>NC_134571.1:104434171-104763171 GCF_050947875.1 Dermacentor variabilis
TTGCTCCGTCGTAATTATTTTGGCGTAGGGATTGTACCATCGTCAACCAATTGTCGTCATACCTTTGTTATTGTCAAGCCATGATCGCTATTCCGCCTTCGTCATCTTTTTGGCGTCATGCCATCAACGAGGTGCCGTCGTTGTCATACAGTCTTCATTGCACCGTTGCCTTCATGCTGTCACAGTTTTATCATTTTAACCATTTTAGCATCGTCATCCCATTGTCATCATTACGTCGTCGTCATTCCAAATCCATCATTTTCTTCATCCCATCATCGTCGTCATATTATGGTAGTCACGCTTGCTCGTCACCAGGAGAGTTCCTCCTTCTTGTGCAGTCTATGCGACCACACGGGACGGAATTGCACTGGTCTAGGCACTTTCGAATGAAGCGGCAAGAGATCAAGCCCGGCCAACAGTGGTTCGCCCGTTACAAGGAGGAAGTGTTTGGCATTCCTCTAAACATCATGAACCAAGTGCCCACTACGCAACGTGCCGGTTCCATCGAGTAGGTGTTCCCCAAAGGGGTCGATCTGGCTACCTGCGAGTACGTTTCGTACTTCAGTATACAGAAGCCACTACTCTCTGTAATGGTACCTGCGATACATTAGTAGTCCCCCCCCCCCCATCCCAGGTCGAGGGATCTCTCCTTTACGCCTCTCTCACTTTCTGTTTATAATGGGTAGCATCTACGTGGCTTCAGAAGCATCACGGAAAGCACTTCAGGCACTAAAAATTGACAAAAATTTCATCACGTTCGCGTCATGTGTGCATTTAAAAAATACTTTGCTCGAAATAAATAGTCATTAGGGATAGTTTCCGAGTTTATTGTGTTTAGTGTTACTTTTGATTTGCCAAGTGGATGATACCACTACGTGTCAATCAGTTCCGGATACTTCATGCAATGGCGAATTTCAGTCGCGACTGACGGCTCGTGGTCTGCCCTCGCCGATAGCCTGTAGTGTGGAAAACGTGCATCCACACGGCCACTTTAAAGCATTGGCAGCCAAAGAATTGTATGTCGTGATGGAGGGACCCGACTGTGAGTGTGCCACAGCCGCTAAAAATGGGCATGCGTGCGATGGTTCGGCGTATTATGCGCTTGCCCTCATACGCTGGCCTACTGTTGTGATGGACATTGTGCCTATTTAGGGGGTTGCATCAGGCAGACTAACAAGCCCACTAATAATCACTTTAATCTAAAAAGGTAGAAGGCGAGGAGAATACTTACCCGTATAAGTTGCACCTGACTGAGCTATAATGTCAACATTACCACATTATTTGTAAGCATCGCATAACCAGCTTTGGATCAAAGCACATGCGAGAGCTATCTTCGTATTTTTCTAATTAATTCGATGAAGCATGCTCTTGGCGGTTGTTCTGCTTGACAAAAATCATGAGTGTCTCTTGGCTTCTCAGAGGGTATTCATACTCTTAGGAAGCAGAATAGATTGTATTACCTAAAGCATGTTCCTGTGATGGCTTGCATGAATATCAAAACGTGTGCACCACATTGACTGTAGACTATAGCTAAATTCGTTCCTTTAGTCCGCAATTCTAAATTCTCGCTTAGCGACTAATATTTGAGATAAGTAAAATGAAAGCGAACTTCGAATTTTATTTTATGACACAGCATAAGACAGCTGGTATAAGGATCCTTAAATTTGCTTCAATTACACGTAGGAAGTGTTAGATTGTAATAAGCATCTTAGATTACTATTTACACATTCACCGTTGTACTTGTCCTTCAGTTTTGTCTAATCAATTAGACAACGAAAAACGAAGATGGAGTTCTACACGAAGAGCCTACATGCATCATCTTTACGCATTGATTTGCAATAAAACGGCAACATAGTTTTTTGAGCTCATAGTGATAATGTTTGCATTTTTATGCAGTTTAAGTCCATCTGCCATAATTTGCGCTCAAGACCATGTATGTTCATTGAACTTTAATTGCGGTGGTTAGCACCCTTTTAATTACCTTTTCTGAAGTAGCCTCGGTCAGCAGTTGCGCAAGCGAGTGATGGCATTGGCAACTGCTTTGCAACCCTAAGGTAGCGTGTCGATTCCTAACCGCGACAGCAACATTTCGGTGAGGCAAAACGCAAAAAAAGTAAAAGAATGAATAAATGAATAAAGCCTTTACTTTAGGGAAGGGGACGGCTCTAGGCCACTGTTGGGGATTAGGAGGGAAAGGAATGTGGGATCCCAGATTGTTGACTGTTGGCGCATCTTCATCTCAGTGTTTGATCTTCTGCTTTATGCAGACTCAGGTGCATGTTCAGTTCCGCCGCTCTCGCATGGGCTGGTCGACCCCTTCTACACTACTCGATACAAGCCCCCTTCGTCTGCCATATGTCGCAATAACGTTCTGTGTTTCAGGGTTAGGTTTTATTCCAATTCCTACTCTATCCGCGGATGCGCGGACCAATGAAAAAGAAAGAGAAAAAGACATGGTTCGTCGAATAATATACTCCCTAATGAGAAATTTACTCAGGCAAATAATTTGTGACCGAAAAAACATCGCACCGACTGGCAGTGGGCCACTGCCATCAGCGACTTCGCAAAGGGACGGGCAGTACGGGAACGCTAGCGTGATCAGTGGCATCGGAGTCCGCTGTGGAAAAAGACGACGACGAACGCACGAGCAGGGGAACGAGCGCATTCGCACAGTTACGCTGAGGGACGGCAACACTCAACCCAGGAATGGGTGCCTGAGAACTGCGCTTTACAATGTGGTCGTGAACCATGCTTTGTTAGGGCAATAAAGAACCCTGGATGGTCGAAGTTTATCATGAGCCTTCCCCTCTGACGTCTCATTTATTGTCTGCTGTCTCGGGAACCCATAATATGCCTACCTTTTACAAGCTTCATTGGAGCATCACGAAGTCACTTTCGATATGAACATACTTTCTTGCGTAAGAACATTTTGTTCTCGAGAACGAGAAATAAACTTGTGCTACGAAAACGGCAGTACGAACGTTAAAGTTCGCCTAAAATATCATAATAAGGTTATAATACACCAAGAGAAAACTGGTCATAGATGTATTAGACATTAGAGAAACCAACATATTTCGGACGAGAATATGAAATCCTGTCATCAACTGTGAGATCAGATGTCATGCTTGGTTCTCACGTCAGTGAGCACAATGGTCACACAGCTCCTTCCACAGATAACTAAAACGAAAAATAAGAATCGTAGGAAGTGTGCATGCAAAGTTTGAACCGCGAGATAGGCTGGCTCACGTCAGGGCAGGAGCATGGTGTGCGAAAGAGGACCGTGGCAAGTAGTCTAAAGCTTGAAAACGAAAACATCGGCTTACTTATGCTTGGCACGGAAAACAACGGGGAAGCTTCTGACAGCGTGCCAACAGCGGCCACCACGAGCGTGCCGAAACCTCTTCCGTACGTGACTGGAACAGATCCGCCTACTTCTCAGGTTCCAGCAGCCAGTGCAGCTTTGTCTTTTGTGGCGTTGCGGTTTGGCACGCTGTACGGCGGCAGGCCAGATAGGAAGAATAAAAGATAACGGATGCGGGTATAACACTACTATGGACCATCTGCAGACTGAAAAAAAATAGCAAAACGTAGTTTCTCGCGTTTATACATTGATCCTGGTAGGAACTGGGAGTCAACAGTGCTCTTCTCGTGTTTGTGCAGAAGGGATAGAAGAAAAAGTTGATGCACGCATCCGCTCACCTCCCCGCCCCCCCAGGCAGTGGTATCCAACGCATTTCCTGATCAATTAATTTTGAGTTTGCACATATTTTCTAAGTCGTATGCAACGAGCAATCCTCAAGGTTTAGGAAGCACAGAAAATTATGTGAAGATTTTGTACCATGCGTTAAGCCATTTGGCTTCACACTATGGTTCGTATGTAGCAAATGTGTGAGAAAAGAATAGCTGCAAGATAAATGGTGCTGCTGGACAACTTCATTATTCGTTACGAAACGAATATTTGAAGTCTTCAAATATACAGCATGCGGTAAACACAGGGTAGGGCTGTGGAACATGGGTCTTTTAATGCAAACAAAGGGTTATACTAGGTGCGGCATATTTCTGCAGAATCAGAGCGGCCTTATAACACTTCAATATACACGGAATTATTTAAGGACCACTGATTCAAATGTAAATAAGCATGCTTTTATGCTTTATGTAAGCATGCATGCTTTCTTGCTACAGCACTAAAATTTATCTGAAAGCTACGTAAGTAGTTTAGACGGTTTTATTTTATTGTTCCTTTCAGCGTTCTTCAGCCATTGTTTAGGTATTATTACACAAAGAGCGACAACTTCAGGCGAGCATGCGCTCTTCCAGCTGTAAACCTCGGAGATATGTCACAATACGCACAATAAAGTATTACTGGCGAAGCATGCAATGTCGCTAGTTTTGTTTCAGCCTCATAGTTGTGAACCCTGTGTTGAAGACGTGCATATCCATCGTTGACAAAGACTTAAAACAGAAGAAAACGAAAACGACTTCCCTGAAATAAAATGAGAAGGTAGTCAACGTACAAATCTTTGTGCAATACTAATAGCTCGTCTGGTGGACATTTAGCATCAAAGGTTAAGTGAATTATCATCTCTAAATGAATCAAATGAAAGCGAACAACGAAACAGAAAACTTGAAAAGAAGACATGAGTAATTCGTTCAACCCATCAAAAGAAAAAAAAAGTTATCTATAGCTTGACCTGTGCTTAAAAACCAACGAATATTCAGACCTTCGGTTGCTACTGGGCGACTTGGTGCCTCTAAGAATATCATCCAAGTAATATAAAGAAGCCTATCTCTGAAGTGAACTTAATAAGCCCGCTCTCACGCCGAGTTCACGATGCAAATGAAAAAAGAATTCGAAAGTTGTTTTAATTTTTTTGTTTTAAGTTTTTTTGAAATTTCTTCTCATTAGTCCTGGTATAAGCGCCGTACAAACGTGTATAACGGTCGAAGGCACTTAGCCGCTGTCAAGGTGGCCGGTTTTAAGCGCGGCTCAGAGCCATATTGTTCTGACGGCCCATCTCACCACTCTTAGTCTCCTCCCCTTCCAACCAACACCCCAAGTCTCGAACCCCTTGAGCGATGGGAGACCTTGTTATCCAGCCCCGCCCTACCGATTCAGCTCGCATTGACGGACAGGGCACAGGAGCAGCTGGGAACATATGGGTCCCGTAACTAGGGAACCACCCCGTCTAGTGCCTGCGTGCACTACCGATTTATTTAGGGCCCAATAAATGTTCATTCATCATCATCATCGCCACTCTTACTATTTGACCGCGAGCGAAAGTTTGGGTATATATGCAAACGAAGGCCAGAAAACGGCCGCAAAAAGACGGCCAGAGGGCGGCAGACGGGACAATAAGCGGATAGGTGTATCTTCGCGCATGCGCATACGCGACTCGGGGCTTTCAGGTAAGCGCTGAAACCTTTTTCCTTTTTCCTTCCTTTTTTTCAGACACGTTTTATTTGCTGTTCAAATCAAGGGATAATTTAGGCATGTAAGGCCCTCTGGGCTGAACTCCTCCGCGGATTATCTGACAGATAATTCAGGCAGGATTATCCGACAGAACTATGTCGGTTGCTCGGTTGCCATAGCCAGAAGTTCGAATCCTCGTATGACAAAAGGTTTTGCTTTTTAAATCTGCGGAAGGTAAGCTCGAATTTCACCTCCTTTAGTGCACTACATTTCCAGGTTAGAAGTGGGGTCTGACACCTGCAAGAGATGCTGAGAGCGAGTGGGGCTATAGTAACCAAGGTACAACCAAATTAGGAAGACGCACTAAGCTTCAACAAAAGACACTCCCTCAACAGAACAGGAATTGGCCTCCTTGGTGCAGTATTCGACCACTCCCTCCTAAATCACTCATTCGATCAACCAATGACCCTTAGTCCCCAGCAGCTGCGGAGCACCTGACCAATGCGGCGGTCAGACCTGTTACGCAGCAGAGGGTGCTAAAAATCTCTGGACACGGTCAGGCTGCTCCTGGAAACTGACCCTGGCAACGTATAATACACGAACCGTCACGAATGAAGCAAGCTTAGCAGGAACCTTTGAGGAACTATCATTCATTGTTTGCGATCTCATTGGTCTTAGTGAGGTTAGAAAAAGTGGTGAGGCTTATACAGTTTTGACTAACGGCCACGACCTCTACTATAGAGGACTCTCAAATAATAAGCAATACAGGGTAGGATTCCTAACCCATATTGACATAGCGGACAACATCGCCGAATTGTAAAGCATTAATGACAGGGTAGCAGTAGTTGTAATCAAACTTAAGATGTATAGAATAAAAATAGTACAAGCCTACACTCCAACATCCCGTCATGATGATGATGAGTAGATCAGGTTTATGAAGATGTTGAATTAGAGATGAGAAAAGTGAAAACTCAATATACGGTAGTAATGGGCGACTTCAGTGTACAAGGGGGGAAAAGAAGGCTGGTGGACAAGCATTCGGCAACTACGGCGTCGATTGTACAGGAACGCTAGAGGAGAGATGCTGGTAGAATCCGCGGAAAGGAATAAGCTGCAAATAATGGACACTTTCTTCAGGAAGCGTAGCAACAAGAAATGGACCTGGAAATGTCCTAATGGTGAAATGAGACATTGAGTTGATCTGATAATTTATGCCGATCCCAGCATAGTGCATGATGTAGAAGTGTTAGGTATAGTAAAGTGCAGTGATCATAGGTTAGCGAGGGCTAGGGTTCACCACAGTTTGAAGAGAAAGAGAGTGAAATTGGCCAAGAAGAAACATGACAACCTAGATGCACTAACGGTACAAGCAGGCAAATTCAGGCTGGTACTTGCAAACAAATAGGCAGCCTTAGAACAGAGAGGTGAAGATGACATAGCGGTAATGAATACAAGGGTAACTATTCTAGCTTTAGAGGCAGCAATTGAAGTGGGAGGCAAGGCACCAAGGCAACCAGTAGGCAAGCTCTCCCACGTAACGAAGGACTTAATAAAGAAGCGACAAAGAATGAAAGTGTTTGACTCAAGAGATGAGATAGAACTCGCGGAACTGTCAAAACTGATAAACAAGAAAATAAGGGGTATTCGAAGTTTTAACGTGGAAACATGGCACAGGACAAACCAAGATGTATGAACTGAAATATAAGCAGGGTCATATCATCAGCAATTTTGAAGTTATAGTAAAAGCAGCGGAAGAATCCTAAACTCACCTGGACACTACCCAGAGGAGACACGATACTTCCATTAGAAGCAGTAATGAACAGGTTGCAGAGACTCCTTCTATAACTAGCGATGAGGTTAGAAAGACCTTGCAAGACATGAAATGGAGAAAAGCTGAAGGTGAAGATGGGATAACAGTCGATTTAATCAAAGGTGGAGGAGGCATATTGCTTGAAAAACTGGCGGCTCTTTATACGAAGTGTCTATCGGCATCAAGGGTTTCAGACAACTGGAAGAATGCAAACATACTCATTCACAAAAAAGGAGACATTAAAGAATTGAAAAATTATAGGCCCGTTCGCTTACTTCCAATATAATATATATATAAAAAAATTCACCAAGATGATTTCCAATAGAATAAGGGCAACATTGCATTTTAGTCAACCTACCTTCAGGAAGGGATACTCTACAATGTCATTACTCACCTTCATTTCATTAATCAGGTAATCGTGAAATACGGAGAGTACACTCAGCCTCTCTATATGGCTTTCATAGATTACGAAAAGGCATTTGATTCATTAGAGATGCCAGCTGTCATAGAGGAATTACGTAATCAAGGAGTACAGGCCGCTTATTTAGACAGCTTGGAAAATACCTGCAGTGATTCCACAGCTACCTTAATTCTCCACAGGAAAAGCAGGAAGATATCTATAAAAAAGGAGTCAGACAAGAAGACACAATCTTATTCACACACAATCTTATTCAAATATTATTCACTGCGTGCTCGGGAGAAGTATTCAAGCTATTAAACTGGAACGCTTAGGAGTAAGGATCAATGGCGAATATCTAAGCAACCTTCGGTATGCAGATGATATTGTCCTGTTCAGCAACACTGGAGTCGAGTTACAACAAATGATTGAGACCTTAACAGGAAGCGTGTGAGAGTGGGGTTGAAGATTAAGATTCAGAAGACAATGATAATGTTGAACAGCCGAACTAGGGAACAAGAGTACAGGATCACTAGTCAGTGTCTAGAGTTTGTGAAGGAGTACGTTTACCTAGGTCAATTACTCACAAGGAAGCTTGATCTTGAGAACGAAATTTATAGAAGAATAAAAATGAGTTGGAGCGCATACGACAGACGTTGTCAGCTTCTGGCTGGAAGCTAACCATTATCATTGAAAAGGAAGGTGCACAATTAGTGCATTTTACCGGTGCAAACATATAGGGCAGAAACTTTGAGACTGACAAAGAAGCTTGAGAACAAGTGAAGGACCGCGCAATGACCGATGGAACAAAGACTGATAGGCATAACGTTGAGAAAAAGAGAGCGGCTTGGATCAAAGAGCCGATATTCTAACTGACATTAATAGAAAAAAGTGGAGCTTGGTAGGCCATGTAATGCGTAGGTTAGATTTCCGTTGGGCCATTAGATTTATAGAATAGGTGTCATGAGAGGGGAAGTGCAGTCGAGGACGTCAGAAGGCTAGGTGTGGCGATGAAATTAGGAAGTTCGCAGGTGCTATTTGGAATCGGTTCGTGCAAGACAGGGGCAATTGGAGACTGCAGGGAGAGGCCTTCTTCCTGCAGTGGACATAAAATGGGCTGATGATGATGATGAAGCAGCCTGAAAAGTAGAAACGAAAAGGTTAACCAGCAGAATCAGTGCTACGATGGAGTTGTACCAAAAATTACCTGCTTGAAATTTCCACTACTTTCAAATAAAGTTAGCAGAGGAAAAAATAAAGGTCACACACTGACAAAGTGTTAAAAGACGATAAAGATTTACCCTGAATAAAGATTTCATTCTTATTAGGTTCTTGACAGACTCCGGCGTCTTCAGTTTCACTTCGCGTTAGTCAGTGGTTTAAAATACGGGAATAGTATTTCTCTCAAAACGCAGAAAAAAAAGTTCCTTGAAGCCAGCTGCACGCAAATAACTGTAGAACCAGTAGGAAGTAATCAGCACAGGGTCTATTTGCCACAACCACTGATTCAAAAAATAAGTTCCTCATTACAAAGCTCACGCAAATGAACATATGTTTTTCCGTCAGTGCCCAGGTATCTAATTACTTGGCAAAAGATCGTGTTTCGCTGGCACTAATGAACAGAGCTTTGTTAGCTATGGGTCCACTAGCCGAATTTCGCAAGAATCCGTTCTTCGCCTTTTTCTCTTCCTATTGTTCATAAACAGTATTCGTCAGCAATTAAAATGTCTTCATTCCTTTCATCAGCTATTTACGGCTCTCAACAGCGTTCTTGACTGCATCGACCTCCAAAAACATTTTTTTCACCTTCAACCTCATACAGACACACTAAGGTGCTCTGAAATGCTTCAAGAACCATAAAATGTGAAAAGAGACACATTGAAAACGCACCATGTGAAATATTCACAGACATTTCGGGATGCTCCATTGCCCCGGATAAATAAGATGAAAGATCGGCATGTGAACTTCTACAAAACGCTAAGGTTCTCATCACTTGCTAAATGTGCGAGACACGTGCATTTTGTGCTCTCGGCGTTGTTTATAATATAGCTCATGACTTCCATTTTTTCGTTGTCTTTCTGAAAATATATTTACTGTGTGCCTTCTACTATGCTAGAGTATGCTTCTGCAGTTCGGGCGCGAGCGTTCAACTATAATTCTGACCTTCTTGACCGCGTCCAGAATAAATTGATACATATTTTGAAACAATCATTCTGCCATTCTGGCGACCATAGTCCTGGCTTCTGAAATATAACTCAACTCATACCTCTAAAATCAAGGCGTATTAAATCAGACCGTCTATTCCCCAGAAGAGTTAACCGCCAAGATGGGTTGGTATACCGCCCGTTCCCGTCGGTGTACCACCCGTCGCCATGACGAGCAACGGAGCCGAAAACTATCCCAAGAACAACAACCTTCGACGCTAGACTCTCGCTATCCCTATAGACCCAGGCAGCAAGTTAGAACTCAGGTTCTCAAGGCCGGGCGCATGCTCCCCCCTACCAGAAGATGAGATCAAGATCATCGTCAGACCCAAAGGAGCACTCAATATTTACAAGGTCGGCAGCCCTACAGTGACTGCAGCTATTCTTCAAGCAACGCAACTTAGCTCAGAAGACAGTCAAAACGACACAATCTGCTCGAACAACCAGCAAAACATCATGGTGATCAGCACGCCCAGCCCGCAAAATGCGGACCGCTATGTATGAATCGAGTCCATCCAAGTCAACGGGGTAACCCACGAGGTCAGCGCGTACGAAGCCGCCCCAGATAATACTACCAAAGGAGTCATCAGAGGCATTCCCCTCACCGATAACGCCAGACTAGTCGATGCTAACATCAGAAATGATCGTAATCCTCTATCCCTGGCCGCAAACCGAATCGGTTCCACCACGACCATCGTCATTGCCTTCGACGGACCTGACGTACCATACATGGTTCGGTATGGCGCAACACTAATCCCATGCTCTCTGTACCGCAAGCAGATAGATATCTGTTACCACTGCGGCCGTCTTGGGCACCGCATGGACGTTTGCCCGTTCCCTAATGACAAGATCTGCCGGGGTTGCGGAGCTCGCAACCCAGATCAAGATCATCAGTGTACACCCAAGTGCACGTTGTGTGGTGCACCCCACCCCACAGCGGACGAAGCTTGTACTGCCAGATACAAAACGCCGTACGTTATACAAAGACGCCTCGGAGAACGCCGAGTAGCACAGAATTCAGCCCTTCAATGAGATTTCCCGTCCATGGAGACCAAGCACCGGTCCCGGTCCCGCTCCCTCTCCAGACTGAGGTCGGGCCGAGGTCGTTCCAGATCAAGATTCACATGGGCTCCAGGAGCCAAATATACCTCAGAAATGGTGAGCTTCGCAGAGGCCCTGATGGGCGTCTCGCGAGAGAGTCACGTAAAACCCCCACTGCCTAAACCCAACACAGACAACACAGATATCGAAAACTTTAAGGAAGAAAACGCAGTTATGCGTGATTTAATCCAAAAGCTTACCCAGGAGGTTCACAGCCTCAAACAACCCAAAACCCAGCCCACACCCAACACCCCAGAACCCGCTACCAACAGCCAAACCGAAGAACTCTCAAGACCAGCCCCAAAAAAGCGAGCCCCCTAAAAAGGAACTCAGGGTTACGAACGCTCCGAAGTCAAGGATATGCTCGTAACACTCCAAAGCACGGTGGAAACCTTACAAAATTCTCTAATCGCCCTTATGCACAGAGTCACCGCCATGGAAGCTAATATTCAAAACCTTTTCACACAAACCGCTCCCACCGCTCAAGCCGTAGCCATGGACACCACAGGAACCGTCGCCGCCACCCTGCCACCTGTGGCATCCCCTATCCTTCATCATGGCCCACACTAACACTGACACAACATTGTGGCAGTGGAACTGCCGAGGCTACCTCCATAAACAACCCGTTCTCCGTCAACACCTCCGTACTACTTCATGTGAAGCCGACGTAATCTTACTCCAGGAAACGCACGATACTCCGGTCAACCTTACGGGATATAAACCTTTCACCGCGAACAACGCTCCACACGGAGTTTCCACACTCGCTCGGAAAAGAATTACCGCAATCGAACAAGACCTCAACGATCGGCGCATCGAACACCTCTTCAATGAGCTCATCCCGTACAGAAAACGAAAGGAAGGAATATTTACCCTCAATACCTACAATACTCCATCTCAACGCCATAGCCGATTTATAACACTCTTCAAGAAGGCCCTTAACATCGCAGGCAGCAGCCCCCTTATCATCGGAGGTGACTTCAATCTCCCGCACACAGGATGAGGTTACAGAGAGAGGACTCCTGCAGGTCGTAACTTATGGCAAGACTCCCATGATCTCGGGCTTACACTCATTACTGACCCAGCTTTCCCCCTTCGCCTCAGCACTTCTTCTGAACGAGACATCACACCAGACCTCACTTTCACCAAAAACACAGACAACGCCCATTGGCGCAACACTCAACACGACCTCGGGAGTGATCATTCTATCATCGAAATTACTCTCCCACACCTAACAGCCGTTATGAGAAGAACAAGGGACTTTACTTGGACGGACTGGAATGCGATCCGTAAACGCTGTGTAACAGCAATGACGGACACTCCCATTACCGACATAAAATCATGGTCATGCGATCTATTGTCTGATACAAAATCGGCCACCCGCATTATCACAACCTATGCCCCGACTGAGCGCACGGACAGTAGACTCGCCCACCTTACCGAGACCAAATCATCCATCCTCTCTAGATGGAAGGAACAGCGGCTCAATAGAAAACTCAGACGGAAGGTCGCACTTCTCAACAAGGAAATTGAAGCACACTGCCACGTGCTAAGTCAACAGCAATGGACATAGCTCTGTCACTCTCTAGACGGGCAACTCCACCACCCCCGCTCGTGGGAAATACTCAAACATTTGATTGATAGCCCCACCACCCGCTCATATCAACAAGATCGCCTCACCTAGCTTTTATTCAAAGAAAGCAAGACGCATGGTCAGGACCACGTTAAGAATAGCTTATGTCAAAAGTACATCCCATCTGGGCCCGCTCAACCTTACGGTCCATACACAGGGACCTCCAACCCTCCCCTTGATGAAGATTTCAGCGTGGCAGAGATTCATGCTGCCCTGCACAAGCTGAACAGTCGTTCGGCGCCAGGCCCAGATGGTGTTACAAATAAAACATTAAGAAATCTAGATGATCCCTCGGTGCAACAACTCACCGAATACATCGACAACTGCTGGCACCAGGGATCCATTCCTCCGACATGTAAAACTGCCAAAGTAATTCTCATCCCCAAATACGGTAAGCCATCTAGCCTCGCCAATCTCCGGCCCATATCGCTAACTTCATGTGTAGGCAAGGTCATGGAGCACGCACTCCTAACCCTTGTAAACACTCACCTCGAAGACACATGTGCTTACCCCCTCTCGATAATTGGCCTTAGACAGCATCTTTCCGCCCAAGACGATATGCTCCAACTTCAGCATGAAATCCTAGATGGCAAACACCGTCACGCGAACGCGATCTTGGGCCTCGACCTCGAGCGCGCCTTTGATAACATAAGGCACTGCACCCTCCTCGAACGCATCTCCTTGCTCAACCTCGGAGAACGCACGTACAACTACGTAAGAGACGTTCTATCCAATCGGAAGGCCTCCCTGTCGGTCGGAGACATTCGATCGGAGGAACTCTCTCTCGGCAGCACGGGCACACCGCAAGGCTCTGTCATTTCCCCAATACTATTTAATCTGGTTATGCTCGGATTAGCAGAAGAACTACAAAACCTCGACGACATTGAACGCACCATATACGCCGACGACATTACAATCTGGGCTGCAAAGGGCAGTGACTGCCAAATCGAAACTGCCCCACAAGACGCCATTGACATTGTAGAAAATTATCTTGAAGGCACGGGACTCCGCTGTTCCCCTGAAAAGTCAGAGCTTCTCCTGTACCGCCCCACACTCCGTGGACGCCCCCAACGGGCTCCACGTATAAACGCCACTACGAGGAAATAGAGCTCAACCTGAGGGATGGCAGACCCATACCCGTGGTCCCTAGCATCCACGTTCTTGTATGACAATAAAAGCCAGCGGAGCTAACTCTACGGCTATCTCTAAGATCCTTCGACAGACCGCTTATACATCCAGACTGCTGAAACGAGTGACCAACAGACGAGGGGGTATGAAGGTAGAAAGCCTCATCCGTCTTGTACAATATTTTATCATCTGTCACATTACTTACGTTGCACCCTTTCTCAACTGGTACAAAGCTGAAAAGACTAAACTGGACATCATCATCATTGGAGCCTATAAGCAGGCCTTAGGACTACCCAACCACACCAGCACGGAACTTCTACTACAATTAGCTATCCACAACACGCTAGACGAGTTAACCGAAAGCCATCGTCGATCTCAGCTAGAGCGGGTTACCCTCACGGAAACGGGCCGCAGCATTCTGACCAAGCTTAATTTCACCTACCACCGTCAACATGGAGCAAACATCCTATACCACGCGACATTCAGCAATGGATACACGCCGACCCTATTCCGAAAAACATGCACCCAGATCACAAGAAAGAACGGAGGAAGGCACGAGCTACCTCCCTCATCAAAGCTTATGCCAACACCGTGGGCGTCACCTTCGTCGACGCAGCTGAGTACCAAGATGGACGGCGCTTTGCGGCGGTTACCACAGCAGGCGGCTTGCTCCGACATGCTGCCAGCATCGCTATCCAAAATGCTGAGACGGCCGAGGAAGTGGCCGTCGCCCTGGCCATTCTTGACCCAGCCTGTCACACCATACTGAGCGATTCTCGTGCAGCAATCAACCACTACATCAAGGGTCGCATTTCTCCGCAATCACTCCGTATCTTACAACAAACCCCGCATTCGTTTGAAAATCAAATCACCCTCATCTGGATGCCAGCACACGCCGGCGTTGTCCACCCGCACTTCACCAACCTCAACGAGGTTGCACACTCTGTAGCACGAGGACTAGTAAACCGTGCCGGAGACGGTGCAGGTGCACCCGCAGGACGCCACCGCCTTACAAGATACAACGACTTTGTGAAGTCATTTTACCTCGCAAGAAGTACCTTCCCCACCCCTCACCGCAAGTTAAACAGAGCACAGGCAATCACCCTTCGCCTGTTACAGACCAATACATGCCCCTCCCTCACGCGCTATCACACCGTATACCACGATATCTACCCGAGCCAGACGTGCAAGGACTGTAATACTGAATCAGCAACACTCCCCCACATGCTATGAGAGTACAAACATCAATACACAGACCTTAATCCCGTGACCCTCTCGTTCAGATGGCACGCCGCCCTGCGGAGCTTCCATCTGGACGACCAACTCTGGGCGACCCAGCAGGCCTACGAAGTGGCGAAGAGGCAAGACCTTGACGTCCCATCGTGGAAGGCCTAGGCCCTGCCGACTGAGCTGCTGGTGCTCATTAATGTTCACTCTCTCCCTCTCTATTCCTCTATAAAGCGGCCTAGGGCATTATACAATATTTAAAGCTTCTAGTGTATAGTCTAGTAAAGTATATAAGGCAACATTTAGCGCTTTCTGCGCAGCTTAACACCTGTCCCATGGTTTTACTCCGAAAACTTAATAAATATTGAACCTGCATTCATATAATTGAGACATAATTTCCTGTGTTTTGCGCGTATGTGTATAATCAAGTTGTGTACTTAATTCCTTTTTATGCCACCTCCTCCTCTTCTGTTTCCCTGTTTGTTTCTTTTGTTTGTCTTCTCTGTACATGTTGCCTCACGTATTACTTTTTAAGGGCACCAGTACGAACGCTACGAGTTGCTCCTAGGCAATGTAATTAAAATTTGATTGATTGCATGATTGATTGATTGATTGATTTAGGATCGCTGCGAGTTAGGTGAATTGATAGACATGCATTAGTACGCCAACCCCTCTCCCATCTCCTACGCTGAAGTGCCATACTTTCACCACTTTTCCACAGGATCTCGTTTGTCGGTGCAACAGTGGGGAGTGCTTCACGAATCTAACGAAAGCCGCCTGGGAAGGCGGGCGATAATGGCAGAATGCCCAGCGTATGTGAGAGAAGTGGTTCTCTTTCGCACTGAAGGTGCCCGGGTCACGCGTTAAGTCTGTAAGCCTCGGGTGACGGGAAAGCCTAACGTCTGAATTGAGTCGAGTTGCGGACGCACGGTATTCTGTGGATCCCTAGGTCTCCTCTCTGTAGGTGGTTTAGTGTTATATTTTGAAGTGACACTGACGGCTATATAATTTTTTGACATGTTCCTGTTACGCTATGTAATGGCAAAGCAAATACTATAAGGGTGTCATCATTTGTTGTTGTATTGATGTACCTACCGAAAAAAAGCTTAGACGTACTTCTAAAGCGTTCCACTGAATTAGAAGTTTATTTTACTCGTTTGCCTGAGGTGTATAAAACTTTGGAGTACAATAACCAAAGCTGTATTTAAGTAATGATTTCTTTCGAATGATTCTATTTCTTTTTTATCATGTATTGTTCATGGGTGTCAGATTGCCGTGATAATGTTGTTGGAGCGGCACAAGGACTAATGGTGCACAGACAGAGCTCTAAATGGAAAGAAATCTGGGTTTTAACTTTGGAACACAACACACGTGCTATAAGAAGCACAATAGTGGGTGGCTGCGCCTTAATTCGTTCTCATGAAAACGCAATTTAGGTAATGCAGCGTTTTTGCACAACGTCCCTACTTAGTCTAGCAGGGCCGCAAGCAAACTAAATTTATTTACCAACCGAGCTACTCCAAGTAACAATGGGATGATACTTTGTCTGTGACGTACTTTTAATTGGTGTTCTCTGTCACCTGATATCTAATAATGACGCAGAACTGAATGTGAATTTGAAGGACTAAAATGCTCTCCCTGAAAAACCAGTTTCACCCTTCCCTAATGGTGCTTTAACGATAGTGCTTTATTGACATATACAAGGGGTTAACAGCGTAACCGACGAGCTCCTTCGCAAGTAACCGTACTCCAACTTTTAACACGCGAGACGTCTAGCTTTTCCTCGGAAAGTTTGTGTTTACGACTCGGTTTCCCTTCAGTCGAACACTCGTGCGAAAGCGCCAATGCTGGGCAAACACTGCCCTCAACCGATAGACAGGCTTTCGCTCCAGTTCACAACTTACATACGGCCCCCTCGCTTCCGCGCACAGAACCGTTCAAAGCAGCGTTTATTGTCCCACGTGAAAACAGCGCAAATATCACACAGCTATAACATTTCAGCGTCGAAGGCGATTCAGCAAGCTTATGAAAGGAGCGGGCTTAACGTGTTGAATTACGCACTCCAATTTGGCACCGGTCCATCTTCGTTTACCAAGATTACATGACTCTTGGCGGATGGTCGGGAGATGCTAGAAACATGGATATTTGTATTTACGCTTGCGGAAAAACAAATGTGTAGAATGCTGAAATCTCCTACATACACTGTCGGGCAGAACACAAGCAAGAAGGCAGTGGGCTACTTCAAGTAAGTGTTGGGGTAATTAGCTCGCATATGGCGAGAAGGATAGGAAAGCGAGAAGTATGCAGACAGGGACTCATCAACAACGATGACAACGCCGGCTCACTAGCGACGTCTGGCGCAGAGAGCTCGCTCCAGGCGAATGGCAAATCAAAACACTACATGATAGACCTTTGGTCGCCGTGGGCTCAAAGAAAAAATATGCTGAAAATGCGCGCGAAATGTCTTAAAGCAGAACGAATTCGGCACGATTTCCCGCTTCTGGGAAACGTTTAAAACACATTTCACTGCTGCAGGGGCACGCCGTTAACAGGCGCACATCAGGAAAAAGTAAGTCGTGTGTCGCAACGAAGAAGGCATTATTTGAAGGGCACCAGTAACGGGAACTTTTTCCAAGCGGACAAAATCTTGCAACTTTGATTTACATCGTGCTATTTCGCGAGACGCGAATGTTACAAGCATTCCTTTCTTTGCGCTACGCCGTCAGCCAGTGGTGTTATTTTCGACCGCGCATTAGCGGTGTACCCGTGTTCTTTCAGGTATCGCGTAAATGCAATTGTACATTTTAATGACACCAGCAGAGGGCTCCTGTTTTTAAAATTTTTCGGTGTCCAAACAAAGTTCACCAGCTGTTGCTCATATGCCAAGCTCCGCTGGTACTGAAAGATGTTGATGCAAGTGTGCTTGCAACGACAGTCGGGTGCGTTACTGGGTGACATTGAAAACACAGAAAATACAAGATAGCTTTTTCCATTTTTCTTCATGCTGCCCCGAGTTTCACTCCTTTGGTCACAACTTCTGCCCGCCCGCTTGCGCTGCAAGAAACAACGTAAAGTGAATGTTTTTAGCCCATGGCCAATAGCATTTCAATAATATCTTATGTCAACAAGATCATAAGATCTTAATAAGATATCAAGGTATTGTAGTGGTATGGGCTGAATGTACTTGCCAAGCTTAGTAGGTGGTGCGAAATAAACCTGGGATTATAAGTTAGTTGCCGCAATTTTTTTTTCATGGGTGTTTTTAATAGCATTTGTCGTCTGTCTATCTGATGTGAATTCCAGATACCTCATTGGCATATGCCAAGAAAAGGCACAAGCCAGGAAATGAATGGAAACAAAGGAGCCCGCTCAAAGGCTGCGTCGGCTAGCGCAGAGATTGCCATCTTCAAGAAGAGATGGAGCGCTGTGAGTATTTTTTATTATGGCATGGTTGGCTTTAAGTACTGACTTTAATTTCTTGATTTTCATTTTCTGCTCCTCCGATGACACAAGACAGGCTGTTCATGTTCTTTAGATACAGTACAACTGAAAACTGACCTTGTGTTTTTTTTACGAATACTATCCTGAGTATTGACGTAACCTTTATTAAAAAACATGAAATCATGAAAAAAATTTGGTGGTGTTACGAGAGAAGGAGAGACAGAAGTTGAGGCCATCAACAGAAGTTGAGGTCCTGATAAGCATACACGAGTCAAAAACTGTTTTCGTTCATTATTCTGGCTACCATATCTTTTCTAATGAACTCTCGACTGTGTGAGTTCCACTTTATTTGTGACTACCTAACAGATGGCTACAACACCGCGGAATGCTGGACAACACAGAAGGAAAGCAGTCATACACACGAGCACCTGTAGCAATCGCTGGTGTTGCGATTCTTTTCCTTCCACGTATTTATCTTGCATTACTTTATGATGTTTTGATCATTCATCAAAGCTGCTCTACAGCACAGCAACCAAGCAAGTTCATTACGGTGTGAGTACAGTCACGATGCCTCACAGGTGAGATCTCTTATGCGCGAGTTACGGTTCCGACCCTGAACTGAACTGAGCATGATCCCGCGTTGCAACACGAAAAAAAAAATGATATAGTTTCGGTGTCTGCGCGCGCCACTGCACGACGTGGGAAAAAACAGACGAAACGGAAGGTACATCTCTCTTGAGGCTATTCGAAGTAAAAAAAAAAAGACATGTAGATATTCGGTTTGTGTGTTTTATTATTCCTCTAAGCTTTAATTTGTCTTTTCTAGCAACATATTACAAGAAAAACATATGTTGCCTTTAATAATTCTCTAAGTCACGTATTCTCTAAGTCACAGCGCGATTACGTGTACGTAGGCGCACGAGCACGTGTACGTCATCCTCCGGCTTGGAGCGTGGCGGCCCCGAGGAGAAGGGAAAACGGCGCTCCGTTTGAATTTTCAGATCTTTCCTCAGCGCGTAGTGACGTAATACTCAGCAGACACGATCGTTATCGCGCAATGTATGATATGCGCTTGTCAGCTTTAACAGTGTGGTACTTAGCAGTTCTTTAACAGTGGGGTACTTGTGTACTTGGTACTAACAGTGTGGTGTGGTACTTTACACTGTGGTACTGGTACTAACAGTGTAGACGGCGCGCAGCAAATAAAGCACGCATAGTGAAAAACTGTCATCTGTAGTCATCAGTTGGTGCAACGAGCAGATACAGGTCTTAGTTAATGCCCGTTTGCAAGTTGCTAGTATAGGTTGAAGCGTCTGCGACGGAAAGGTGAGCGGTACGGTCAGCGGAAGCTCATCCCTGATGGCGAATAAGCGGAGTACGCACGAAATAATCTCGGTATGAAAAAAAAAACTCAAGCCGCGCCAAAATAAAGATTACTTGTCGGGCTGGGGATTCGAACCACCTACCTCCAGCTTGTGAGACGACCACTCCAACCAATTCAACCACTCTCGGTCAATTTTTTTTATGGCACGGAATTATGGGTAGTGTCAATCCAGAATTGTTACATTACATTTGAACATACATCAGAAAGAAATACACACATGGTACGCAGTCCAATGAAAGTTCAAACACAAGCGTCTAGACGCGAAATCTATTCTGGAACGGAAGCAAAGGTGGCAACCACACTGCGTACTTGAGCAGGCTCTTCTTGAAGGATAGACCTTGTCGAGCGAGATGGCTCGGAATGTCGGTCGACGATTCGGCTTCTCCATAATGAAAGAAGTCCTAATAACATAAAGAAGTAATAATGTGTATTACTGGCTTTGCTTTTGAAAGGAAGGAACCGTATACCATAATATGTAAACGGAAGGCCTTTTTTGATAGTTCTTTGTAAAATGTCCCAAAAATGTCCCAAAATGTACTAGTGTCTCCGGTCGATTGCAATATCAACAGCTTGCATTCCAGGGCACATACAGTCCTTTTTCCTGAAGCTATGTTTTAACTGGCAGGGTGGAGGTGTGCAGCTTAAAGAAAAATGTTTTCGCTCCAGGCGTAATGCACATTCTACGGACAGGGCAAAGAACGTCTTCACCAAATATAGACAGATACAGCTTTCAATATATAGGTTCAGGGAAAAGGTAATACATAAGGGCCATATATAATTGCGGACGTTCGATCAACGGTAAACAAATATTCTAGAGTGAATCTGGCTTTTAATAATATTTGGGGTTTTACGTGCCAAAACCACTTTCTGATTATGAGGCACGCCGTAGTGGAGGACTCCGGAAATTTTGACCACCTGGGGTTCTTTAACGTGCACCTAAATCTAAGTACACGGGTGTTTTCGCATTTCGCCCCCATCGAAATGCGGCCGCCGTGGCCGGGATTCGATCCCGCGACCTCGTGCTCAGCAGCCCAACACCATAGCCACTGAGCAACCACGGCGGGTGAATCTGGCTTTTAAAAATGAAACAGTGTCGAGAAGTTCATCTTACGCAACCTTTAAAGGGGGTTTCAAGACGTAGACGCAGCGCAAGGCGTGAGCCAATCCCAAGCGTCCCTTCCGTCCGGAGGATGAAAAGGGTGCGATAGCGTTGTGTTCACTAGCCTCGCGTCCGCCGTTTCCCGCCAGTTTAGGCCCGGCAGTCAGATGGGAGGCCGTGTTTAGTTCGTTCTGCCGAAGAGCAGGCTGCGTTGAAGGAACTGCAGTGGGAGTGGGCCGCGCGTCGTGCGTTCGGCCCAAGAACAGGCGCCGTTTTATGAACGCCGCCGGGAACTCGCTCGAGGGAGCGCTCGTCGTCGACATGCCGACGTCACCGTGAGGGAGCGCGAAGTCGAGGCGTTACAACGAAGAGCCACGGATTCCGAGTTTCGCTTGCACCCCTCTTCACAGTATAGTGGAAGGGTGGTCAGTTTTTTTTATTAAACTCACCTAGATTGGGTAATTGTGAAAAGCTTCAGGCCCTAATTGAAAATTCCGCTTCGTACGGTCACTTCAACGTTGCATTCTCTATCAAATGCATGACTTACATTATTAGCAACCCAGAAGTTATCTGTGAAAAGCGTCTCATATTTATTTATTTATTTATTTATTTATTTACTCATTTATTTATTTATTTATTTCAGAATACTGCAGGTCAACAGTTATGGCCCATGCAGGAGGGGCTATACAAGGCCTGGAAATGTACTGTGACATAAAAAGAAAATAAAGGACGCAAGTTTAAGAGATTGCCGCTAATTAACAGAAAAATATGTATACACGTACACATATACATATTTATACTTATATACAAATATCCGCACATATACAGAGTTAATACACTGAAACAAATGCTCTTCTAGAGCTTTCACATAATTAGAGGACTGGAAAATGGCCCTCGGGAGGCAGTTCCAGTCGGAAACGGTCCTTGGAAACAAACTGTGTTTGAAGGTTTCAGTTCTTGCAAAAATTGGTTCAAGTAAATGACTTCTTGTGTGATGTGTTCGTCTAGACGATCGCTGTTTAAGTACTGTGGGAAGCGAAACGTTTAGTTTATGTGCTAAAAGGTTATGCATGCACAACAAACAGGACATTTTCCTACATACTTGAAGTAGTTGGATGTGATTTGTTTTCATTAGTGTCGTAGGTGAATCAAGCCATCTGTATTTGTTAGACATGTATTTGAATGGGCGGCGTCAGAGTTGGGTCCAAGCTGAATCTTCCGCTTACAAGGAATTATATTGCAGTCAGATATAGCCGCTTGTTAGGCTATCCTCCTCGAAGAAGCACTGGGCATGTTAACTGTCTATATTCGTGTTCTGAATCATCTCTGCGGAGAAAATGGACCCGACTGTGTGCTACGTAATAGAAAACATTGCTCCCCGCACGAATCTCCAAAGGGTCAAAATAGGCACGTGTGCAATAGAGTGTGCAAGTTTCACATTGTGTGCCCGTTACTATTCGCACGATACACACTGGGGTTATACAGGAATTGCATGAACTTTGGAAAATATGAGTAGAATATTCTGCTAGGTGAGTTGGTTAGGTCTAAGAAGTGCTTTAGCACGACAATGGAACAAATACTCTAGTAGGAAAATGTAGGAAGAAACGCAGTGGGCGCTGCACTACAATTGTTTATTCCTATAGCGACGTCAGAACGATACAACGCGATGCTTATACATGCAGCATTCATGTTAAAAAAGTCACAACAATGAGTCTAACAGCTGGAATTTGCACTCGAAGAGAATAACAAATATCGCTAATGCAGTTACAGCCACCTTTGTTATTGTGGAATGCCTCCATGTATTATTGTGCGAACATATTACTACTTCTGCCCAGTATCTTTCTCACAAATCAGTGGCTTACGCTTGCAGGCAAAGCAGTGCGCAGGAAAGTACACGTTGCAATGCCTTTGTTCTTTGTTGATAGTTTATATTCCCGTGCTCGCTCAGTGGCCAAGCGTTTAATTTAACATGCATAGGTATTCCACCTTGGTAGCGGTATTTTAATTACAATGACAGTTGCACATTGCACTTAAGATTTGGTGTGTTCCTCTGGCTACTGAGCTTGTCCACGCGGCTGTTGCACGGATACAGCCCAACCAATTTGCATGGCGCCACCAAAACAAGTGGCGCACCGTAGGTATTCGCGCCTTTTTGAGGTTGTGGGATAACTTGTGCACGCAAACACACCGCAGCCGGCTTGCGTCTTTGGACGGAGCAGGTCACCTTTTTCTAGAGGCATTTGGTCTTTAAGAGGAGTGTATACGAGACCGATCTAGGACGGAGCTCGGGTAGTCGGCTGAAACGAGCTTCGCGAACTGGCTATCAAATGTAGCCTGCATGGCGTTATACAGAATAAGGTCTCTCAGTGCGTGGCGCAGAAAGCGTTTCTGCCGTATGACAAAGCTGAAAGGATGGGTTTATTGAAACTATACGCTAAAACTCTTCCATTTGCTATCTGTTCTTTAATAAAAGAAAAAAAGAATACAACTATACATATAAAGCAATATCCATTGAAAAGTTCTCACTGTTTAGCAAGCGAAGAAAATAACAATATGCCTAAATGCACAGAATTACATTGCATGTAAGCAAACAGTTTCCCCATCTCCTTTGTTTGCCCCTGTGAAAGAAACGGAACCAGATGTGTCGTGAACGCGGCATGATTATATATGATTGTACATTTGTTTCCGCACTATTTAACTTTTACACTCTCCCATGTCCTGTTTTGGAAGATGCGAACAAAAGCGCTTCTGCTTGTGGTTGCCGTCTATATCTGCATGTTTCCCCAAAGGGAAAGGTTATTGTTGGCTAAGGTTGTTGCGGGAGTGCACAAGCTCCGAGAGGACTCTTACCTCATGCTTCTGGAGGACAGCAAGGTCGAGTAAACAAACTACGGCGGTTGTTGTCCCAAGCTTATGTTTACCCACTGCTGCGGGGAAGCACTAATTAGTCTAGAAACATAGTTTGTAAGCCAGGCTTTCTGGTCGCTGAAGCATGGTCTGCGTTTAAACGCTCCACTTGGCTTTGATGTTGTCGTAAGCAAGCTGCGTAATGAGCTTCACTTCAGTAGTAGCTCCCAAGTTTTTTTTATGTAATGAGGCAGAACTTCAACCTTTAGGTTTGTTATGCATAATACAGCGGTAGAGTGATTATATTGCCAAATACATATGAACGATGTGAACTTGTGTTGCAGTCGACTAGCAGCAAAGTGATGGTATGCATGCATATGTCATTACTGCATCTAATGCGCCGACCAGTCAATAGACCGGTATAACGCGCAGATCCACTTCGCCGCTGTTACCGCAGCTCCACGCAGCGCACTGTTGTCCCAGTAGCTCCGTCAGCGCTGGTCTTTGCCTTCGCATCCTTCGTATCGGCACTGCAGCTGGGTATGGGGCC
The DNA here is from genome assembly GCF_050947875.1 of Dermacentor variabilis. NCBI lineage: Eukaryota > Metazoa > Arthropoda > Arachnida > Ixodida > Ixodidae > Dermacentor > Dermacentor variabilis. The sequence goes on from NC_134571.1 coordinate 104,458,400, forward strand.
TTTTGTATTATGTGAATTCCCCTTCGTTGATATAGCAGTAGCGAGAAAGGTTTGAAACTATTGAGAACGTCTTGATGAAAAACCTAATGTTCATATCGTGCGCAATTTAAGACGTGATATTGATTTAAAGTAATGCAATTTATATACAAGCAGTAGACATGCCCTTCAGTTTAAGCGAGTTTCAAAGATCATACACAGTTGCTTTATCCAAACGTCTGGTAGAAGGGTGACCAGTAGCAAGTGAAATGTCGTCCAGCTTTTTGATGTGATTGCAAGTGTACGCTAGCGAATTGGACGGCATACGCAGTGAAGGTCTGTTTAGTCCGATACCGAGGAAGCACGTATTGTGAGTGAGCCGGGGTTCCCCCCAAGAGTAGAGGAACTTCCAAAGGAAGTGCAAGATTATGTTGCGCAAAAACGAATGACCATGTCTGAACTATCTATATGGAAAATGCGCAATAGAGTTCGTGACTGACGTGTTGGTAGCATATTTCCAAAAACGCGTACAAATAATCCTCGGTATCTTTTTCATGTTCCGCTACGGTTTGGACATTGGCTCGATAGTCGGCATTTGTTCTTTTCATTTCTCGTGTGTCCATGTTTTCTTCACCAATTGCTCTTCATAACAAAGCGTTTTCTTGGGTACAAAGTGCTATATGTTTATTAAAAAGTATATATGACATCTTTTCTAAAAGCTCGTCCTTGCGTATGCGTGTAGTACAGCGCCAATTAGCCCTGTGCTCTATGGCAGATAATAAGGTTATGGATGATAATTAAATCGAATGAAATACGTGCTCCTTGACTTACCTGAAACAGCCTTATGTAGCCCCTTGCAAGCGTCAAAAATTAAAAAAAAAAGCGGCAGAATCTTCCACGACAACCAAGCAGCGAAATATACCGGCTTTGCATATGTTTTTTGGGCTGGCTTTGTTCTCCGAAAATTTTCTGGTAAGGCGGGAAACCTATGTTTTATTATATTTTTTTACAAGAATATCCCCAGCGGCCCAGGGAGCGTTACAGAGGGCGTGCTTTAAAAAAAAATCAAGAACATCAGCTTAGATCAGAGGTTCGTGATTTCAGTCTTGACTGACATGCGTAAAAGCGCAAAAGAAGACAAGACGACAAGAAAAAAGACTGTTTATGTCCACGTTACGTGTCGTTATGTCTTCTGCGAAGCGATAGGAACTGTTTCAGAACACTGTTCGGGTGGGATTGCCAAGTGGGACATAGTATTGAAGGTTTCCGTGAGGTCGAGCCCGAGCAACGTTTTTGCGTCACGTGCGTCACTCGATTCGATAATGTCTTCTTTGAGCCTTGTCTAAAGGGGACTGTCTTGACTAATGTCTTGACTAATGGGAATGTCTAATGGGGACTGATTGCGTTGTTTACAATTTATTTCTAACATAAAAGTGTTTTTGTGCGAGCCACATTGAAAATCCGCCCGGAGTACGCACATCACGCAGTCATCATCACCGAAATTCTCGAGATAACGATAACTTGCCGACTCAACGGTAAGAATAGTAGGCATGGAAACGTCATAAAGGCATGGCTTATGAAAGGAATTGGGCTCTTCAAGACATGTATGTGTTGCAATTAGGATAGTTATGTATCTTCTATTTTATCCCCGAGTAAATCCCTAGACAATATTCAAGGCAGCCTGGATGCTTTGAAGAGTCTTACAGGCGGCAGTGCTTGCACATGTCTTGTTGTCAAGCTTAGTCGGCATTCCCGGTAGGTGACAACCGTCACCGCTCGGTGGCACTGCAGCGGCTCAATTCTGAACGTGTGTATGGGCGAGTGTCCAATGCCTCTGGAGCTCTAATGTCGCGATCCCTCCACATATGGACTGACCACCTTGTCCGATGAGCCTATGAACCCTGGTAGCCTCCAGGATGCTGTTTACGCTTCCCAGCACCAAAGGCTTTGCACGCATACAATCACTGAAGCTGATTCACGCATCGAACCAAACTTAATAATAAAATAGTGGCAAATTTTACACTTGTATTTGTGACTGAGGAGCGAAGCTGCTGCTGGTTCTTATAATAGACGTTTCACTTTCCTGTTATTATCAATCTTTTTTGAAATAGGAATGAAACCAATTTTTTTTTCAAAGCTTCTTGAATATATTGAATGAAGGGCTTCCGAGTGCTTATAGCGAAATATTGTATTTGAGAATTCAGAAGTTATGCTTGTATATGTTGGTAAAACAAATAAAGCGAGAAAACTGAACCTCAACCCTATCAATTTCCTCTGCGTCTGCCGCGTACCGACACGCAGAAAGGAAAAGAGCATGCTGCGGAAGCTGCCTCATGAAAGGACACCGCGCCTGTCTGCTCTTCAGGAAAGAGAGGAGAGCCGTAAGCAAATAAAAGATAGGTCAAAAGGAGAATAGGTGCAAGGAACGAGAGTATACGTCACAAAGTCTCAATCAGAACAACCACAAAGTTTACAGTAAGGTATTAGGAAAACACAATGGAAACCACCGCATATATCTCAATATATTTAGGAAAGAAAGAGAACCCTTATAAAATAAAAATGAAGTGAGCCAGGAAACCGCCAGACTAAATGAAAAAAAAAAGATAAATGAGAGCTGGCGGAAAGGCGTAACAAAAGAACTGGGAGTTTCCGGAATTGAGGAGTTTCTCAACAATACCGACGTATTCGAAAGGAAACAAAGAAGTGTGCCGGCGCTGCGCAGTAAGTAATTAGAGCACGTTCAAATTCTGGAACGTCTCTGCTGGCATCGTTGATGTTCTTTATTTCAGTTTTCTCTGGTTACGTGTTTTTGAAGTAGCAGTCACACCTGTTCGACGTTCCTTCACTGCATCGGCAAATATAGTATTGCGCTTCGTCTGACTCAGTCTGCGTAAACGTAGGGTAGCCATCGCCTGTCCCAGTTTGCGGGATTCGAGCTAGAAACAAGCGAAAGAGGAGAGACAGGCTGCAATAAAAATAATTAATAACTGGGAACAAGTGGGCGACGTTACACGGTAGTGGGCATGTCGGCTATAGAAACCAAACCTGAAAAGCACCAAATACGGAAAACCATAGATGAACGAGTCTCACACAGACATAATCATGAAAAGTAGAAGTCAGCCAGAAACGTGTTTCGAGGTTTCCATGACAACAGCTAAAGCCGTCGGGTGGTATGTAGCGTTCTGCGCATTGATGTGTGCTGTCGGAGGAATTCGCAGGCGACTTTCTCTCCGAAATTCAATTTAAGAGGACATGTTCGGCTCCCGGTTCCTGCCTGAAAATAAGAAAAATGCGACGCTGACTTCTCGATTTACAATTAATGTTAGAGCAAAAATGTATTACTAAAAAGTAAAATAAATTAAGAAATTGGGTTCAGAGAACAACATCCTCTTGTAAGAACAAAAAAGGCACTATAACGATCTTATTGCGTATAACTGTGTAATCCAAAACACAAAATGACATACGTGAGGAAAAAGTGGAAGAAAATCTAAGCAAACAGGACGCCAAAAACAAAACTTAGCTGCCATTTCACATGATGCACCAACAACTCTTATATTTGTTTCGGTTGAATCAAAGGAAACCAAAGTGCTTGAAGAAAGGAAAGGCATCAGCGCTGAAAGTGTACACTCCCCACAATATACATCAAAGCATCAATCGCCGCGTCTTGACGTCTAGCAAGATGTCTCTCCTGATAACTTTTTCGAACAGGGCCTCTGTTTACTGCAGTTACCTTTGAACATTCGGCAGCATGAATACAGCAAAAGAGCCCTCAAGCCATTTTTATGCAAACGACCACGCGCTGGCTGCAAACGGACTATCTTTCACCGAACCGCCTCCATAACTATTTTCGCCAGAATGGTTTCATAGTAAACGCTAGGTATCTTCTCATAACTTGATGGGAAGACTTTCTATTTGTCTGAGAGACAAGATGTGCTGAAAGCAATATTCATGGAACCGTACTTTCTTGTGATATCATAAAGTTTATTAGGAGCGCTATCTTACGCGGATGGCGTATGACTCTAGAACAGAAAAATGTCATAGGCCTGCGTGGCACACGCAGCACAGTCACAGCTTAAGCTGGAGGAGTGTCTCCATGGGAGCTTCATTTTCGGCAGCACACGCTACAGGGTCTTCGCGGCGAAGTCTCTTCGCGTCGTTTACCCGACAACGATCTGAACTGTCCGCCCTGTGTCGACGGCGAGCTGCGGTTTATGCTGCTCTCTGCTGATTCCGACGTTGTCTGGTTTCTACGATTTGATTCATCGTAGTCAAGTGTTCGACGAAAACCCATCTGGCGAGGAAATATACTGGTGCGAAAAAACGTGCACTCGCAAAAAATAAAACAAAAATAACGTACAGACGTTTTGGGCCCGGTACGAATCCCTTGATCACAATGAAAATGTAAGCATGGGCGCGCGACTATATATGGGTGAGGTGGCATAGCGTTCGGGTGTATATCTCGGGAAGATTACCCCGCGTCTTGTTAATCGTGTGTCTAGTTGATTGGATGTAAAATGATTCTAAAAGCAAACGGGCAGATAACTGCTTCTCTTTTGCGGTGATGGCTGCCGAGTTCCAGTCATTGTTGTGTCCGGTTATACACACACGATAAAATGTTCTTCTCGGCAGAAAATTGCTGGGACGCGAGAAACGGAAGGAGGGGGGAGGGAAAGCAGCTTAGAAATGGTCTCCCTCACGCGCAGCTTTTTCACACATTAGCGGCAGTTATGAAACTCTGTATCTCCGCAATAAAAACAGGATACAACAAATCTGAAAACTGTACCTAATATTACATAAGAAGCGGTGAAAACAGATGCAATACCGACTGCTTCTAATTCCACCTTGTACCTACAGTTTGTGAATGGCACTTTTGCGAAACCCTTGTAACCATTTTAGCAATTCACGTAAGTTGTACATTTGTATATTTGTTCGCTTGAGATGCTGTGACAGATGCATTTGTGAGAGCGCCGATATCCAATTTCGGTGCGGAGTTCATACCCAAGACTTTGCACATTGCCCCTTGAGCAATCTGTTGAACTCTGCTGCAGCACTACAGCGTAACAGAATGGCCAGCATTTCAAAAATTATATTTGAAGAGATTGACATAGTTTGAAGAGGTTTGTGCTTGCGACGTCGAGAGGGTACATCGTAGTAATAGCATACGCACTTATGACACTTAGTCGGCACTTAGTGCAGCGCTGTAGCAGCGTTTTGGTCGGGACTAAAACAGTGCTATAAAAGCGGTAGTGATTTTATCACAAACTGCTGCAAATGCGCATGTAATTAGGAAGAAGTACCCGCTCTCAACGTTGCTATCTGAAACTTTTTGAAACTAGGCCAACCTCTTGAAATATATCTTTTTGAAAAATTAGGCTGCTGAGCAACGCTTGTGTATTTCGATGAAGTTCAACAGATTACCGAAGTGGCAATGTCCAACATTTCTAGATAGGTGTGGTTTTGTCAACTTTAAGTGTCTATTAATTTAAGCATATATTTTCGACAATTTTGGCAGAATTTCCTTGCATAAAAAATTCCGTTCTTGAATCTCCACATTTTCAGTTTCCCTCTCAAATTCAATCATTTTTACTCAACTCTGTACCGCGGTCGCTTCACAAAAATATTTCTGCGTTTTAAATGTACACCCTTCCACCAAACATTACGAGCCATGAAATCGGAGAAAGAAAGCTGATATCTCCGCAACCTCAAAACGCAGCCTAGTATTTGAATTTTGGGCTTCTACTTCAATGTGCTAGCAACGTTTTCGTATACAGTTTTACTGATTACTGCTATACGCTACTCGGGAATGAAACGTTTTCTGAAATTCTGTGGTCCGAAAACTTTCGTGGCCCGTTGCATTTGATCAGGAAAATCGGAGTAGGCCGCCAGTTAGCCCTTCTTTTAAAGGAGAGACTGAAATATTTCGGCTGGACTCAACTATAATAGCTGAATAAGAGCAACTCGTGCCACGACAAGATCTTTGGCAAGCCAGACAAGCCACACAATCCGCAAAAACAAAAGACAGGCAGAAATGCCACCTTGAAGTTCCCGCACCAGCGCCCCTTTACGCCATGAGTATTGACAACGCCTGTAATGGCTTACCTAATTTCTTATCGTTAAATATACATTTCATTGTTTTCTAATATACCCACAGAGTGTACTCAACAAGTTTCAAGAAGCTTTACTCAGTTGTAGTGGCAGAAATAGGAAAATATGCTTTGAAATTCGCGACGTCGAAGTCACGTATTGGCACTGATTTTTGGTGTGAAGTTGAGCATAATAAGCTTCGACCTTAACTGTTTCTTTTAAGATCTAATCTATCCAAGCGAAATGAACGAGAATAAGCGTTTGATAGATCATCTTATGAGAGGAAACGGATCTAGCATGTCTCTTTATTGTATCATAAAAACATAAAAACACATGTTCGTACAGTATCGAAGTTGTTGCACCATCAAAAAGGCCCTGGTTTAGTCCACGGGTAGGGTACGCTGCTGGGAACATCTCAGCCAAGTATAGCTGTCGTAAGCGGCGCGTGGAGCTCCCAAGCGGAGCAGGTCGTCACCTTTCTCTCAAACGCTTTGTTTTGGAACAAAAGCCTGATTCCCACTCTCCTCGGGGCACTTTGTTTCGTTAAAAATCAAAGCTCCTTTCTCAAAGAAAAATGGTTGAGCGCGAAGGTTTCCCACAATGCAAACTAAATCGAATTCAAAATCCAAAGCCAACGACCACGCAACGAACCCAAGAAATGCTGAGCGACCCGATGCTATGCATATGTGATTTGATCGCTTGTTTAGGACTGAATTTTTTGAACGCTGCAGTTGAATGAAGACACACTTTGTTAAGTTGCACAGCTTTCCTTTTAGATCATGTAGCCGTTGATTACACGCACACACACTTTCACGGACGGCTCTGCAATTGCACAGTATTGCCTTGTGATCGCTGTGGCAGACGGTCAGAGGCATGACGGGCGTAATGCAATATATATATATATATATATATATATATATATATATATATATATATATATATATATATATATATATATATATATATATATATATATATATATATATATATATATATATATATAGTTCGCGTGGGTAGCGTGGTGTTCAACTATCTTTCTTTAAGAAAGGAGCTTTGATTATTCTTTTTCACTATCCTAAGATGAGTCCGCGTTCACGCGCACTCACCATCTCCGATAAGCAGGGAAGCTCAGTTAATCGCGACAGGGTTGGTGTCATGCCTAGCAGACGCAACTAGCGCTTTCAGTCAACTTTGTGCGCATGCGCTACTCTTGCTGAGCTCATCGCTTCGCGATGTTATCAGGCAATGACCGGTCGGCCAGTCGACGCTGGCGCGGTACTCCAAATGTAAACTGTAGTGTCCTACGCAGATGTTTAAATAGACTTTCTTGGAGTGCTGTTTTGGCGCTCATGGACGAATCGGTGAGACCATAGAGAGCTTCGCTTTAATAAACCGGATTCCCATACGCAACTGCTATTGATAGCTGTGGTCAGCTACGCAGCGTAGATACCGCGGCCACCGCGGGTAGCCACCACAAATGCATTGGCTAAGCGCATTGCAGCTTGCTGAGGACAATCCCGATTGGCTTACGTTTAGCGCGTCATAGGCACCAAAATCGGAAATCGTGGCGTCTATGTTAATATCCAACATGAAATTTGAACTGCGCGCTACGGTAACATTTAGAAGGCGGAGCGTTGTGGGCAAGCCCCACTCCGCCCTATAGCTTTCGCATTGCAAGGCGTTGAAGCAGGAACAACAGCACAGTGGAGGTAGTGTTTGATTGCCAATAACTCCGCTTCTGCTGTAGGCATTGAAGTACTTTTTGCAGCACAGCATTTCTCGAGTAGCCTATTTTCACTTTAAATGCCTTTCTCCACTTTGATAAATAGTGGTTCAGGGCCCCTTTAAGAGGCGCTCGTTTGCCCCATGCCTATCGCTCCTACGCTGGAGTCTATGGAAAAAAAGTTGCCGTACGCCACAGCGTGCTCTAAAGTGACCCCAGTCGTAATTGTAGAAATTACTAAGTCTGACCAACTACCATGCACTGAAATATCGAAAAAGAGAGTTTGACAACGATAATAATAAAGCCTGTATATCATGCAGTTTCACGCCATCTATCGCAGCTATCATCATGATAATTTGCAAAAGAGAAAAATGGTAACAGGAGTACATTTGTACCGATGAAAATGTCTATGTTGCCCCTTAAGAATAAAGGTGTTATCCATCAGGCAAACTGACACCCTTATCGGTGTAAAAATGGTTGCTGTACTACAGAAACAACTTGAGGGGCGCAAAGTACGTTTACCATGGTCATCGTGAGTACAAAACACCAAAACAGGCAGAAAGTGTAGAAAGCGCTGCAACGAGACACCAGTGGCTATTCAGCCGTGTTTTTTCATGCGCTCCCAATGGGCGGCTCTATATTCAAAGTTGAGCACACTTCGGACAAAAGACACCTTCCATCTGAGAAAAGAATTCGTGTCTTCTGAGAAGAGCTCTCCGGTATAAGCGGCTTAACACGGTTTCCAAAGGTCTGGTCAAGTTCTTTCGCTGGGCATTCGTGCAGGATGTTGGGATTCTATGGTAAGCTGGGAAAAACGTAGGCGCACGCGTTTGTTTGAAAAGAGCACCTAGGGATTATTGGAAGATTGTCTTCCTCTCAATTGTGCAGAATGCATGCGTGCACGCAACTCATTTTCCTAACCTCGTTTTGAACGGTTCACGACGAAGGCTAGATACAATGGCCACTATGCTGGTTCCGCCGGCCTTAACCTTACAAAACGGGATAGGCTGAAAGTATTGAGCCTAGAGCGGTACAGCCGGGTTGCGTAAAGAAAAGTGTTAAATGTTGCTTCTTGGAAAAAAAGAAAGCAATAGTAATTTTTATTGATTGGCTCGTTGTTCTTTCTTTCTTTAATGCGAGGGTAAATGCCTCAGGGCATACAGGGGTATGGGATGAAGTAAATAAGGATGATTAAATGAATGTTGTTCTTTATAACGTCTCCTTTATTTCTGGCACATTCAAAATGAAATTCGTATTGTGCACACTGGCGCGCTGCTACAATCATAACATTTCAAAATGCAAAAGTAATCCTGATATCTAAATGTCGGGTAACGCTGGAAAGCTGCCGCGGTGGCTTAACGGCTAAGCATCAGGGGCGGGATTAGATCAGTGGTGCGGCGGCCACATTTCGATGAGGGCGAAATGCGAAAACATCTGTTTCCCGTGCACTGGAGGCGCAATGCAGATCCTGTGGTGGTCTAAGTTATTCCGGAGTGCCGCACCATGGTGTGCGTCTTAATCAAATCGTGGTTGTGGCACGTAAAACCCCCGAATGCAATTCAGATAACGCTGGCAATTCTAAATGCATACTTAAAATAAGTTGTTAATGAAACATTAGCACATTCTTTTTATTACGGGTGGGCTTTGTACAATCTATGTAAAGCAGTTCATGCGAACCTTAGAGATTACAGCTAAAAAAAAAAGAGGAAGATAATTCTTTACAGCGGCGAACTTTTGGAAGCCCGATAGCTTTACAGTGAGGATATTAGCCTATACTTGGTCGGGAGATTTGGTGGCGTGCCCACCTAAAAGATAAAGTATGGCAGCTAGGAAAGTGCTTTGTCTTTCAGTTTCCGTGCAACCGAATGATGTTTTCTCGTATATCCGCATTACAATACAAAGTTACCTTGTTTGCAGCTTGTGTGTAAGTCTTACTTTCCGCATTTTCTGATGCAATTTAAGTTTAAACATTCATATAGTTCAATGAGGCACTTGACCTTGGCGGGCGGCCTAGCGGAATGAGGATGTATGCTGCACTTCCGCACACTTGCGTGCGCGCGTGACGTCAGTCGCTTATGGTGGTGGTGCTTGTATGACGTCCGCACCAGCTTCGCTGTACATCCACTTTCATAGAGTAGAATAGAGGCGGATTTTAAATGCGTAAGCATTTATATGCTGACATTCTATGGTTACACAACGAGGAAAACCGTCCGCCTACCATCTGTCCCTCAGTCTATCCGTCACGTAAGACGATCGGTGTAAAGATATAGCACCCAGCAGCGAGCGAATGCACCTTGGTGCTGCTTTTCGCTTCAACGTGAACTCAGCGGCGAGAACACCACGCTCATCGAGTTATCCCCACTCGGCGCACTCTGCCCCCATCGCAGGCCGCTTTCAAGATAGGACCCGAGCGGCTGCGCCTTAAAGGGACACTAGAGCGAAACAATAAATTAGTTTAGACTAATGGAGCATTGTTTCAGAATCCTGCAGGCAGTCATTTAAAAAAAATAGTTTGATTATTAGATGAGAAAATTAGGGTCCAAGTATCAATATTTGAATATTTGAACGAATTAGTAGACATCTGTACGAAGTAAGGATAGTAGTTTTATCGACCGTATAAATTTGTAAACATTCGCTTACTAAGTAAATTAACAATGATAGAATGTGTAAGCGTGACTTAACAAGGACATGGACAGAAACAGAGACACAGAGACAGCGCTGTCTTTGTGTGTGTGCTCCTTTCTACGACCTTCTGAGTCGCACTTACAAATTATATCATGGATTCAATCCAACTAGCCCGCCAGCGTGTTTTAACTAAACTAACCAGCACGGTGTCATGCGCACACAGGTAAACATAAACACATCTCTCTCGATGAGTGCGGAAACTCGCTGTCAAAATTCTGGAGTGAGGAATCACGGCAGCAGCAGGCGAATTGACCTTCATGCATCTCTCCCTTCAACGCAAACGAAACGTCGAAAGCACAGAGCATACGAAGCTACCAGCACTACATGCACTCTGCAAACATCGCAGATGGCTTTAAAGATGAGTCCCGCGCGGCACCCACTTTAACCACGTCGCAGATCCCTTTCAGGACACACAATCGCCGGCAACGCGTTCGTACGGTGTGCGCCAAAAGCGTCTGGTGTGCCACCCGTGATTCGCGTGGCCAACGCCGTAGCAGGCGCCGCGGTTTTCTCCACTCTGTACGGAGTGGCGGGCGAGAAAGAAATCGAGACACCGTAGCAGCCGCCGGAGAAGAACGCCCCTCCTCCCTCGCCTGACCCTCCTGCCTCGCGCACGACAGGAGAGAGCACGCGTCCGGGCCACGTTCCTCGCTCGTGTGCGCGAGACTGAACCACGTTCACCTGCTCACCTTCACACGCTTTCACTCAAACAAAAACCTCACGGCGACGGCGACGCCGATGCGGACTGCAGAAATGTGTCTTTTAGTGTCCATATGATTGAGATCGCAATAAAACCGCACACGCGATGTAGGATGATACTAAAGCCCGTAAAAAATGTTCAAACGCAATCTTACAGCGAAAAGACAGCAAAGGAAGGCCAAGATTAGATTTCAATCATGTGATGCTCGCAGTTCTGTGAAAAGATAAAATTAGAACAAATAAAACGAAAAGAGTTATTTTGAGCGCGTTCTAAGGAACTAATAAGATTATCGTGCTTGGGATTCTACGCGGATGTAGCACGTATTGTAATTGAGGTCGTATTAATGTTTTATGCAATGGGTATTTTAGACTAGATGGACCTCTAGAAAAGTTATGGCCCAGATACACTAGCGTGCAGTTAGATTTTACGATAACGTACTCGATGTGAACTGACCACGACAAGTTTGTAGTTATATGCACGCCAAGATAATTTTAATAGTTGACTCTTTCAAGAAGAGCGTTATTTACACAGTAAACGTTTTGGCGGTGAGCTACCCGCGACACATTCGGTATTTTACATTTGTTAATATTCAGTACCGTTAACCAAGAGCTACATCATGTAGCGATTGATTTACGATAAAGTTGTAGTTTGTTAACGTAGGCTTTATTGGTTATTTCGCGAAGTATAACACAATCGTCAGCAAACTAACGTGTATTAGGGGGCTCTGCAGCCGGAAGGTTATTACTATAAATGGGAAACAGAAGATGACCCAGAACCGAACCTTGGGATGCACCAGAATGAACTTCACTGAAAGCAGAGCTATGTCCTTTAGCTAAAACAAACTGAGTGCGATTTGTTCGGAAATGCTCAATCCAGGTCAGGAGGCCACAATCTTGACGATCCCGAAAGAATAGGAGTTTGTGAGAACTCTTGCTAAACGCCTTAGAGAATCTCATGAAAGAACAGTCACATAAAAAGATTTTATTCATTCCATATATATATATATATATATATATATATCGATACAGTAAAGTTGGCGATTTCATCGGAGCCTTTAGCATTACTGCGCGTCATGGGCTCATGCAGAGTGTACATACATATGACAACTAAAGCAATTTTGTAGAATGTCTAGACTTGAATAAATAAAATAGAGGAAGAAGGAAAAAAGGAAAGCAGAGAAAAGCAACAATAATACTATACAAACGTTACATACATTCTGTCATTCAAAGATACAGGTTAGATGCAGCCCGCATTAAATCAGAAAATAAATGAGAAAAATAAATAGATGAGAAAATCACAAAACAAGAAGAATTCAAGATTTGATGTAACTTATAAGTGAATCAAGCTAGTTGCGGTTCATGTAACACGTTGTTTGAAGGCCGTGTGCTGTGCTGGGGCGAAGAATGAATTATACTCAAGGAAACTGACAAAACTAGAAAAACTACACGCGCCAGTACTTTACAACATGTAATACTCTTCGTAAGGTAATTGTAATTAATAGGCTAATTCTTGTTACCTGACTTAGGTAGAAAAACCACCTTTCCGTTCGTCCATTCATTAGGCAATGTGTTTTACTCAAGATGGCTGAAAGAGCCTTGCAAGTAAGTTTAACTGACAACATTAGTACTTTTCAAACTTTTTTGTTAACAGCTGAGTCGTACGCGGCTAAAGAAATACTATTTTGATAATTTATTAACGTCAGAACAACAGACATTTCACCAGCAACTGGTGGAATTTGCAGACAGTCATATTCATGTGTAGTGCGGGAACTATTTCTGCACGTGTTGTAAAACCTTTTCGCAAATACTTGGTTTAAATCAGTAGCACGCTGATAACAAGGAGTACGTGTACCCAAGGGGCCATCCCTAATAATATATACAATGGGTTCATGATTCTCCAAAAATGTCACTACAGGATTGTGTAGGATCAATTACCAGCTATGACAAGGAAAAGACGAGCAGGTGCCTAAAGATTTCTTAGCTTCTGGAAAAAAAGGTGGGTCAACATAACGTGGATGAGTCAATGTCCCACGCAGTGTTTGGAAAGTTGAAACCGCCAAGGACTATTATGAGTGATGAAGGAAAGTTGTTGCGAACATCGCAGTGACACTCTACGATTTTTGTCGTCTGTTCGAGCACTTCTAGTCTTTTGTTCATACCACCTATTTTAGTAGTGAGCTTTTCTGGTCTTTCTGAAGTGCTTTAATATCAGTAGCAAATTCTGCTCTGAACTTTTTGCTCTCACGGAAGGGGTTATGCACATCTTTTATCAAATGAAATAGAACTTTCGTTTGCTGTGCGGAGTCATCAAGGAGCAATGCAACTTCTAGAAGGGATTCAGAACGAGTGTTTGGACCGGGGTTTTTCGCAGTGTTACTTGAACACAACAGCGAAAAATGTCACAGAGAAAGAGTCCCTCAAACTTTCACGCAACCCCAGTGGGCACGGGAACAATAGGGAACACAGGAAATTAGATGGTTGAGCATATAATGAGGACTGTGAATCAACTTGTATTGTGAAGGGAAATCGATTAGGAGCCATGCCGGTAGCACTGCTCGCATGCCCCCTGAAGTTGAATGACAGAAGCGGCCACTTGAAAGCGCCGGTTCCAAGTGAAGTTGTTGAAAATGAAAATTTTCTAGAGAGGAAGCGAATCGAAATACGGAACAAGGTACAGCAATACAAGATTGTATTTTGAAGAAACAAGACGAGTTGATCATGTGAATAGGACTCGAAATAAGTTTTCAAAGAAGAATGCTCACATTCGTATCATGAGCTACAGCTAGGAGAATGTAGTTCAAGGTTGAGAAGTTAACTCCAATAAAAGCACGACGAAGGCAAAACGTTTTGCGGTTACAGTGCATGAAGAAATTCTTCAATAAAAGTTAATTTTGGAATATGTCACTGAGTGAAGGTACGAATATACTGCACGGGCTGCTGAATTACATTTTGTAAAGAACATCCGTGACTTCCACTTAAGTGTAGGAACGAACATTTCTGCTCACTAGACAATGCACAAGGTAGTACAGCGCAGGACTACTTGAAATGAAGAAGCATCAAACGTAAATGATTACAGCCACTTGGAAGAATTTTGCGTGCGACGCCACAGAGTTGAAAACGTAGCGTGCCACCAGGTAATGACCCCCAAAAGATCTGAAGCGCAATCTTAGGCAATGGCCGGGACCGGGTAGCGCTACCATAAATATTGTGCTGCTGGAGTTAGTCAAAGGACTTCCAATATACAAAGGAGACACCCACCGACAAATCAGCTGATGACCCTGCAGGTGGGCAGAGCCGTAGCTGCCAATCGTCTGGTGCAGCTGCCCAGTAATACTTTCAGCAGAGCAGAAGGCAGCAAGCTTACAGAATTGCGTGGAATATGTGGTGGCATAAAGAATGAGCCAGGTCGAATGAATATACTTATTTGTTCTTCTCCTTCCTGCCGTGCTTATTTTTTCAACGGCTGTAACGAATCATTGCGCATGCCTGAAGAGCCTTAACTGTCGTTAATGGACTAGTTATAGAAAACGAGAAACTGGTACAGGTTCCTTGAACCAAAGTGTGACCCAACCTGTCCCACATCACAGGCCGCATTTGATCATTGTGAGTTCCAAATGTGGCCATATGGTTCACCTCAGAAACTGATAGAGAGAAGGATTGAACAAAGGAAAGTGTCATGTACGGTAGAAGAATTTGTTGTTGGGGGAGTGTGTGCATATTTGCAAACAGTTTCATTACTGTGCGAACAAATGACCTCAGAGAGAAAACACAAGGAATGCGCCTGTCCTTGTGTGCTCTCTCTGTGGTCGTTTGTTCATGCAGATATAAAACTCTTTGCCAAAGTGTCATGACAGGCATGCACCCATCGTGGGACTCGACCTCAAAGGAGCCCAAGTACAGCGGTGGTAGGTGTCGTGATGATGCACTTAGGCACGCGCTCGCAGGTGCATGCTAATTTTGTTCACGATAGTATACACGAAAACCCAAGGATGTGTACAAATGGTCAATCTAGAACGTCTATAATATTTAGAAGGGACCGAAAGCGCAATGCTGAAATAAGAAACTATGCCCGAATCGACCACCAGATGCCTTTCTTCATGTTTTAAATAGGAACTTTATTGAAGGTATATAACCTTTCATTTTATTACTAATTTCACTTGTCACATTAAAACTATTTTCATGTTGTGAACTAGTGTGGTTGTTCGGGCTAGTTGGTAATTAACGTCGTTTTTAGTATTTTCATGCTCTTTCTTTTGTGAATTCATTGTTTGCTTTACATGCTTATTAGAAATTTCGAACGTAAATCGCTGCTCGATCAAATACATAACCCGCTTATTCCAGGTCATCCGTCTGCAGTCTTACCAGCTAGAATTTGTAAATTGCTGTGTGTCATAAGGTAATTAGCTTAAAAAGCAATTAGTGAATATTTGTTAATTATTCGATTACCGATTTGAAAATTTCCGCAAGTAATGTCCACCTCTTGGAGTAGACCAGCTCAAGGACTTTAATTCTGCTATCTGCCACAGGCACTTTTTAAGAATTTCTTAAAGTGTTCGCTGAAACACCCGTGTAATCATCATTTTGTAATCGTTAAAAGCTTTTCGTCATTACAAATGACGCTAAATCTTAAAACGAAGCACCATACTAAATGTACGCGTTCAGCTACATGAACATCCAACAAAATTCGAACGTATGACTGATGGTACACAGGAGGAGGTTGTACAAGCAGGCCGTACCAACACATATAAATGGAAGACAACGGCCTTGCCTTGTACGTTTGCTAAGGCATCACGTCTGCTGAAGCGCTAGTACAGCTACAGCCATGGAAGAATCAGCCTATGACAATTTTTGAAGCGCTATAAGCGTTTTTTTCTTTTTTACAGGCGGCCCAAAAGGCAAGAAATTTTGGATGTATATGGAAATGCGTCTGACACAGCTGTCGGGGCGTTGTCTATCAACCAACATATTCACCTCTGGCCTATTGATAAGTTCTGCTTGTGCGCTACATTATCAATTTGTTTATCTAAATAAAAGATAAAACAAACGTCATCACATGCAAGTGGCTGAACACGTGGGATGTTTTTATACCTCGCTCAGTTTCTTTGGAAGTCTGCAAAAATGATAGCCGTCACAGGTATTTCTGTTGAAACAAATCAGTTGGATATTTCTCACTAGGTTTTCCGATCCCTATTCAAGATATTGTGTTCGCCAACAGCCACCTGGTGCCCTCAATTTGATATCCCATTTCAACAATATCTGAATACTCTCTTCTGATGGATAGTATTATTTGTACTCTAATATTAGTGCTTCTACACGAATACATTAGCTGCCAAGTAAGATGGGGATACAAATTTATTGAGCGACTGCAGATAATTGAATGTACTGTGCCATTTGTATTGAAAGCATGTTAGTTCTAATCGCAGGTTTTTTCGCCTCTATTTACACTTTTTCTGTCATTGTAGAACAGCGAAGACTTATCCTGATAATGAAGGTAAAAGAACGGCCAATAAATTACATGCTGTTCGAAGAAGCTCGTGTCCTCTGGGACAAGAAAAGGGAGATTAGGATGGCGTGCCTAAGTGTGCAAGGGCTTTCAGGCTATTCCACTTCCTGCAAAGAAAAGAAGTAAACCGAAACAACACTAATATGTCTGCGGAAAAAAGATGTGGGATAACTTAGTTGGCCCTGGGAAAAGGTTTTTCCGAAGGCTTTCATGATTAATGAAAAAGTTCCTTGGGGTATGGTTTAGTAATGAGTTGTCTTGGACCCCTCATGCCAATCATCTGCTGTCCGAACTTGCGAAGTCTCTTTGCGGTATTAGAAAAATAACTCCTCTTTTACCTCTTTGGCTAAATCAATCACTATATTACTCCCTGTTCTTTTCTAAGCTTTTATATGGCATTCTAGTATGGGGAACAACGACAAAAGGGAACTATGATAGGCCACAACTGCTGCAAAAACGTGTCCTCCGGATTTTCGTGAACCACACCGGACCTATTAGATTGTTGCCGACGCAACCACCTTTTCCCAGATTTGATGTTTTACCTGCAAATAAAGCCTATTTATGGATACTGGCACAGCCAATTTATAAAAAGAAACTCCACAATATTTACACACGTGTCTTGGCGCAATATGATATCCGTAACCCGAAAAGCAGAAATAAAAATGTCCGAACAAATTATGGAGAACAAGATCTGGAATATCAGGTAATATACAGGTTAAATGACTGTGCTTCTATTTTGGATTTCTGCCTACTCAAAAAACGTTCAAGCGTGAACTGCGGGCAATATTGTTTTCCGTTGAAATTGTTAAGTAACAATGATAAATGTAAATTTCCGTTTCAATTGGTGACTTCCTTTTACGTGATTTTGTGATATGAGCGAATCTTCAATGTGATTTAAAAAAAAGCTGTCAATAATGCTCAAGTACAGCCATATTGCATAGGATGTCTGATGTATGTATGATGTAGAATGTATGCGTGTACGATTTGCAACGCCGCTTCTATTTTTTGTACCAGCTCTCTGCTGTACTGCTGTAGACTGCTCCTTTTGTTACGGGGTATAGACCTCGTCAGGCAACCATGCCTTTAGTCTCTGCCACCCGCAGGATGATGTGATTTTCCTGCAAATAAAAACTGACTGACTGAGTGACTAATGAAAATTTCAATAGGGTGCTTTGGCTTCGACTTATAATAATAGTCTGAAACATGTGATTTTTTGCATGTTTAGCTGGACGCATTTAAAGACACTTTCACAGGGTATACAATGACGATGAGGAAAAAAGGGGAAATTGGAAAGGGGAAAGTTCCCTTCTTAGAGGCCATGACTCCCAATAAATTGGGGAACGAGAATAGGACCCTGAACGCACCATACATCCAGGTCACTGAGGTCATCTATGCGCCTAGTCTGCGTGTGTCGCGTAAGGTATACGGGGTGATAATCTTGAAGTTCTTTCTGAATTTTAGAAATAGCATGTTGAAGATAACAAAATTGCAATCCTAGAGAGAGATTATTCAGACAGACGGACATTACCTGCAAAAAGATAGTAAGAAAATTCTAATTCAAAATTGCTATGACCTAATTACTTTACGCCGCGTAATTCAATTTGCGAATCGTTGCGGGTGAGCTTGCAAGCTTGAAATTAATTTGGAGAATGGCACTTATGTATAGATACGCGGCATAAAGCTCGCCATCCCCCCTGCCGTGGTTGCTCAGTGGCTATGGTGTTGGGCTGCTGAGCACGAGGTCGCGGGATCGAATCCCGGCCATCGCATTCCGATGGGGGCGAAATGCGAAAACACCCGTGGTGCTTAGATTTAGGTGCACGTTAAAGAACACCAGGTGGTCAAAATTTCCGGAGTCCTCCTCAACGGCATGCCTCATAATCAAAAAGTGGTTTTAGCACGTAAAACCGCTTCATTAAATTTTTAGACTTGCCATCAAAATGCACTGTAAACGCACAAACCATACTTTACAAAACGCTGTTTTTGCGTTGAAGCGCAAATGTCTCTGGAAAGTCCATGTAGCTCGCCATTACACTTTCGGGAAAATCTCCGCACTAGTGTCCTCCTGAAGATTCAAATGAATACGACCTGGGAGATCACCGGCTAGTTTGTAAATTGGGGAATGTTCCGTAAAGTACTTAATTAGGAAATTAATTAGTTAATTTCTCTCTGCTCGTGGTCATTTCCAAAAATTATGAAATTTGCTGCGGTATTTGTGACATATTTTGGCAAGTCAGCTGGCCCCCTCTGTTCTCAACGTAGCGTTAGATAACATCGTTGGGTAGTTGCAATGTTTGTTGTTATCGGGTGCGAGGAAAGACACTGGAACCGAGACCCGACAAACGCTTGTCGGCCTGGTCTGTGTGTATCTTTGAGCTTCAGTACCATGGTTATATACAAGCTAGCCCAACTGGTCACACTTCCGCACTATATTTTCGCTCTTCATGTATCAGTACAGCGTTCTCATTATTTTGAATTTGCAATCATGGGTGAGGCTGCTGGCCAAGAATATGCACATCGAGTAACTAAAGAATGGCGTGATTCAAGTATGAGATTTAAAAAAAACTCAATGAAGCCGTTGAATACCATGTGCTATTCTGTTAAACGTTGTGTGGCCTTTAAATGTACTTATGAGAGAATAGAATATGTAAGGGTATGATGCCCGAATTTATCGCTTGAATATGCAGAAAAGAGTTCATACCACTGGCATTACATTGTCGGTTAACGTTCGATGCTAAGAATACCAGGTTGTGGGAGCTTGCATCGGGCGTGCGTCCGGCGGGTGGCACGCACGCACTCACAAACACGCACACATCGGCCGTCCCACGTAACTTGAGCCAAAGTTTAAGAATATGCAAATGCCACATAGCTGGACACAACCAAGGTAACGTTGTTGGTGATCGCTTGGAAATACGCATATTATTTTTTACATTCGGCTTAATTATATAATTATTCTTAGTTTATTACCTTCTAGATATTATAATTATGTTAGAAGTGTCAATGAGAAAATTGTAGAGCAACATGAAAAACTCCCGCTACAGCTTTCTGCTGCTCAATAGCTGCTGCACAAACGTGTTTTTCCGAGCGTGAAAGAGCCCCGCGAATACACGCAAAGTGTCGCGAGCAGCGCGTC
The DNA here is from genome assembly GCF_050947875.1 of Dermacentor variabilis. Taxonomy (NCBI): domain Eukaryota; kingdom Metazoa; phylum Arthropoda; class Arachnida; order Ixodida; family Ixodidae; genus Dermacentor; species Dermacentor variabilis. The sequence goes on from NC_134571.1 coordinate 104,478,203, forward strand.
GCGCGGCAACTTGTCGTGCATTTGCGGGCTTTTTTAACCTTAAAAGCGCCTGTATATAGCACCGATTGAGTAACAGAAAGCTGCATCGGCGAGTTTTTTATGTTGTTCGGCAATTCTCATTGACACTTATAATCTAAACATAATATTCGAGAATTTAGGTAAATAATTAGTACTACTCACGTAATTAGACGGAGTGAAAAAATAATATGCGTATCTCCAAGCGATGGTCAACAATATTACCTTGGTTCCGTCCAGCTACGGGGCATTAGCATATTCCTTATGTCTGGCTCAAGTCACATGGGCGAACCGGCGCGTATTTATATACATACACACACATATATATATATATATATATATATATATATATATATATATATATATATATATATATATATATATATATATATATATATATATATATATATATATATATATATATATATATATATATATATATATATAATATTTGGGGTTTTACGTGCCAAAACCACTTTCTGATTATGAGGCACGCCGTAGTGGAGGACTCCGGAAATTTTGACCACCTGGGGTTCTTTAACGTGCACCTAAATCTAAGCACACGGGTGTTTTCGCATTTCGCCCCCATCGAAATGCGGCCGCCGTGGCTGGGATGTATATATATATATATATATATATGCATATATATATGAAGAACATGTTCTATAGGTCAGGTGACAATATGCCATACGGCAGGTATGAAGATTTGGTGCCAACTTGTCACGGGGCCAGGTTTTCATCTGTGCTCCAGGAAGACCTGGTCGCGGTCGAAAGATTAGTAGTAAATCTTTATACGTGTTATCTTCTGTGCTGTGTATGTAAAATCCCATATACCGACCTAGCAGCCGCAGCATTAGCAGCAGCAATCAGGTTAAACATATGAAAACAAGGGAGACAATTAAATAGTTGCATAAGATAGAAACCAAACGAGCAATGTGCAGTCACACTGAGCGCGCTGCGTTTCACGTGGACCGCCTCATGGTCGATATCATAGAAATTACAACGTCATCACCGAAACAAAAAGTCATAAGGGAAATCAGCTGCGGCATGCAACTTGTATATTTACTACTTCATACTCGCGTTATGATGTCTACAATAATTGACTGGGAAAGACAAACATAAGAATATTCGCTAGACATATTTAGTTAGGAAGATGTGAACCATAGTTTGATATTGTTAAAAAGACTTAAAATACGCAATTAAGACTATAAGCCTTTTTAAATTTAAAGAAGTGGGTGCGTTACGGCGAAGAAAGTTCGACCTATTCAGGAACATAAGATCTTCGCGCGGAATAACAATTTTATAGGGCCACACAATCGAACTATGCAAGCTAGATATGCTGACTTCGGTGAGAAGGAAACGCTCTGCTGCTGCAGGAGTCGAAATAGAATTATGTAATACTGTACACAGTGATCCCTCCAACGCACAAGAAGTATGTGCAACCCAAAAACATGCACACAGATAATAAAGCTACTCACAAAGTATTTTTAAGATCTTGGGAAATTCGCAAAATCTGAAGTGCTTTCCTTCATGGGCTAGTTTGTTCATGATGTGCAATGAATAGAAAAAGATGTTAAATTTAGAACGAAGGACAAATGCTCGCTTGCCTACTCAATCATATGATTTTTTTTTATTCCAAATCTTGAAAACTGCGTGTCTAGTGTGCCTTTTCAATGTGCTTAATGTCGCTAGACGTCATTTGATGTCATGATCAATTGCTTTATGTCCCTGATGAACTAATTGAAACAACAATTTCACATCATTTTGGTACAGTAAGAACACCTTCAATAAATCACACAGAGTAATAGTGAAATAGGCTAATGGTGATACACCAGACATACGGCATGACCATCAAGCTTGACTTGTGTCATTCCGCTGCCTACGTGGTAACATTTAAGTACTGTATCTGCAGAAGTCTCAACTGTAGGGTTGGCTCTCCACCTCATCATGCTAGATCGGAAACTTTATCTTGGAGTCCAGTAAAATACATTTATTACCCTTTTGATTATCTTCGTCCACCTTGTAGGCTTCCGCAGAACTAGTTTACCAGAGGAAGAGAAGGTCCATTGCAGCGTGCACATGTGCTAAGTTTGACAGATAATATCATGAGCCATACTTTGATGGCATAGTCAAAAATATTCACATAAATGCCTCATGGTACACGTTGTAAGAGACATGGCGAAATCTCAGATCATCGTACAATTATCGGTCATTACTTGTCAGTTTTCGAAAGCAAATCCCATTTGCGAATAAAACATCCCAACTGGCCCTTCCACGATGACAGTAAAACTGAAAACGAAGAAAACAGCGCTGATGAAGACGTGATCAGAAAGACAATAGCATTGCAACTTGTGCATGATGACGGCATGACATGGGTATTAGGTGGACATGATAGCCAACACATGGCGAGGCGAGGATCAAGTCCACATTTTTGCTGGTGTAGCATACCAAAATGATTGCGTAGGGTTCAAAAATATATCGCAAAATAAAACAACGTCGGTAACGTCACTTTTTTGGGGGGCTCAACATTTCACTGTGGGTTGCGTACCAGGCCAGCTGTACACTCTTGCACCGTGGGTGGTTCCATTGGTTTTACGTCTGCGCAGCCGCCTTGCATTTTCTAACGTTTCTAAACTTGCCTAACATTTACGTACGCCGAGGCTAACCCCGAAGTTACTTGGGCTAAAGCACTATATCTCGGTATTCTGTTAAGCTTGGCGCCTTGACAGATCATATTGCTTTCTTTATATGTAAAGCTGCAGTCTGACTCACGTGCAGACACACTGTAGAAAGGTCGGCAGTTATGTGCTTCTCACGAACGCAAGTCGCACTGTAAACATTGACTTTTGTGCCAATCACATTTCAATTATCATTCACAACTCTTGTTCTCAAATGAAGAGCGAATATTAGGGTCTAAATGTCCCATCTAGCTTTCAATTTTGAAGTGTTCAAGGAATTGTAACAAGGTAATGTGCTATCACTTGACCTTCATTGTAACCTTCATAGCCCTTCGAAATTTCGAATCGGCCCTTTTCGAATCGGTCCGATTGCAAATTTTTTTTCGCGGGAATCAATAATCTATAATTTCATAACCTTAATGTCAACGTGAACATAAACATTGAAACAACAGTTTAGGGTCCGTGATCTCCAATCTGCTGCATATAGATCGTGGAAAGCTCTTTTGCACCCTTCGAAATTAGGAAGGTAGATAGACGTGAAGCGTTGACACACACACACACACACACACACGCACACACGCACACGCACACGCACACACACACACACACACACACACACACACACACACACACACACACACACACACACACACACACACAAATACGCGCATGTGTGGACGTAAGCACACACACAAGCGCATGCAAACTGCCTGGCTAGGTCCATGCAGAATTTCTATCCATACTACCGACCCGGCGTTTCCCGCTTGCAACACTTGTGATCTAATCACGTTCCGGTGAACTTCGACAGTAACGACCAATCCATCTTTGGCAGCTCCATGCTAGCGCCAAGCACGCTCGATTAGGTGCATGCATTAACGCCAAAGACTTTGAAACTAATGTCATCTGTCGGTTAGTCTTGGGTGAGGAAAGTTTCCAGTTTGCAAATGATAAGTCATTGCTGTAGTGCCCGTGTACTTCTACGTTACATATCGAGGTTAAGTGAGCGTTCAGAATTTTACGCCTATTTACGGGTGCTTTAAAATTTCGGAATTAGCCCCTTTTATAAAACTTCTAGGGTTGGTGTCTCCAAGACGGTATTGCGACGGGTCATCCAAGAGGCGACTCGCAAAGAGATAATAGCAGTTCAAGTTCTGTAGTAGCAGTGCTAGTATTAGTCGTTGTAGAACACAATTTCCTTTTCAGTATTTTTCGATAGCCGCCTTTTGACTAAAAGGAAGTTTGATTAGTTCGCTGTGCTCTGTCACACATAAATAAAGTTTACAATTTTGTTATAATGCTCTACAGATTACATTATTTACTTTTAGACATACTGTAAATGTTTCGCCAAGTAGGCCTTGCTAGGAGCATCGTTTAAGCTTTGAAATGGCATTGCCGCATAATTAAAGACCTTTCGATAGTATGCACCAAAGCATTCATAAACCGCCCCACTGGTCACATGACCTCCCCCATCAATCTAATCCCGACAATCGTTTAAAATTTTCATATCTGTATGACGCTTGGCTCTTTGGAAAGCTCCTATTATGCTGCTGTTGCACTCAGCATTGACACTTTCGCAGCTTACATGTGTTAGCGGCAATTTCTTGTCGCTTCATTATAAATCTTACATTTGCGTGATGAATGCTGCAGATAAGTGACCGAAGTGCCATGCATTCAAAGATAGACGAAAGCAGAAAGCCTCAAGGTTGAAGAGAATCATATCATTCATTTAAAGACGGCAGCGAGCCACAGAAACAACAAAAATATTTCCTATCAGTTCGCACCTTGACTGCTTGAATTCAATGCGGCACGTGGAGATGATTACTGCTAAGCGAATGGTCGCTTTCTGATCGCTAGCTTTTTCTCCTACGCGAATGTTATTGGTCGCGAGCCCTAGACTCTGCTAAATGGGACGCCGTAGTGTTTTTTATCAATGGGACAATCAAAATAGACATCAAATTGACGCCCCAAATGAGAGTCTCTGTTCCCAAGCTTTCTTCGCAAGGTATACGTTTAAAAAGTTACGCCGCATATCAGCAACGTCGAGAGGAGAACCTATAACGTCCATTAATCGTTTGCTTGATGTGGAGTGCGTGATGACCCACTTCGGATGAATAGTTATTATTACGTTCACAGAGAGCCTATGGAGATCACCTAGTTTGGGTTTCCAAAACCAAACTAGGGGTACCAGACATTTATGGCGGCAAAAGCTTCCGTAAGGCTGTGATTCGGCGCAAGGCGACCCAAGAATTGAATGCCTGCCCATAACAATGCTGTAAACTTAGACGGATAAAACAAGACGTGAACGACGAAGAGGTAATCAGACTAATCTTCCGGTTGGCTATTCTGCATAAGAGGATTGGGTTAACGCAGCAAACATGAAACGTTTCAGCCAGTTACTCCATTTACATTGTCGTGTTACTGCACGCATAACACTAGATGTGAAAATAACTAGAACTGTATTGTGTTGGGTGGAGTGGCACATATGCAACTAAGGCTATCATGCGCCAAACACAAGTTGTAGTTTCTTTAAATGGGTTAGGTTCCCTCAGCAAGTCATTCTCTGGGTAAGAACACTGAATAAACTAAGAAATTAGGTAAAGGCCTCAGCCTTCTCAGACATAAGAAGGTGGATGAGATTTTCTATAGTATGTAATGAAGCGTACGGTAAGCATTTAGAGTTCTTCAAGAACCCCTGCTCCCATTAAAAAGCTAAATACTTTTGGGATATCAACAAGTGCGCTTTCTCATGAAATCAATGCTGGATAGAATTCATTCGTTGTAAAATGGGGGTAAAATGTTTTTGCCTCAGTGTTTCGAGTTCCGTGCCCGAAAATGTGATTTGTTGTCAATCTGCGCATTTTTAACCACCAGGCTTGTTTTTTGTTAAAATGACGTTGAGTGTGAGGTGGGTGTGCCCAATGCGCAAACGACACAATATAACTTCAAAAAGCAGATCCTGATGTGTGCATGACTTCCATTCCCCTAATATGGGTTTTAGCATTTGTAGCTTGTTATTTAGTTGACTACTGCATGTAGATTGCCATTCGTCTCTCAGTTTGCTGCGCGCCATCTTCATGCGAGCTTTATGGAGCATGCTTACTTTCTCTTATTCATGGGTGGAAATTTGTATAGCGCATTTATCTGCTATATTGCCAGCAATTTCTACGTCACTCAGAACCCAGCTGTTTTATGTTATGTCCTTGTGTTGTGATGCTGTTTATAATATGTACTACTGTCCCAAGTAACGGCATGGCTGTATTTCTGGAGTGTAGTAATCTGTTTATGCTGAGGGAATCAGTGTAGAAGAGGTGATTCGCTGTGTCCTCGCGTATTATTTTCTTTAAAGCTAGCAACACAGCGTAACACTGAGCGGTCAACGCACACTGAAGAAGTCTCGCCATTTTCTCCAGTACCCCTTAACTACTGCACTTTTGCCACAGGCTGTGGCTTTGCAACCATCTGTCAAAAAATTCGGTGTAGTTTTCGTCTCTTTCTCCAAGTGCTAGATATTCTTGCATAATGTGTTCTCTTGTGGTTTGTCTTTTGTTGAATTGTGTAAGAGTCAGATTTAGCACTGACGGAAAACTGTACCATGGGGACAGTGTGACGTGGTTTTTTGCAATGTCAGGTACTATTCCCAATACATGCAGTTCGCTGCATATATTTTCAAAGTGCAGCAGCAATGGCTTTGTTGCTGCTGCTGATTCTTGCAGAATCTTTCACTGCGTAGCATTGAAAGATTCTGCAAGAAAACCTCCAGGGTAGCGGAGTTCCAACGCTGCCACTTCAATTCAGGGAAAAATGAAGCTATTTGGACGATTTGAGAAAAGATGACAATTTCAGGCGTTCAACAAGTTAAGCATGATTTCGACATTGAAAAAATAGTGCATTTGTTTATAGTGATACTCATATTCGAAGAATATCAAAAGTCCAGCTGTTTCATACATCACATCTCCTACAAGGTTATCATCTTGAGTGAATAAAAAGTTATAGCGCCTGTGAGTGAAACCTCTAAGCGTGACAAAAAAAGAGGTCAATAACAGTTCTTTAGTCAACTTTGCTTAGTGACGTGGACTTGTAAAATGAGTTATTTACTTATAGTACTCCAAAGCCGTGACGTTCGGTAGATGGTAGCGAGCATAATCATGATTTCCCAAAATCGTCTTTCTTTCAAGCAATATATAGAAAAATTTCTGGCCACCAGCAGTTCTTAAACCGCGACAAAGGTTCATTTCTAATACGATGGGTGGGCTGCATACATATTTTTCAAAATCGCAAATTGAGGTAAATAAAGGTGTTGTTATGAAACATTTTAAGAAATAAGTAACACCTGCAGGTGCAGTACACAAACTAATTATTGACATTATTATAAGAGCGGTATATGACCCGTTGTTGGTCATAACTTGTTATATTTGTTGAAAAAAAATTCGTAGCTGCTTCTGTCACTCTCGGCACGCTACCATTGTCTCTTTGCGCTGCGAAATAAGTCGACAGAAGTAATATTTCAATTATATCTTTCCATGTTGTTTTTACTTTCCTGTTCCATATGCAAGCAGTTCTGAAGCAGAAAAGAAAAAAATAGCACATCAGCCATTGCACGAGATCTAAAATATTATAGCAGAACTCGCGCCACGTCTATTTTTGGACATTTGTGACCTAGTGCACCTGTGCGCTCATGTGACGTCGATAAGAGAGAAAAATATGTTCGTGCATAATCCCTTGCCTCCTCTGAGCCATATAGGCCTTGCTTGCAGTAGGGCTCATCGGCTGAAATTCATTTTATATAATATTTTTTTTAGGTCGCGCCACCTCATCAGAAAGAGCTCAAGTGACTTCCAGGCCTTACAGACTTCATCGCAAAGGTGAGGTTGCAGAAATGCTAAGAACGGCAAGCATTAAAATGAAAAGAAGAAAAGGTATGTGCCAGTAATGAGCCAAATACAGATAACGAATATGTGGGAAAGAAGAAAACTGCTGCGCAACGCGCAAAAATATGAGTGGCATTTCGGGCAGTAAGGTCGTGCCATCGATAGGAATAGGCGTCGAGACGAAGCAAACATGTGAAGTCAGACAAGGGAAGGAAGGAAGGAAGGAAAAACATTAATGCTCTATTTACAGCTTTCAGCGGCTAACACAGGTCTTCATGTTTTACTGAAGTCTCCGTCGTCTTGAGTGGTCGGCGCCCCTATTCCAGAGCACCGCTGAGCCTGGCCTTTTTAAGGGCATGTTGCACCAATCCTTTTTAGACTGTGAGCACGCCGCTGGTGAGCAGGCCCTCCCACTGTTTCGCACTGGGTTCTTTTTCTTTGTGGAAAGTTATTTCTGCACTCCGATGTGATGTGATATAGTGTTGGGATGGCCCCACACCAAGGGCATGTGTACCTGTATTGATTGGGAAACATTTTATGTAGGTTGTGTAGATTGGAGAATGTTCCTGTCTGCAATCTTCGCCAGCCGACTGCATCGTGTTGTGTTAAAGATGGGTGGTGTGGTGGATATATTATCCTTTTGCCTTGGTGATGGTTTAGTATTTCCGCGTATGTTGGTTGCACCGTCATAGTGGTATCTGGGTCCATTGACTGTCCCACTCGGTATGTGAGCTCCCGAGCTTGACTGTCGGCCCTCTGGTACTCGGCAGAAATTTATGGGCCTGCCGTGTATTCGCTTGCCTGTTGATGTTATGCGGAGAGTGTATATGTGCGCCGGCATCCCGCCTACTCTTTATACCACATGGACAGGTGGTAACGGTTGTCATCACTGTCATCACCGTCATCATAGGCGCTGACTATGTGTGGCCTCTGGGGCCCGAGCCCCTTCAGAGGTTTTGCTGGAAGTTGGGAGGGCGCTCTTCAGCCCCCTCCCCCAGGCGATGCCGAAGAATACCTCCTCCCCCTAGAGCGTTATTACCTACCCACATAATTTGAGGTTTCTTTTGAGTATCTCTACCTTTTCGCTTAGTATTTTTGTGCGGATAAGCCTTTATTGCATCATTGTGGGTGCGGAAGGGCACAGGTTTTAATTCATAGTTTCGCTTTATTTCCACACCTCCTGACTATAAGACGACAAGCGCATTAGAAGCACCAGCGGTGGCTACATCATTTGTATTTTCTAACTTCAACGTTTTTTTTTTCATTTCCACTATGAGCCCCTCGAACAAACACAATACATTTATATTCAAAGGACAAAATTTGTTATGTTTTTTTCGAGAGCAGGACGTAGCCAATTAACAATTATATTTAATGATAGGGATAGCCTATCTAGCAAATGAATATGTTGCTGTATGTTGACCTCGCTTCAAGTTGCTTTGTGTGCTTCTTTGCGCCTGAAAAAAACAAAAACAAGAAAACCTGCAGACTTCTCTGACCCTTTCGGCGGAATCGCGGCGTGCGGAATGCACGTAAACGATATGTGTCTCAGTATGGCTTTTCGTTTCAGTAAGTAACGGCAACGACTCGTAGAAAAAAAAAAGATAAAAAAAATGAAGTAGATGGCGAGCTGAGGAGAGGGTGCGATCTAGGTGGTTTACGGCAGAAATCATATACGTAGTTGGAAAAATTAAGTTAAATGGCCCGGTTCCGTGTAGGGCTTGTCAAAATCGCGACAGCAAAGGGCGACCCGTACGCAAGTGTATACCATGATATCGGCCGTATAAAGTGAGGTAATTATTAATTTACTAATTAAAATAGCCAGCCTAGTGTAATGCACGGACCATGCAAACCTGTATATATATCACTGCATGATCACGAGCCTTCGCTGTCACAACGCTGGTATTATAAAGAACGCCGCCAGCGGTGGCAAACGGTTTATGCCTCCGCATGATTCACCGTGACTCCGCAAATTAGATTCTTCATCATCACCTGCCTATTTTTATCTCTACTACAAGACGGTCTCGGTCAACGATATCTCCAATTGCCACTCTCTCAGACTACGTAATTTGCAACACTAGGGGCGCGGAAAGACAGTCCGGGAAGGAAGACAGCGCACATGAAGCTAGCAGTAATCTCTGCCACCTTTTATCATTGAACCCACCAATGATCAACAAGAATTGGATATGGCCCGCGGGCCGCGAAAGCGTCAGCCGCGCACAGGCATTCCCAGCCACGGCAGGGATAGAGGAGGTAATGCGCGCTCTCCGGTCCAAGCGCGTTTAATCACGTGACCTTCGACTAACCCGAATGCTGAGCGCGTGGGAAGGTAATGCCCATCAAGCTGCTGTCCTCTTCGGCCCACGGTTGCATTCTTTTTCTCGCATCCACGATGTATGTGTCGCTCATTCATATGGCTTTTGGACTTTATACGGAACATCGCGGCGGCACGAGAAATAAAATGAGAAATAGAAGCATGCGTCAAGCTCGCTTCTACTGAGGCTGCGGACGTCGCAATGTGCACCGGCTACAAACACAGCATGAGCACCAACGACAAAGGCAACAGTAGGCACATCGATTAGTGGTACTTCGCCAGGCACTGTCAGACGCTGAAAAGGAACCCTATTTTCCGACGTACAAGGACCAGCGGAAACCTAAAAGTAGGTAAGCGGAGAGACGGCACACGCATAGGGCCCAGCTATCTGGGATTGCAAGCTTGAACCCGACGCCGATTATCTCCAAAATAAGGCCCGCCGCCCGCGTATGTAGTATTACTCAGGATCACGGGCAGCTAAGAGCAGTCGCTACAAACTAGGAGAAAACGCGAGCTGAACAGAGTGATTCGGCGTAACTGACGAATCCGGAAAATTGCGGGCCCTCGTTCCAATGGAGGGGTACACTTTCATGAACGTTGCGTGTCGCTAAGTCTTCATAAAAGAAAGAAGTTGGGAGCTATCACATAGCTCTTACTCATTCTGTACCAGCGCGCCAGTTTTACTGTGTGTTGCGTCTACAGTAAGGCCTACATTGAGCTGTTCAGTTGGCAATATTTTTATCATGCGCTAACACGAGGCGACGTGGTAATGAGGGAAGCTTCAGGGAAGGGAGGCAAGCTTCAATCAAACCACCCGGCTTACAAATCAACGCAAAAAGTTATACAAAGAAACAAAATGGGGTACATAAAAGCGCAAGCATTGTGAAGCCTTTTCCAGCGAAGCTGTTTTTAGCAAGGTTCCGGCGGATCTCGTCTCCGCTCACATAGACCAATAGTTTTTCACACGCGGGCTGGTCCCAAGATGGTCAATGCCTGGCTGGCCCGCGGTGGAGGTGAAGCAGGCGTTGAGCGCCCCTTATACGTGAGCCGATCCTGAAGTAGTGCAATACCATGCTGACCTACGGCGGAAGTGCAGTTTGCCATTAGGGGCGCACATTCACAGTTTCGCTAGTCATCCTTCTTCAAGAGAGGAAGGGCACTGAAGTTTTGGTAAACAAACGCGCTTCGTTGCGCTATCTGTAAAACTCCATAGTCAATGCTGTGACTTTTTATTATTAATTTTTATTCGTCATATGATTCATCAGCTGCTCAGTAACGTAACCCACGCTGCTCCCACTTGCACTCGTGTGCTTTCGCTTTCTTTTTGAGAAATCGCTGTGCCTAATTATCTACTGATTTATTTGGTAAAATGGTTCTTTGTTTGTGTGCCTGATCATTTATTACCGATAATCCTTTATTCTGCCGTCGGAAAATAAATGCAAGTAATAAAACTGTGACGTTATGAAGTCACATTACATTGCGCTAAATAATCTAGTCATAAGTTACGTTCAGAAATTGTTATATATCATGTAACTTTTATACAGGTTGCTTCAGCTAAATTTAGCCAGAGTTTAAAGATATACCGAGGCATTTTAAGACAACGCGACCAAATGTATGTCTCTCACTTTTGTATGTAGTGTGTCACGCTATTTTTATATTTTGCCTAATTGGACAATCAGTCGAGATTAAAAAACGAACTTCCGAAGCAACGAAGTTAGGAAAAAAAATCTAATCAGAAGGTTGTAGAGCGCTTTGCAAAACGTCCGATTAGACAGTTTCTAACTTTCTATCTATTAAGTATTAGTGTTTTTCAGCTTAGTGCGGATTCCCGCGAAATAAAAGATGCCATGTGACACACCCGCTTGCGCACCGCAATAGCAGCGCTCCCAGAGTGTCCGCCTACAAACGAAGGTAGCAACTAGCAGGGCGTGCTGACGCTTAAAAGGCGACAGGCAAATGACGAAGGTATTGCCTGTGCGATTTACGCCAGCGATATGCTTCCCTCGCGGCGGTTCATGCTAGCGATAAGCAGATGCAGCGGCAGCACACCAGGCTAAATGCTATGTTCGTTTGTGCGCAGAACGCTTGGGAGAAGTGCACTCACGACGCGGTAGCCGGTATGTCACGCGGTGTATTTTTTTTTCTATTTCGCGGGCATACGCATTTCTGGTTACTATTTATTCCTATTAATTATTTTTTAAGAAAAAGATAGACGTCACCTCTGCCTAACGTCGCAAAGTGTCCCGGTAAGTCTAGACGGCTGCATCAGAAAATGCTGCTTGCGCTTCACCAGGCAAGGCACGATGAAGAGCCCGCTATGCAGATCATATTTATGCCGGCGCGTACAATCACACATCAACATTTCCTGCGGGGCCCGGCCTTCGGCGTACACAGCGTGATTCAACCTTGATAGTGAGTTTAAGGGACATTTTGTTCTTGTGCTGTTTTCTCACACATCAAAAGAGGGGCAGCAGAAATGCGCTTCAAGACGCCGTCATCGGTATGTCTCGCTCGAACGGGTACAAAAACCACCTCATATGGCGACGCTTTCATGGGAGCCTATTCGGGACCATTCTTGACCCATGGGAGCCACCACCTGATTGCTTTACTGAGTTGAGGATCGGCTTGACCTAGAAAAACCGGCGCGAGCGGGGGCACGCTACGGGGCAGCGCAGTGAGCAGCAGAGCAGTGGAGGTCTTTCAGACACCAGGCGTGGAGCGCCCAAGCAAGCCGGACAACAGTAATAACTAAGGCATATACTCAATTTTTGCTTTGCTGTACGTAGTGTATGCGGAAATCGTAAATACATTCGGTTTACTAACAAGAGCTTCTTCAATTGGAGCAAACTACCTGTAGATTTTACCGTGGATGGACATGTAGGGTCCGCTGGGCTGGACGTCTCCGCCATAGGGTGGTTTCTCTGCCTACAGGGTTATCTGACTGAGTTATCTCGGTTGCTCTGTAGCCATTGTCAGAAGTTCAAATCCTCGGGTTTTTTTTTTTAATCTGAAGGTGGTAAGCTTGAATTAACCTTCAGTACACTATGCATCTGCAGGCTTGCAGTGGCGCCTCGCAACGGCAAAAAAATACCGAGAGCCAGTGGGGCTATACTATACAGGTACAACCAAATTTGGAAGGCCCACTAAGCTTCAACAACAGATACCAGAACTGCAATTGGCCTCTCTGGCGCACTATTCGGCCACTACCTCCTTCACGCCTCATTTAATATACCAAAGGCCGTCAGTCACCAGCAGCTGCAGAGCACCTGACCAAAGCGGTAATCAGACCCCTAACGCAGCAGAGGGTGCTAAGAATCTCTGGACCCAGACAGGCCGCTTCTGGAAACTGACTCTGGCAACGTATAATAAACACCCTCTCGGGTGAGGCTAACTTAGCAGGACTCTTTGAGGAACTATCAGCCATGGGTTGGGATATCATTGGCCTAAGTGAGATTAGAAGAACTGATGAGGCTTATACAGTGCTGATTAACGGCCATGCCCTCGACTATAGAGGTCTACCAGATAAGAAGCAATATAGGGTAGGATTCCTAATCGATAAGGACAGAGCGGCCAACATTGACGAATTGTACAGCATCAGTGAGAGGGTAGCAGTAGTCGTAATGAAACTTAATAGGAGGTATAGATTAAAGGTAGTACAAGCCTACGCTTCAACATCCACTCACGATGATGAAGAAGTAGACCAGTTTTATGAAGATGTTAAATTACCGATGAGAAAAGTGCGAAATCAGTATGCTGTAGTAACGGACGGCTTCAATGGGAAAGTGGGGGAAAATGAGGCTGGTGAACGAGCAATTGGCAGCACGGCGTTGATTCTAGGAACACTAGAGAAAAGATACTGGTAGAATTCGCAGAAAGGAATAAGCTGCGAATATTAAACACGTTCTTGTGAAAGCGTAGCACCAGAAAGTGGACCGGGAAAAGCCATAATGGTGAAACAATAATAATAATATTTGGGGTTTTACGTGCCAAAACCACTTTCTGATTATGAGGCACGCCGTAGTGGAGGACTCCGGAAATTTTGACCACCTGGGGTTCTTTAACGTGCACCTAAATCTAAGCACACGGGTGTTTTCGCATTTCGCCCCCATCGAAATGCGGCCGCCGTGTAATGGTGAAACAAGAAATGAAATAGATTTCGTATTTTCTGCCGATTCCAGCATAATCCAGGATGTAGAAGTGTTAGGTAGGGTAAAGTGCTGTGATCATAGGATAGCGAGAGCTAGGATTTACCTCAATTTGAAGGGAGAAAGACTAAAATTGGTCAAGATCAAGGCAAACCAAGAGGCAGTAAGGGTACAAGCAGATAAATTCAGGCTTGTACTTGCAAACAAATATGTAGCCTTAGAACAGAGACATGAAGATAACATAGAGGTCATGACTGAAACCGTAACTAGGCCAGCTTCAGAGGCAGCGATTGAAGTGGGAGGCAAGGCAGTAAAGCAACCAGCAGGCAAGCTTTCGCAAATAACAAAGGACGTAATAAAGAAGCTACAAAGAATGAAAGTGTTCAACTCAAGAGATAATGTAGAATTCGGGAACTGTCAAAGCTGATCAAAACGGAGAAGATAAGGGATATTCGAAATTATAACGTAAGGAAGACTGATGAAGCCGTAATAAATGGGCGCAGGGTGAAATCAGTGAGATGAAAACTTGGCATAGGGCAAGCCAAGATGTATGCACTCAAAGATAAGCAGGGTAGTATTATCAACAATTTCGAAGATATAGTAAAATCAGCGGAAACATTTTGTACTGACCTGTACAATACCCAGAACAGCCAGGATACTTCCATTCAAAGGAGCAATGAACAGGTTACAGGGGCTGCTTCTACAGCTTACGATGAAGTTAGAAGGGCCGTAGAAGACATTAACCGAGGAAAGGCGGCAGGAGAAGATGAAACCTTCACAGTCGATGTAATCTAAGATGGAGGAAACATCACGTTTGAAAAGCTTGCGGCCCTTTATTTAAATTGTCTCGCGACTTCAAGGGTCCCAGAAAACTGGAGTAACGCCGTCATTGTACTAATCCACAAAAAGGGAGACATTAAAGAATTGAAAAAAAGTCCCGTTAGCTAACTTCCAGTGTTGGGTAAAGTATTCACCAAGGTAATTTCCAATAGAATAAGGGCAACACTACCGTAAATAAGGGAACAGGCTGGGTTGAGGAAGGGATGCTATAAAATGGATCACATCCTTGTAATCGATCAGGTAATCAAAAAATCTGCCAAGTAGAATCAGTCTCTCTACATGGCTTTCATAGACTGCGAAAAGGCATTTTATTCAGTAGAGATACCAGTAGAGATACCAGTGGAGATACCAGTGGAGATACCAGTCATAAAGGCATTACGTAATTCAGGAGGCTTACGTACATATCTTGGAAAGTATCCACAAAGATTCCACAGCTACCCTAATTCTCCACAAGAAAAGTATGAAGATGCCTGTAAAGAGTGGGGTCAGACAAAGAGACAATCTTTGCAATGGTATTCACTTCGTGCTTGAAGAAGTATTCAAGCTATTAAATTTGGACAATTTAGAAGTAAGGATCAACGGCGAATATCTCAGCAACCTTCGGTTTGCAGATTGTACTGTTCAGAAATATTGGGAACGAGTTACAAGAAATGATTGAGGACCTTAGCAGAGAGAGTGTAAGATCGGGGTTTGAGATAAATACGCAGAAGACAAAGGTAATTAATGATCAATAGCCTGGCAGGGGAACAACAGTTCAGGATCGCTGTCAGCCTCTGGAGCCTGTGAAGGAATACGTTTACCTAGGCCAATTACTCACAAGGGACCCTGATCATGAAAAGGAAATTTACAGAAGAATAAAATTGGGTGGGAAGCATACTGAGGTCCTTACTGGGTGCTTACCATTATCACTAAAAATAGAGGTGTACAACCAGTGCATTTTATCGGTGCTTACATCTGGGGCAGAAACTTGAAGACTGACATAGAAGCTCGAAAACAAGAACGAAGAATAATAGGTGTAACGTTAAGAGACAGGAAGAGAGCGGTGTGGATCAGAGCGGAAACAGGCATAGCCGATATTCTAATGCGCATTAAGAAAACGAAATGGACCTGGGAAGGTCATGTAATGCGTTGGTTAGATAACCGGTGGACCCTTAGGGTTACAGAATGGGCGCCAAGAGAAGGGAAACGCAGTCGAGTATGGCAAAAGACTAGGTGGGGTGATAAAATTAAGAAATGTCCAGGGTCACGTTGGAATCGGTTAGCGCAGCATAGGGGTAATTGGAGATAAGAGGGAGAGGCATTCATCCTGCAGTGGACTACAAATAGGTTGTTATTGATGATGATGATGATGAAAAATAATTTTTCCTATCAAGGTGAGATTGAAGGCTGTTCTGTTGCAGTCGAATTGACACTTGTTCAATACTGTCATGTATCATTTATGCTCCTATTCTTTCGGTGCCATCGTGACTGCTGAGTGAAAAAAGCACACCATGGGCGACCAATGGCGGCGTGTTCTGTCTAGCACGGTCTTCAGTTTCTATGAAAGCAACGCGTTTTAGGGTGTTTACAGGGACAAGTATGGATGCAGCTCTTCGCTGTGCTTTAGGTTATAAGTGACTCCAAAACACTTTTTGTATTAAACTAGACTAGGCGCAAGAAAATGCTTCTGTTGACAGCCATGTTATGTATTACACCACTGGTAACCTAAACATGACGGTGGTTAAAGGATGATTGAGCCTTGATGTGATTAAGCGTAGTTAAACTGTGCTCAAAACTGAAAAATTTATTTGGTAGGTAATTACCGAGCGCCTAAAAACCGCTCTTCTACAACGGATTCAAATGCGTTTTCATTCAAATAACCCTTAACAAGAACCTGAATTTATAATTTCTGAAGTCATGCATACAAACGGCAACATGTGTAGTCTGGCTCTCACGCATTCCAGCTTTGTCTGGCAATACGTCATTGGACCATTGCTTTTCTTACATTTTCAAATTTATCCACTCAAAGAGACCAGCTGGTGTTATGGCAGACCGCCCTTCGTTTCGGCCACTCCATTTCCGAATTACGTTCTGGCAGGTCCTTACTCGGACGTGAATGTATTTCAGGCCGTTCGGGGTACGAGTAAAAAATTAAATAGACTGCAAAAATGTCAAGGGCGGCACGGTTCAAGGGTACCAGGGTGTCTTCTGAATGTCTTTCCTTGGCACCAAGCCGCGCTGGTCGCCGAGTTATCGTTGTAGAACACGCCACGGGATCTTCGCGGCTATTCTTGCAGTTTTTCTACGCCTCTCTGTGAATCTGTATTTTCTGACACCTTCTGCCCTCGGAACTTAGACTTCGCCTCCCCTTGCGAATGCGTATTCAATTTTTTTGCCCATTATTGTATCTCTTATTCTCATTTTGTTCTGCCCATTCTTATATCTCTTGTTCTTACGTGTTCAAACGCACCTCCCTTCAGCAAATATCCGGATAGTCGCTCTCACGCATATGCTATCCTCTTTTTCACTACGTTACGCTTACATATGAATATTTTATTCCCATATGGGTGCTTGTGATTGCCCTCTCTTCCGCGATATGCCAGTTTTTTTTTCTGCAGTTAACGTTCCCTCATTTCATTTCACCATCTGCAGATTCTCTCTGGCCAGTTATTGTCGCATGGAAAAAAATGTCCACACAATATTATTCCTTCATAAGTTTCCTTAATTTACACGAAAGGCCAGTACCGCGAATGTCGTTTATGAAGTCGAATAGTTTTTTTTTGCTCGAAATAAGCATGCGTCGGATACTACGATAAAATGAATAAGATGGGAAAGGCGGAACTAAACTTATAGGTAGAGAGATAAGGATTGAAAACTCGTAGGATTGAATAGAAGGGAACGAGTTCTTCAAGGAATATTGATTTTATGCAAAATAAATTATTGAAAAACATCGACGTTCAAGTAAACCCATTTAGGCCTACAGAGAGAACTGAAGAGAAACAATATTTCGTTGCGCAAGAGCAGGTTCAACCGGAGAACTGCATACAACGTGGTGTTGTTCTGTTTTAGCTCTCGAAGCACACTAAGTTTCGTAGCCACAAAAGGCGAATGCGGTATTCATGTATTGTATGGGCATTTGAGGTATTCGCTTTCCCAAAAAAAATCATAATACCCAGGAGAGTAACACCGCGGGAATACAGCGCACAATCGAGGCTTCCCCTGTGCGCAAATGAATTGTGCGTGCAAAACTTTGAGTTTCTAGTTTTCGTAAATACAATGGCTTTAGGACATATAATATTACTTTGGGGTCATCGCTACATACTCTTTGAAAGGATTACGATGCCCTCATTGACTTTCAGTGCTGGCACCAATGAAACGTGTGTTTTTATTACAAATAAAGCGAGATAGTGGAAGAGAGTAAAGTGTACATAGTATGTACTTCTGGAACCGCATATTGAACATCGACAAGCAGAGCGTAAGAGGATAGCACAAGAGCGATGGACGAATAGCCTTTGATCTCTTGCCCTTTGTTCTTGGGCAGCTACCGTAAATGCAAGTTGAAACCCCATACGAGCGCACGCAGGCTACATTGTACGCGAAGTCTACCATATCTGTGTGTAGTGCTAAACCTTAGGCCTTCGCAAACAATATCCCGCTTGCCTTTCCGGTGTGTGTTCTCAATAGTGAAAAACATCTGTATGAGAGTAATTTATATAGCTGGGGCCTTCCAAACTGGCCATCCTCGCATAGGCTGTCAAAGGAATAGAGCAGCCTGCTAGCGTTTTAAAATATGGCGCAACGAAGGGAATAAAGTGCAAGGAAAGAAAAATACAGAGAAGAAAATACAACAGGCAAAATAAATGAAGAGCAAAGACTGAAAAAAGACGAAAAATGATAGAACTTTTTTAGCTGGACGAGTGAAGATGTCCTGGATATGATACAGATTCAAAGCCAGCAACCGCTTGCTCGCGTCTTTTTTGATGGATACTTAAGGAGAACGACGGCAGCATGAAACTAGACAGATGCTGCAGCTTGACTTGACTTATGCGTTCAAAATTTTCCTGTAGTTGGTACTTGAATTCAGTGACAAGGAAGCGTCTATTGACAGATCCATCTTTTTGTGATGAAGAGGTAAAGTTGCCTCCGAATATCACTATACCGCACAAGGGTAACTGGCACTCAGGTATTTGGATCATAACTTCACCACGCTTTCTCTCGATTATGTTCCTGCATATCTTTAAAATAAAGAAACTGTTCAGTGGATCGTTAATTCATATATCAATCATTCGACTCCTTAATTCATTGACTGATCGCGTTTCAAGGGCCAAAGCAAATGCTTATCAATGACAGAAGCCGTCGGCAGGTGTTATACCATGCATGTTTTTCGATGTGTTGCATTACACTGGGTGACCAATCTTGACGTACCAAATATTTCTGAAAGTCGCCTGTTGCAGGTAGCTCAATTCTAATCCTGCAGATAGCGCCATGAATCGCCATGAATTAAATTCGGAGCAATGAAAGTTGGCATCATATCCCAATCTACAGATTTGATCGCAGGCCACTTTATGCCGAAAAGCTGCTGACCCACTACACGACGCTTGATGGTGGCATGAGTCGTTGTAGTTGATTAGAATCAAGAGGTACAGACCAATCTAACAGGTGCTGCTAAAAGGCGTTGTACGCACAGAACAATTCGTACATTTTCCTTTTACACGATGGGCTACAACAGAACTTATGCGACGATTATTCTCTTCGTTTATCAGGTGTATTTCATTTCACAGCATCACGCTTTGTTTGAGCAGTCCATATGAATTTGATATCAGTGGTCGTACGTGGTTTTATGCACGCTTTCATTTTTGTTATGTGTCATCATATTGACGTCGAACTTAGTATCATAGACCGGATTGCCATCAGTCCGACGTTTATGTTCGCTCATAAACAGTTTTCAAAATTTTCACAGCAGCCACAACCATCTTCATGACGAAGAGCCTCAAATAATGTACGTAACAAGAATGGAAGATGGGAATGGTAAATATTTGGCTGGTTGGATGAAGCACAAAAAATCTATATATAAGTACAACAATGAATCAAGAAGGGTCTTCAGAAATTATTCGCGGTGCACACGAAGTAGTCTTCTTCCACTAATGTGCTGCTCGATGTGCTCACAGATGCCACCGGTCTAATTATGCGTGGAGTGCCAAACTAGGCACAATGCGCCAAGTGCAAATGCTTCGCGACAACTCACTTCTTAGAAAGTCCTGATCCCAAATGAACATTGCCGCAGGGACTTGAGTTCGATCTCAAGCGGCGGTGAGGGGCCAACCTTCGTATTTCTACACTATATAGTGAGCGTGAAGCGGAAGACGAAGAGACCGCTCGACAGCACGATTATATGACATTGAGGTCACCAAGGGGGCAGCGTAATGGAAAGATTGAAAAAAAAAGATGGAAAGACTAATGCACGCAGTGCTTTCGATCTTTTAAACAACGTGCAAAATAATAGGCCAGGATAATGCAGAGGAAAAAAATTCTACTTGGAAATTACTTTGTGATACAATTAAAAGGGATCACTGCCGCTTCAAACCTGCTCTTTAATGATCAAAATTGTTTATAAAGAGATCTAAAGGTGTTGATTGGGGAGAGATTCGCATAGGGGACGTCAAAAATTTTTCACAAGAATGACAGTTTAGCAACTACTCGAGTTCTAACTTAGCACTGCTATCAGCTAACATGTTGACGTTGAAGTCGTCACCTAGAATTAATGCGTACTTTCTTTTACTCAGCAATTCTGCCAGAGAGTCTGAAAAGGGAAAGAACAGGCGGACATTATTTGAAGGAGGGCTGTAACAAAAAAAAAAAACTGAAATACGCCATCTGAGAGAAAGTGTTTTATAAAAAGGAGTGATACAGTAGAACTCTGTCATAATTCAGATTTCACTGAGTTAGCATTGCGACGCCACCATCTCTTTTGCCTGTGCGGTTCATGTAGTACGATTTATATGGTGGAAAAGTAAACACGTGCTCTTCCGACTCGAACCATGTTTCTGAATATATCACAGCATCAAAGCCTACTTGCGCTTCATTAAAAAATAATCAACTTCATCCTGTTTATTGTTACCCGATTTAGGGTTAAAATACCAAATCATAGAAGTCATATAGTCATGATTAAAATAAAAAAAGTTTTTGAGGTTGATGACGTCTACTTGCGCAGTTCAGAAAGGAAGCACGACGAGGGGAATATAAAAAATATCAGGAGGCAGTGCGAGGTAAAACAACTTCACAGCATTTCAAAGCAAGCCCCACAACACATGACAACGACGCTATGGCCCTCTCCTTTCCTTACAGGAATCTTGCCATTGCAATGACATGAAAAACGGTAGCCATTCTTCTCTGTTCATTCCTTTGCGCGATAGAGCAGCTCTGTTTTGATTGGTCATCTTCTCAATGATCGAAACACCCAATGACTCCTTCCTGACGGCTTTCCGCTTTTCCAGCCACTTATCGCGGGTTGAATGCTGGGCAAATAAAACGGTAATTTCAGGCGTTTTGGTTGGCTCTGATGAAAGTCTATGAGTAGAACCGGTGCCATTCCTCGTCAGCTATGGTAGGTTTCCTGCTGCCAAAGTCAAGGTAATTTAGAGTCGCCTTCAGTTGTTGAATTCCATCTGAAATGGTTACCGCCTCTTTTTTGCCTACACGTCTGTTTAAGCAACTAATTTCTTGCTTCTGCTCAATTTGACGGTTCAGGATGTTCTCATAGTTTTTTGACAATAACTCAATTGAGTCCCTAATTTACCCGACTTGAACAGGCAGCCCTGCTAGAGTATCAAGCCTCCTGGTTATATCTGCCAGACAGATTGTTAGCTCAGACTCCATGTTCCTTTTGTTGCAACCTTTAGCTTTTGATTGACGGCAAGCAATGCATCGTCATGCCTTGCGGCCGCTCTTACCTGTGGCCTTGATTGTTGATTCCACCAGCCAGAACAGCCAGCAATAGATAAGAAGACTCACTACCAATAGATAAGAAGACTCACATTCGCCGCACTTCAGGACGCGTCCCTCATATGGCAGGGGCTCATCGAAGGATGGGCATTTGTTTGCCATAATCCGTGGTCTAGAAGTACATGGTAGCACTCAGTTTGACAAAAGGAACATATAGAAAGTTAAATGTACCTGGTAGCGAAGCTTCCATAGGAGCCAAGACGTTCAAAACATGGCGGTTCAACGGCGGTTCATGGGGCTTAGCGCCATCTGTATCTGGAGGGAACACTTCCGACGGAAGAAAAAATAAGGTGACGCCATATTCGTTAAAAACAGAAGTGAGGTCATCTCGATTTCGAAGGCGCGAAATTTCTTTTGTTGGCCTGCCTTTAGAGCTATATATTCAAATGCCCCGCCATTCGACTTGATGGGCGTTTCGAGCTTTCAGCGCGGATAGCGATGCGGGAAATGGCCAGCCTTACGGTTATCGAAATCGTACCCCTGCACCGAACATACTTTCTTTGGCGGCCGACGAAAGCTTCAGGAGTAGAGTGCTGACCCTGTCGTCGGATGCCAAGCCTGTCGGCCAGCGCAGTCGCACGATGACAATTACAGAATTATCTGGCGGTCGTAACTCATTACTTTCGACTGAACAGGATAAAAATCGATGAAGCCAGCCTCATCACCAAAAGCAGACTCACTTCGACAGGCAAAAAAGTACAACGTGTGAGGGGGGCGTATTTCAACAGGTGAACTTTACGAGCGCGCCTTTCTGCACATTTCAAGACGTGCATTGTATTGCTAGAGATAACGGCCTCAGCGGCCCCTTAAAAAGTATTTATTATTAAAAAGTATTTATTATTAATAACAAAATTAAATAAACTGGTCTTTTTCTTAACTCGTCACACATATATAGAATTGACCAGAAATATAATTTTCTTTGAATGAATCTAACTGTGTTTCGCTTGAATAGAAAAAAAAAAACGAATTCTTTTTCCCAATGTTTGTTCCCTCCAAACTTAGTCGCGCTTCAATCGCTGCTCCCATAACCACCCTTGTGTCGGTGACATTATGTCGGTGACATTATGTACTGAACCACTTTTCGGCTGAAGCTTCGCGACCTATATGGATCGATCTTGCATATAGCACGTAACACCGAGCAACGCACAGAAACATGGTGTCAACGGCGGTAGCGGTAACGCAGCCTCACGCAGAAATATAAGCGAATTCACTAACCTTGACTGGAAAAAGAGAGCATATAAGGCAAGCGTCGACCCGCCGTGGTTGCTCAGTGGCTGTGGTGTTGGGCTGCTGAGCACGAGGTCGTGGGATCGAATCCCGGCCACGGCGGCCGCATTTCGATGGGGGCGAAATGCGAAAACACCCGTGTGCTTAGATTTAGGTGCACGTTAAAGAACCCCAGGTGGTCAAAATTTCCGGAGTCCTCCACTACGGCGTGCCTCATAATCAGAAAGTGGTTTTGGCACGTAAAACCCCAAATATTATTAAGGCAAGCGTCCTTTCAGCATCGCTGTAGCCAGCCATGTGTCTAGTTGGAATTTGGCAGCCAGAAACGCGACAACACTTGCACGATGTCAGTGAGGTCACTCAGGATGCATTTCAGCATTTTAACAGCCGTGGTAGCAGATTCCAGGTCGTCTGGTGGGTGGAGAAATTTGACGGTGAAGAACACGTTGAAAAAAAAAAAAACGTCGTTTCGGTAAACAGCAGCTGGCGCGCCTATTCCAGCAAGGTACGAACATTGAAACACCGCCTGCCCAGAAGTCAGAACCAACCTGGAGAGGCAACAAAGAGCAGATAAGCAAGCGTCTTTTTTCCATCGTCACCACCAGCCGTGTTACCCGTTGAAATTTAGGAGCCGGAAACGCCAAAAGACTTACATCAGGTCCATGACCTCACTCAGAACGCACTTCCGCAGCCACGGTAGCAAATTTCCGGTCGTCTGGACAGGCAAAAACGGCAGATAAGGTGAGCGTCCTTTCACCACCACCGCCGCGACCTATGGCTGGCGGCCGGTGCTGGCGTACTTACAATCGTTTTCAATTAAACGGGCTATATGAAAGATTGAACGGCCTTGCAAAAGACAAAAACAATTTTAAGAATGGGGTGAATCACAAGAGGAAAACAAGCCAGGGCCAGAATAATGTAACAATGCTACTCCACTGTTATTCCTTTTCGCCTTTCTTCCATGGCTCAAGCAGCGCTCTTTTAAGGTTACCTGTGGACGAGCATATGTTATCATCGGGATGAAATCAAAGAAATGGAACTGAGCGAAAGGAATCAATTTGTTAGGCCCGCCCAGATCACGGTATGCCGTAATAAGAATTCCTCTTTGACGCGCGTTATTCGCACAGCCACGCCTAACTATATTTATTTTCACGACATACGATTGTACATGCAGGTAGTTTTCGACTGTACCTAACCGCGGCCCCAAATGTCACGCTGCCGGAGAGGATCAACTTAGCACTGTTAGGTTCTTACGTAGCACTATGTATGTGCATATAGTGAAAAAAAAGTGAGTAAGAAATATGAAGTATAGAAAAAGAAGTGTGTTTTGCATTAGGCAGCTTGCTTGGGCAGAAAAGACTTTGGTTGAATAATAAAAGAAAGGTATGCTTCTAGAAACTGTGAGTTTTATTGATTCTCGGAGTGTACGACACGCGCACACTTCAAGCGGATGCCACGGAGCTTGAACCTACCTGGGGCTCAGAAAAGCAGGTGCAATTTGCGTTAATGTGTCCTAAGCCCTAAGCGGCTTAAGTATATCTTGAAAGAACGAGCGCCCCTCGCCCAAAAAGTTAGCACTGGAACGTCACGACGAAGCATAATCTGGATTATCCGATCAGGCACTAGCCAGATAAGACCATAAGCATGTCCTTCTCCTGTCCGTGTGGTTTCTGGTATAAAAGCGAAATGCCCGACTACGTGGCATCACCCAAGTTTTTCACGTACAAAGACAACTGTATTGAGCGAAATTATTGGCTACACGAGTGATCTTCTCACAAAGTATCTTCCGGTTAACCTCCTTGCCTTTCGCATCTCATTTATCTCTCTCGTTCACAAAGAAGCGCTTCATTTTAGACCACTCTTAAAGATTCTCTCATATCTATTACCCTTCTTGCCGAGAAGACGAAAACTAATGATTTCGTGTCGTGGCATTTATTTTATCAGTTATTGTTGTTGATGATGCTAATGATGATGATGGTGGCGGATATTAAAACTGGCCAAGAAGACATTGTCTTTTATTGAGTTCAACTAGAGGCTGAAATGCTTTGCGAATGTTTAACACCTGTATTTAATAGCTTTAACACGTTAGCATTCCAACTAGACCGTTACTCTGCCCATTGTCGCGGTCAGAGGACTGCCAAGGAGCCTCCCTGGAAGGCAACGAATTCGCTCACTCCAAGGCGCCAGAACTTAGCGACCAGGCACCGAAGGACACAGAAAAGCTCACTAGACTGACAAGATACCAAGAAATCACTCAACACTACTGAGTCAACCACGGAACCCTTCCACCACCGCATCCACAGCTCACAAGACGCAAGACACAACAATAAGATTGTTGTAATCTAACACATCGCCGCACCCAAAGAGGCTATATCTCATGTTCTGTACGCAATATGAAGAACAGTGTAAATACTGCGAGCAGCTCGGAGCCCTACGGCGCATTCTTAGAGATTGCAAACAAAACCCAGTCTTGCCTCCTTTGACCCCTACTCTCCACCCCAAGAACCGGGGGAGACGCTGCTGTCCAGCTCCCGCCTCTCGGACCAGACCACATTGGTTGAAAGAGTGGTCGCAGCCAAAACGGCGCATGAATTCCCGTGAAGAGGGAACCACTGCTATAAATGAAGCCCTCTTTAGGCTTATTAAAGATGTTTTCTCTCCCACTTTTATCATTTTCCTTACGGCTCGGCAGCTTCGAATCTGAGAGAAATGGGCATTCCCAATAAAATCGGAGCACGCGCTGGACAACGCTCGCAACGAAATGCATGAAATGAAAGTGCAGCCGCCCCATTGCCACTTTTGAATTTGTTTACGAAAGGCCCTAGTTTGGATAGCCAGCGCAGCTGTTAGAGAACCACTCAAATGCCGTCGATGGGGACATGAAAGGTTTTATTGTTCTGCCTCGTCTTAGCGCGACGCCGTTCTTGAGCATTATAATTTTGCTCGCTTCAACGCTCATCATATCCACGCTGCTCTTCGGGATTCTTAACTTTGCATGGACTATACCCATAGCGGTCTTGCAATGAACCGAATGAGTTGCTAGGCAGGTAGCGCTTTTATATATGAAGTTTGGTGACGTCACTCACTGATTCGTATGCTGCTGTTGCCTTTTTACGACTAGAGCAGCTTATGTAACCGTAATCTTTACCGGGAAACTCATGCGGGGAGAAGGAACGTGCCTCACACTGTTTACAGGTGCCCTATCATCCATCATGCGGGTTTGACGCTTGTATTGTGCTTTTGTTTATTGAAATTAATAGTGACCTGGTGTGTTGTATACCTCATTCCAAAGGAGATAAACACTTTTTTGGTTCAATTTCTTTTGTTTTGTGGACGGACACGAAAAATCCCGACCAGCTAGATGCTGACAGCTTCGCTGTAAAATATCGGACACCTAAGCGTTTCTTACGAGTTGTGAATGCGAAAACATTAATGTCCAATTGAACGCCACTGAGCCGTCGTTAGAGTATTGCGCTGCGAGTAATGTATGACAGCGGTACGTGCTGCCTCAGCCAGCAAGCAGAAGCAGCCTGCAGTTCCAACGCCGCATGCCACCGACATCCTGTGCGACAAGAGACCGAAGAAGCAGCAGCGCCATCAAGGCCGGCAGGTGCGCACAACAGCTAAGTCCAGTAGGGAAGAGAAAGAGAAAAATAAGGACCGCGCGTAGCTAAAAGCGCAGAGTGCTATTTTCCAGACAGTCCTTGTCTCAAAAATCACGTTCAAAGTAATTTCTACGAGTCGGTTGCAGAAGAAAAGAGTACAGCACTTTGGTAAGTGCAAATGATCGGACAATGGTAGACTCCTGGTAAATGTTACAACCGGTGTAAAGGCAGTCCCAGCAGACAGTCATAAACAAGTTCCAGCAAGGAAAAATTTGCTGGCAAGTGAGCCAAGACACTGAAGAATCAGGCCATGATCGTCGAGGCCGAAGGAACGATTTGGGAGTCTTGTACGGGAGTCAAGAGAAAGGAAAAAAAAGAGATGAAATTCTATGTCATGAGAACGAGTGAGAATTCCCCTCTGCAAGACCACGGTAATTCTTCAAATTATGCGCAGTATCAAGTAAACTAACGGTACCACATTTAGCCTAAGTCTATGAATATGTTCAAAAATACGCAGTGTTTTATAGTTACGCAGCGTTTATATTTCTTAACTTGGTAGGTACAGCTGGTACACATTTTGGCGCTGTAAAGGTCGATGGGGATTCGACGCCGTGACATCTAGTTTGCAGGTCAACTAAAACTGCTCAGACAACCTTGTTGCGTAGTTGCGGGTGGCTAGAATTAGTGAAAGGCTCCAGTTCAAATATGTTACTCGTCCGGATAATGCGGCTAGCTTCCAGGCCCATGAGGCTCAGGGAATAAATAGCATAACTCGTTTCATTTGCAGGATCCCCAGTAAAAAAAGGTGTGTGTGTTCGTGTGTATTAATTAGTGGCACACGTTGTAAAATGGATTCTTCTGTATTTTTTGTATTTTTGTTCAGTATCCTCTAATGCTTATATACTCTTGAAGTGGTGCAACGCGCTAGTCATCTCCTACACATACACAACCTTGCTTTTCTTTGCCATGCTTATTAGTGCTATTTTCACTGTTCTCTTCATGCACGTATCTCCAAAAAAAGCTCCCTATGCAACTCTTCTTTACGTTTCTTATGTTTATTTTTTCTCTTTCTCGTTGATATCGTCTCTGCTCTATAACTGCACGGTTATAATGTTCAACTTCAACCCACCGAGAGAGAAAGAGATATGGATGATAGGGGTTCTAAATTTGCGTTCCTAATATTCAATCTCTGATCTCGACTAAGGACTTTTGCAGATTTTTGGACAAGAAGCCTTTTTCTGGGTTCACATTCTAGGACATTGCGCAATGTGCGGAGTTGGCTGGCAAAAAAAAAAAAGACAGCGTGTATAATAGTAGAGGGCCATGCACCACTAATTCAAGGAGCAAGTTGGCACATACCAACGGAGCGGCCTAGAAAACCATCATGGAGGCACACGCAGTGGACCATCGCCTTACGTCTTTCATTCATTCTGCAGCTCATAAACACTAGTTCCCTGGACGTAATAAAATTGATCTATTTATCTATATATTGCGGGTTCCAGATTTTACTAACAACTACAACATCTTGCCGGAATCTCCATAATGCGTTACACAGATCACGTTTGCCCTAATGACCTCGGTCATCTTTCAGACAAAGGTTCTTTAGTATGGGCGCTGGTTGTGCTGAAACAGTTTCGTCGTGAATGAGTTGAAAAATATGTCAAGTTAGCATTGCGCGCATTTTTCGGTGACAAGGAGAAATGCGCACAGTGAAAAGGCGAAGAAGAATAATTTTTGAAAAACAAAAAGCGATGACCTTAATAGTTCTGAAAGCACAGCATCCAATATTTCTACTAGCATGGTAAGCTAAGTAATGCTCTACGAAAGAAATGAAAACTGCGGGAACGAGGCTATGATGGTAAAGAAGAAAAAAGACAAGAAGCACCTACAGACAGAAGGGTGAGGGCGGTTTCACCAAAATCCCAGTGGCACCTGTGATGCAATTTGCATTGTAATTTCCCAGAGAAGCATGACAAGTGCCTCAAATCGATCTTCCTTTTTTCTATAATTTGAAAGACGGAAGAATCGGGCGGAAGTGTGATAAAAAAGAAGAAGAAGAAAGAAGGCGACGCCTTCCGCGAACAAGATGATATTCGCTACGATTATTGGGAGTACGGGGAACAAGAAAGACAAGAGAGCGCAAGGAAAATTTGGCATTATTACGGTGCTAGTATACCGTATTTCACGCTGTGTGGATTATGCTATGTTGCGCGTTATGTTATGCCAAATGTGCGTGCAGCATTTTCAAGACAGAGGCCATGAAAATGAAAAGGAAGGAAGACAAAACAGGACAAAGTATTAAGAAATGCGAAAAGGCTACTTTAATATAGAGCATTATAAGAATATATGCACAAAGCTTCTGCTTAGTGGATCACTGAAGCGTTACTGTAGGTGGCTTTCTATTCCGGTCAACACTGCTTCTGTACTCGTAATTTTATTCGGGATCGAATCCCGGCCACGGCGGCCGCATTTCGATGGGGGCGAAATGCGAAAACACCCCTGTGCTTAGATTTAGGTGCACGCTAAAGAACCCCAGGGGGTCAAAATTTCCGGAGTCCTCCACTACGGCGTGCCTCATAATCAGAAAGTGGTTTTGGCACGTAAAACACCAATTAAAAAATTATGTCTGTAATATACTCCTTTTAACGGCTTCTAGTTAGTCTAGTTGTGCCTAGTTCACGCTTATAAAGTTGCAAGTCTCAAAACAAGAGCAAACACATACCCTTTTCCCGGTTGTAACTTTTTTCCTAATCCCTGTTATGTGGAATGTGGGAATGGCTAATTCATAGTGAAATTGATAAGGTAATAAAGTAACGTATGAAAATATATCTTTCTACTGGGTGTTGAGTGCAACTTACCAAATGTGCCGCATTTTCTAGTGTAAGAAGAATTAATCTAGAGGTACGGAACTACTTTGATCAGCGCTGTGACTGATCAGCACGAAACTGATTAGCCCCGTCACAATGTGTCCAGTGTGGCCTTCAGGTCAACGAGGCGTTGTTTGAAACGCTTGTTACCGCGTAGCGATATTTGCCTAATCTTTATGCAGACGCTAAAATCCTCAAAACAATACGGCCACCCGAATAAAACTCACATTCACAAAATTTACAAAACACTGATTCATTCTCCCAGCGGAGATTACGATCTCTTAACGGGCAGGAAATCAGCCACGTAATGTAGTGGTGCGAAAAAAACCTCTCGTCAATTGAATTGGGGCCATATGATTACGGCATTCTTCGCCAGCAGGCTAAATCAGAGATCTTCTGCGTAGTGGAAATCTACTTTAGCGAGCCTTTCGCTTGTTGTCTCCATCTGCTATAGTTGTTATACGCCACTTCCGTCCTTAAAGAAGCTGCAAACAGATTCAAATCATCGTGTGTCAATAAGGACATGGCGCAACATATGTGCACGGGCGGCTGCTGAGATACCGCTGAGAAGATAAGGCTCAGAGAAACCTGTCCTCGTTTGTCAACCCAGATTGCCAAATGTACAGTATTTAGAACGCTCAGCTCGAGAAAGTAAAGAATGCAACTCGAGGTCAAATGTATTTGCTTATGTTACGCCATGCTTGCCTTAACTAAAACGAACAAACGAACGAATGAACGAGCATCTTTAACCTATTTTTTTGGCTTAGAACTGTTGTTCCTTATGGAAAAAAGTAGTCACAAAGTCCAACGACATGACTGATGGTGATATCACGGCGGCGCCAGAACTTCTTTAATAGCTTCGAACGTCATGTTGCAAGCTTCTTTAGCTATCGTCTAGGACGATTAAAACGCTTGTGCATGTTGGGCAACAGAGGTATATTGAATAAGTTGCTTCTAAAGTTTCCCTCTTGAAATATTTCCGTCGCCACTACACTTCGTAAATCAATTTATTGATTTATGTGAAATGCTCATATTGATTTAAGCCTGCTATAGCGAGCACCTATAATGCCGGAGACCTCCTCTGTTATTGAATTCTTGGAGGAGGAGTGGAACTCACAAACCTGACTCGTGTAATCAGTGATTGGACGGCTTCAATGCTTCAAAATCGATTCGCTGATGTGGAGGCGCCGACGAGAGTGGCTGATGCACAGCTTTCGCCTTACTCGGTCGATATTTGTGTCAATTATGTGTCGAAACTCTGCCAATAAAATTTTTCTATATTGTTGCTGTGCGAAAGTATGAAGCCAGCAAGAACGAACGACTATAGTTTAAACACATTCATAGCACACTTGAGAAAAGAAAACTTGTAGCCTCACATGCAGTCACGCCGTAGTGATGGGCGCAGAGTTATAAGCAATTGTCAACGACGGAGAGATCTTAAATTTGCCGACGCGAAACAAACCACCATTCTGTCTTTTAACTCCTTTATCTGTTTAAAAAATTGCTTACGTGATGGTAACTCTTCTGCACAACAATCAGATGGTGCAAATTTGACGTAAATTATTTATAAGCGCTCATTGTTTCTGCTATAAGAAGAGAGCATTACTGCCTTTATTGACTCGCTTTCTCATTGTTTTTCATTTTCTACCTTTCCGAAACTTGGCTCGGTCCTTCTTATGGCAATCTATATAGTTTCCGGTCGTATCAGTTTGAATATTGGTGACAATATTCGTTTTTCATATCATCAGAAGTCAAGTGCGAGCGTAGGCTGTACCTTTGTTTAAGTGTATCCAATTTTGAATCAGTGTGGATTGGAACTAATCTGTCAGCTTAAAATAATCACAATCGCCTGATCGTTGGTTTCATTTATCACTCCCCATCTTCATCTATTCCTGAAAACGCTCGTGTCTCGTGAATTGGAGGCACTTTAATGATCCCCTAGTGGTCAAAACTAATCCGGAGTCCCCCTCTATGTGTGCCTCATAATCGAATAGTGGTTTTGGCACGTAAAACTAAAGAATTCAATTCTTCATTTATTCCTCGTTTCTCACACAATGTTTTCACAATTCTTGATAAAAGTTATGCTGAAAATGACCAAATTTGAGAAGTTTGTGTTATTAACATTAATTGAATGGATGCTGACAATTAGTAGCCTTAATAAGAAATTAGTTCTGAAGCAGCTCCACAGCTATCTACCAAGTTTAAATTATTGAAATATTGTCCATTCGGTTTCCGTCGTGGCAGTTGGACCAGCTAAGCTTTTATAGCAATAATTCAATACATAGGGTCTTCTCTTGATGTTAAAAAATTCGGTGACCGAGCATTCTTTTTTAGATATTACTAAAGCTTTTGACACTGTAAATCGTACCATCCCGTTTACCAGACTAAAAGGTTTAGGCATAGCAGGTGTAGCTTTATTATGTTTAATTGCTTACTTGACCGTGATCAAACACTCTGTGTAGGGGTGCTTATTCCGAGTTTAAAGTTATTCATCAAGGGGCACACAAAGCTCAATACTTGGATCATTTTTGTTTTGCATTTGCTAGACGACTGAAATCAATGTCTCAATCCCTTTAATATAGTTATATATTCTGATGATATCACTATTTTCATGTCACAACAGTCCTTAATAACCTAACTCGTTAAAGTAAACAGGTAAATATCGAAAATTGTAGAATGGTGTCAGTTGAAGCGTTTAATGTTAAATCCTTTCAAAACTTAGTTAACGTTTTAAAAACAACCCAAATGTTGCTGCTGTGTATACTCAAGTAGCTCCCAACAGTCAACTTATTCTTGAAGCGGACTGTTTGTCATTCCTTGGCTTAAAGTGGATCCGAATTTTAAAGTTTGCTCGTCATATTATTTTTCATAAACAAAAACCGCTTTCGGCATAAGAGCTTCACTATGGAAAAAAGACATCGCCGTTTTCAGTGCAAAAATAAGGAATGATTTACCAAATTCACGTAAAAGTCATAATTGTGAATGTATTTAAATGTGAATTGAAATGTTTTATTTCGTCCAAATGGCTTCCAGCCCGATAGTGTGTTCAGCTGTATAGTTTAGCGTTTCGATATATCTACTTCTTTGCTTATTCTCACTTACAAAGGTATTGCATTTCACGCGTTCATTAGCTTACCTTCTATATATATATATATATATATATATATATATATATATATAATAAAAATTTTCTGCATTAAACCCACGTCTTTCACAACAATGTTTTTTGAACCAAAAGTTCCATCACAGTTGTCGACGTTGGGACCCTCATGTGCGTACTATCTGTACCTAACAATTGTTTATTGAATGGATAATAAACTGATACTGAAACTTTGTTTTCGCAAGACCTTCTAAACGAATGATGCCGGCCTGGCCTGCTTACAAGTATTCTGGAAAGCCAAAGGACAACAGGCATTGCGGTCACGTCCAAACAATTTTGTACACATCAGAAATCATTAACATGAAAGATATTGACTGGGCTAATAGAGAGTGAAAGTGTATTTATTTTGTAGTTTCACTGTCTTCTTTTCCGACTAAAAGTGAGCAATGGAGAAATGGAAAATTAGTGGGCTACAATAATACCACCGCAAGATATTGCACTTCGAATGATTCGGTTGTTGGACGTATCTCAATCTCAACAACGATATCGAACGTTGGCCATGGCGTCTTTCAGTTTGAAAATTGTGCACGCTGTCGACTACTAACGACTTATGTCCGATACAATAAGATGAAAACGAAGCGTTCTATAGTTTATGTGCTTTCTGTAATGTTCCTCAAGAGCTGCTCACATTGTCGACAGGTTGTCTGCCCGGAGCACGACGGCGAAGATGCTGCCTTGCTTTCTTATTTCTTTTCTTGTTTCTAATTCTTTTCTCTGGCACGTGCCCTTAGAGAAAGAGAAAGTAGCGCTCGCTTGAGAAGCTATTACTAGAGAAATGGAGTGGTCCGCCGCTACCATACCATTGCCAAAATCTTTCCACTGAACATAGAGAGCGTAGCCAGTCGGGACGTTTGTACGACAAGCTGCGCTACCCGTTTCCCTGTTTTCACTTTCCGAGCTACTGTTCTTCAGCGAAGTGAAATGCTAATGCTGCCCTGTATACATATTGGAAGGCATTATGGCGTTCGGACTTCACCTGACAGCGCCAAAAAAAAACGACTCAGTTTAAAGTGGGGACAGCATCTGGTAGCTCATATGCGACTGCAAATGAACGTGCTCGCTTTACAGAGTGAGTTTACAAGAAAAACGGATCACTTCTGAGCTCTCATCATCAGATGTCGTCGATGTGTAAAACTACAAACTTGCTATATATATATATATATATATATATGTGTGTGTGTGTGTGTGTGTGTGTGCGTGTACATGAAAGCTGGTGCACTTAAAAACAACTGTTTATTGTCGACGTTTCACTCGGAGACCAACCTTTCCCAATATTGGTTGAATGGGCAGAAAGATCGGGCTGCGGCCGAAATGTTGACGCCCTAGAAATCAGCTCTTCAGGACTGCATCATGCTTTAAATACTAGCCTCGCTTCTTGTACATGCAGTTGTGGGGGTAGACTGACAACGACCCACATGATTTACTTCTAGATTACCTCTATAATATAGACACATAGATAATTTCGACCATGTTGCTTTTGTTTTGTCACTCGTTTGGCATTCTAAAGACTATTACAAACTTTCTCAGGAGAACTGTACCTGATCGATGTTAAAACATTCAGAGAACATTGACGTATTTTCTTTTTTGGTGCTGTTCGGCAGCTGAACACGTAACCCCACAGATGTACCAGCTGACAATGAATATTCTTTTACTTTATTTTGTGATCAGTCACATTGATCCATACGCCGAGAAATGTACTCTGAGAGAAAAAGAATTTACCTTTGTGTACTCGACAGTACAACTAAACCTTAAAAATCATGTCGCAGTTGGAAAATATGGTTCAACTGTACAGTGCCTTTTTGTAGGAATCTCTTGACTATTACTACTGTTATGGCCCGAACGCAGCATCGTTGAAAGTCTAGCAAGAAAGTCTGCATCGTTATGAAAGAGAGGCGAACAATAGAAGTTAAGGGTACGTGGTGAAACCTGGTGCCGGTACTGTGAAGACGGCAATAACAGAAAACGGGCGACATCGCAATTCCCTCCAAATAAGTGGCCAATTGATGGAACAAATAATGTCGGCGTCCTTGCCATCAAAGTGGCAATACCGTCGTCCCTCCCACCACTTCTATTACTTCGAATGCTATTATTTTTCTTTCTGGTAGTGTTTCTTTTGCAAACTTGTCCTCGTTTCTTTCTCGCTTTTAGTTTTTATGTATTGCGCTCTCTTTCAGTTTCCCCGCCCCTAACGTATTACAATAGAGTGACGAGTGAAGCCTGAGCGCCCTTTAGCTCACTTTTTAAATGCGCATTCTTTCCCTCAGTATCGTCTTTTAGCAGGGTTTAGTACGCATAAATGAAAGCATTCCGATGATATTACATTCTTTTGAGCTCGTAAATTGAGCATGTCTTTCCCTAGAATGATCGTTTTCATGCGAGAGGAAGTATATTAACTTCGTGTAAAACTAAATGGCACCTGTATTGCTACACAATTTGTTGCACACCAAAAGCCGAAACAATCGCTTCCACGCGGTGAAAGAGAGCCATCCTATGCTCTGTACAACCATGTCTCCCATTAAAACCGCTCTAACGTATCGAAACACTCACCCTCTCATTCCGCTATCCGCGTGAAGGCAACTATTGTGAAACGCTAAGTGTCCGCGCCCAAAAAGTTAAAATTAGGCTTCAATGTATATTTGTACATACAAGAAAGGTACAAAAATAAGTTTCAAAAGCGACCATGTTGTGACATGTCCAAGTGTCAAATAGCTGGAAATAACTAAACTGGTCTGATGACGCAAATCTCAATATCAACATATTAAATTCTTGCAGTGTGAGTTCTTATCAGAGCAAGCTTTATCTGTTACATTTGAAAGTCAAGAAATTACGTGACATAAAACACAGCAGCGCAACTTCATTGTAGCATACCTGTTTTTTTTCTCCATGAACGTACTTGCGAAGTAATTATATGAGTGAAAAATCACGTCGAGCACTTAGGGGAGGAAGTGAAATATGAAGTTTTATCTGCGAGATGCTTGAATTATAGGTATAGTTACCTAGCGGTATAGGTATAGGTATATTATAGGTATAGTATAGATAAACCTAGCGGCCTCATCTTTAACTGATTCTAATAAGCTGATTGGGTTGTTATGATGGGGTGACCAGAGTGGAGAGAGAAAATTGAGCTGGGGGCGAACAAACGTCTGATAAGCTAGCTTGCGGATGTTGGAGGGCGAATTACGCAGGTTTCGGCGTAAGGACTGTAGTTATTATGAAACATTAGCACATATAGTAGTAACAAATGGGTTCCGGAAAGGCTCGTCACAATGCCTAAGTACTTGTATGAAGTAGCAGGAAAAATTAGTTTATTATTTATGCGATATGCGAAGTTATTATTGAGTGTTTAGGAGTCAGAACATTAGCTTGCATTTAGATGAATTTAGAGCGAATAACGAAGTGTTACACCAATCCAAAATAAGTTGAAGGTCGTTTTGAAAAAGGAGATGGTCATCGGGGCTGGATATAGGCAGATAAATTATGCAGTCGTGTGCGTACAATCGCACTCAGGATGCTATGTTATATGGAAGATTGTTAATGTATGTTGATATAATAGCGGCCCCAGAATGCTACCTTGCGGCGAGCTGGAAGTGACAAAGGCAAAGGTTGAAGAAAAAATGTTGACGATTGTAAACTTTCGCAGATTAGAAATAAAGTTCCGGAGCCAAGTTAGTGTCAGCGAATCTAATCTTAGTGCGTGTATGAAATAGGGCGACAGTACACTGCACGATCTAACGCCTTGGAAAAGTCGACGAAGATGCTAATAACTTGTAGAGTATGGTCCATCTCTAAATGCAGGTCAGTTATGAATTTAAAAGCTGTGTCTCACATGACAAACCTTTCCTGAAACCGTGCTGATTAGTCAAAAAAATTGGTTGATTCTAGATGGTTGTATAAGTCATAGGCAATTATACGCTCGAGCATTTTATAACAAATATGTGTTAGTGATATTGGCCGCTAGTAATCTGGTGAGCATCTGTCGCCGTTTTTGAATATGGGAACTACTTTCGCAGTCTTCGAATCAAACAGGAGCGCTCCTGAAGTTAGTGACTGTCTGAAGTTGTGATATAATATTTTGCTAGAAGTCATGACTCTTTTGGAATTAATCTCATCAACGCCACAAGAATTAAATAACTTAATATTGTTTCCAAGGACACAATGCTGTCAATAGTATTGTCGATGGGCGTCATGTACTGATAGACCTAGTCAGGAACATAAGGTAGGTTGGAGTGATCTTCGGTACTAAATATAAATGAAAAATATCTATCGAACCTTGAAGGACACGCGTTGTTTGGAAGGCGCACGTGGTCGCTATCATGTAAAGAAAGGTGATTAGTGTCGCTGTTCCGACAGATGATTTGCCAAAACATTTTAAGATTGAATTTGAGAAGGTCGTCTGAAAAATTTTTATGTTTAGCAGCGCATAAAGCGAATTTGTAATTTTTTAAACACTGATTGTATTTTTGCCAAGCCTATAGGGCGTCCACTTGGTTAGCACTCCTGTATATGCGTTTCTTTTTGTGTCGAAGTCGCCGAAGGAAATTGGTGAATCAAGGTTTTAGTTTATCATTGGATTTATTTATTACTGAAATGTGCTGGTTTACAACTGAACGTAATTTGCCTCAAAAGAGTGCTCGCTTTTGCTCGACCGTTCAACAGTAAAAGGAAGGAAGAAACGCATTGTTTAAAAAAAATTCTAGGGTTAGCATTGTTGGTAGCATAGTCACCGTTGTTATCGTTTCAAATTGTTTTATTTTACTTTGCCGTACATGGTAGCGGAATCCAAGTATGTTGTTTGCTGAACTGTTTCCGGGTTGGCTGCCAGTACTAAATCCAAGATGCTGGGACCGCAAGTGGGTTGGTTGACAATCCGGGTGAAGTTGAAGTCCAGGGTTAAATTACTGGATTCTAATGACATTCGACACATAGAAGTTAGCCTTTCCGAGTCGATGTGCGGAAAATTAACATCCTCTAAAGGATAAAATATGCCCACTGGGCAGGCCTTAATTGCGTTAACAGTAGCGTTGCGAAGGTCGGTGATAAAGGTTTGGTTTGAATCACGAGGACGGTAACAAGCACCAATGAGTACTTTCGTAAAACGGGTTAGGCAAGCGGCTCAAACGATCTCGAGATATGAGTCTGAGTAAACGTAATGAGATATAATGATTTTTTGAATCGCAAGGATAACGCCACAATCTCACATGTAACGACGGTCATGCAGGTATATATTGTATTGCTAGCGAGTGAAAAAAATTAATTATAAGAAATATCTGGATGCAGCCAGGTTTCGGTGAGAATGACTATGTCAGGATCGGCGTCTTCTAGTACGGAAGAAACTTTTTCATGCATTAATATTAGTCTTCGATGTTAGTAAATGAGAATGATATTGGTGTTTTAATGAGAAGAGATCGTGATTCTTGACGGTCACATGTGCACGTGCGCGTCTCATGCTATCTGTTGCATCGCACAACAGTTTGAGTGCCATTGTCATACACATATGTCGTTCTACCCACGCGTAGCCCATCAGCAGATAACCTATAGGGTTTGTTTTTGTCTTAGCAAATGCTATCAGTTTCCTGCTGGCTTGGCTACAGGTAAAAGAGAAGTCTTCGCATAAGGAAAATGATGAGCCCTTCTGTTTACGTGCAGCTGCAAGAACCTGTTCTTTGTCTTTAAAAAATTTGAACTTTGCTATGAGAGCCGGTGCTTGCGGGCATCACGGAGGTTTTACGAAAAATTCTGGCAACTGCCGCAGATTCTTACCAGCAGAGGTGCAGCCAGCACTTTCCCTCACTTCATCGTTAAAAGCGTGTTGAACTAGGCGGAGAATAGTAGCAGTGCAGCTGCTCTTGATCTGTGACAATAAATTCTGGAGTGATTGAAAAATAAAAGCTTGTTGTTTCGGGCTCGAATATTACCATTGGCTTAGTCGTCATATCGCGATCTCCCATAACAAGTTGTCAAGACGTTCAATTTTGATCCTAAAACGAGTGACACCGACAGACACATGGCAAAATTGGCCGTTTCAAAACCGCTGACAGCGAAAAGAAAGCTCTTCCTCTACTCCGCCACATTCTTGTTAATCGATTCCCTTAGTAAGATGGCTGCGGCCGGTTTCAATTTGAGGGCACCATCTCTACTCCAGAGCCTAGTCGATGTACACGTTCAAACTGTACACCAGTTGTATTTATTTCCTGCTTTTCTGTCCAAAACATTATTATTGTCAACTCCGATGCTGCCCAATCTTCTGCATGCGTCATCTTGAATACCAAAGAAAAGAAAGTTAGATGGTCGCAGCCTGTTCTCCGCGCCATCGCACCTAGAAGTGATTGTGACAAGCGCATAAATAACACCGTGCAGAACATCGGCTTCCGTCGCTGATTCGGCCGAGCTCTCCGACGGCGCGTTTACTTCTATTGGCGTCACCCTTGCAGCAGAGCATTGCCTTGCTCAAGCTTCGTTACTTTTATTAGCCTCTCCTTTTTTAGCGCTTTAGAGTTCAGCGAAATTGCTGCATGCCCTTCTTCTAATTTAGAAATTAATTATACGACACTAGCGAAAGCGTCGGCCTCAGTATTGGTCATCGGACCAGGCTCGGGCCTGGTCACCAGAAAGCTTGAGCATCACCAGAAAGCTTGAGCACCTGTTCCAGCAGTACACAACATAAATCAGATGAAGTAGCCAGCGCTCGTTTCAGTGCAGCTAGCAGCTCTACGGGGCACCACACCTTTAACAAGTAGCAATCGCTGGTATTGGCACATGAAGCACCAGAGAGGTAAATAAACTGCAAAAGCATCTTGTGTGAATACCTCACCTTGGATGCGATGACATGCACGAAGCCGCCGATGTCTGGATGGCTTTTCTATCCGCCGCCAGTGGTGCAGGACCTTGTTGCCAGGCGCGGTAGCTGGATCAGTCCAGAGTCAGTGCTGGTGGCGTGGGATCTGGCCAAGGCAGAAACATAAATCCAGAATTTTATCAACATTTCTACTTCTCTTGTTCGCCCCCGAAATCAGTCCAGTTCAAGGAATATCATTACCGAATTACTTTTTCAGGGGCATGCAGCATTTGGAAGTCTGCTAGCCTTACGGAAAAAACCTTCGGTGGTGCCATCCACTGGCGAAAACGTAATCTGAAATGCCGAGCAGTGTAAGTGTGCCGTAACGGTAGGAAAGTAATAATGCGAGCAAATGTAGGAGGTATACAAAATGTTTCTGCAGAAACCATTGAGCACGATTGTCAGTATGAGCGAATAGCCTGAATGAACGAGAACGAACGAATGAACTAGGCGAGGGAGTGAGCAAGCGAATGAGAGACAGAAAGAGACATACAGATAAGGAAAGAGATAGAGAGCGGAAGCTTTACTTGTATAGTCTGACCACTAACCGTCGACAGACCACCGACAGACGCCAAAAATGGCCAAAAGCTCCAAAGTTATTCACTTCCGTAAGTAACTCTCGGGTGACAGCAAAGACGCACGATAATGGGAAGCAGGCAGTGAAATTCAGGAAGTGCATTGTACTCTGCCACGCGAAACCTACTGGGCTGATGCGTTCCTGTTGAGGGTTCTGTTGAATGTTCTTAATTTTCTCTACAGAAGGAAAAACGGAGCAATAAAGGAAAAGGCACATTACAACCAATTCCACCACATTAGATCACTTTATCTTTTGGAAGTTCGTGCTCACCTCGGGAGGGCAGGTACTCTAGCCTTCATGGCATCTCTGGTCGAGGCTTACTTTTAGGCTGTTTACCCATTGGTCAACTGTAATATCAAACTTCTACCAGCTGGCCTCGTAAGCAATAACGACGGAGTAAGAGCTGGACGTATAGGAAGCGAGATTCAGTGAAATTCCAAGACCGACCGTTTCCGCATTTCTATGTTGCGGCATTTTTGTTTCTTCTGTGAAACTTCTCATGCGTTCGTGTGCGCTTCCTTCCAGCAGGGCATTTCGTTCCGGAAATTAAGCTCAGTCGCGAGCAAACAGCCACCGCCAGTAACGGTGAACGTAATTCTGCCCAGTACACATAACTCTTGAAACGTGCGTTGAGAACGGCGCGCCCAAAAAATTACGCCGCTCAAAGCCCATTTTATGTTGTGTACATTTGCGCGCTTTACTTTTTTAGTGTTTTCAAGCTGCACATTAGGGCCGAACAAGATTACACGCAGAGCAATCTGTTATTTTTTACATTGAAATATATGATTTACACGTATTTACGGCCAT
The DNA here is from genome assembly GCF_050947875.1 of Dermacentor variabilis. Classification (NCBI taxonomy): domain Eukaryota; kingdom Metazoa; phylum Arthropoda; class Arachnida; order Ixodida; family Ixodidae; genus Dermacentor; species Dermacentor variabilis. Next base: position 104,519,119 of record NC_134571.1, read on the forward strand.
TCGAGAGAGGACGTCACCAGTTGTTTCCGGATGGTTTGTAAACAGCAATTTACGGAGACTACGCACTCCGCTGTAGTCGGGGCTGCCCTCAAATGAGGTTCAACAGCGCTAGCGCCAAACAAAATATCACGCATTTTTTCATGTCGTGGTGACGTCGCTTACAATTTGTATGAGGCTACTGAAAATTTACAGAAGCCGACTTAGAAGCTAGATAATCCAGCAGTGCCAAAGAGCACGCATGCTTACTGATGTAGTCTGTGGTTTGATATCCTCGCAATTGAGGACGACAAACGTAAGACTACATTGTGCCAACTAGGATATGAACACAACCTGGTAGACAGGGTCCAGCGCACTCATTACGGTGTAGTGATCATGCCTGGTCGTGCCAAATATAACTTCTTAATCAAATTTGTTCTTTTTCGTTCCTCGAAAGAAAAGCCTCACAGTTTAAGAAAAATTCGTCATGGTCCGGGACTCGAAGCAGGGACCACCGCTTTTCCAGGGCATCCGCTCTACTATCTGAGCTAACCAAGCGCCAAGCAGATGGTAGGGCGAAGTCGAATTTGTCGACAACACGAAGCAAAGGCAAGTGTTTGACGTATAAAGACAAAATCTGACATCCACCCGTTCGTAGCAATTGCTACAAAAGAAACCCATACGGGTTCCCCGAAAGAAAAGCCTCACAGTTGAAGAAAAATTCGTCCTGGTCCGGGACTCGAACCCGGGACCACTGCCTTGCCTGGGCAGCCGCTCTACCATCTGAGCTAACTACGTGGCTAGCAGATGGCAGGGCGAAGTCGAATTTGTGAAAAACACGAAGCAAAGGAAAGTGTTTGACGCAATTGCCTTTGTAGCAATTGCTACGAACGGGTGGATGTCTGATTTTATTTTTATGTATGATATTACTTTCTGCATTTGCATAGTTGCAATAGAACCACATTATGTAGTGTTATTTACTGATCTTAACTGAGGCAAACGCAACGTTGCATTGGTTATGCAGGAGGATGAAGGAGGAGGAAGATGGAATAGACGGAAAGACAGGGAAGTTAGCCAATTCTCAGACCGGATAGCTACCCTCTGCTGCGCAAGGGGGGGGGGGGGGTAAACTGAATAAAATACAATAGATAAAAGATAGTATAAAAATTATTTTAATTATTTGTAATACGGGAAGATAATCTTTGATTTCGCATTACTTTTTCAACGAGCACAGTGCACCTTCCAAATTCACGTTGGTATATCTTAAGATGTGCTTTATGAAAATGTCGCAATGTTACCTGCAGAAGAGTGAGACGGCTCATAGAACCAGGGAGCTCAAAACTACTTTACTTTAGACGTTTCAGGTAATGAAAGAAATTGTGGTATGTGCGAGCATGTGTGTCACCAAATGTAAATTATTTTTCGCAATATAGGGCCACCCTTCGTAATCATGTTCTATAATCTGACCATTTACGTTTGTAGAGGTATTCGTAATCATTGGCAATAGCAGGTAACTGAGACTCCTCATATTCGCCTTTCAAAGTTACGTTGGGATATGAGCGTCTAGAAAGTCGTTATATGACTCAGAAGGCCTCCTAAAGCCACCAGAACTAAGTTTAGTAAAGCAATTTTCACTCGAGTATTACCGCTCTTGCCGAACAGTCATCTAGTTGACGCACAATATGACAGGGGCATCACATTTTCCTCTAGCGTCATAAGTACAAAACTATGTCATCATGTACGCAGCCTACTGGCCCTGTGTAGGTGCAGGTAAGCATGCTGGCAACAAATTTTATGCCATATGCGACGATGTATATGAGACGCGTACGTCATCCTAATGCAGTTATGTAGGAAAACAAAAGGAAGGTATCAAATTAGACCTACTCATCCCGGACACCCTTGCCTTTGCGACTAGAGACTTTCAAATACGGTGCAGGGCTCCATCCATATGAGAAGCAGAAAATACGATTTATCCCGTGACCGAGGCAACAATAAACAATATCCAAACGCTGACAATGCTTCCAATTTATAGCCCCTGTAAGCCGCTGAACGAGCCAATGTCGGGATTGACTGTTTCAGGCGAGCGAACACAGCTCGTTACGGTGGCGTGCGCGTTTATGCCCTAACTGGGATGGTGGCACGACATAACGACTGCTTTTCGCAGGTTAGGCCGTGAGTACTGGAGAACTCAATCAGAAAAAGAAGAAAAAAAAAACGAAATGGGGCGGTGTGGCTTAAGGGAACAGCGAAAGGAAAAACCATAACTAGAAGAACACGTTCGTTCTCTGCCGGCATTGGTATAAACCATTGCCATCAAGCACATTTTACACAGCTGGGAGCATCGCTCTGCCCGACTCACTTTCCTTTTTTTAATATTGGCGCCAAGGAACCTTGTGCACTGCGTTTATTGGCATGCTGCGTATGGTGGCGCCACAAGGGGCATGTTTGCCATGGCAAGTTTGCAGAAGAAAAAAACGATGCCGCTGACAGCTCTTAATGCGCTCAATGTGCAAAGAAAGCCGTGGACGACACTGCGCCACATTTCTATGCTTATTGATTTGTTCTCGCTTTTATGTCTGCTACTGCACTGTGGTGATGACGCTTACTGCTAAATTTGGCAGTGCAGCAGATAAAGAAAGGAAAGAAAGCTGCCAATGACTATCCATGAAAGTTAGAAGGACCCCAAACTAACCAGCAAAATTGATGATAATATAGATACTAAGAGCACAAAAAAACAACAACAACAACAAAAAAGAAAGAAGAAAAGAAAGACAAACACAGGCTAAATTCACAAGTGCAGTGCAAGTCAGGGGAGATTAAGGATCCCTCTCACTTCTTTCCCGGTCAGCATTTGGTGAGTGAGCAGTCGCAATGGCATGGCAATCAATGAGTTCATTTACATATGCCAGAGTTGGCGTCTGTAAACGGTCATCCGAGCTCTTGGCGCCAACATTTTCTGTACTTTACAGCGACGGCTCTTAATTGCGCGAAACTGCGTTTGCCTTGTCCGTCTGTCCTGTGCGTCCGCCCTTTCTTTTACTCCGACAATCATAGTTGCGGCTACCGCCGATGATTTTTTTCGCAGTTTCCCCATTGCAACAGGGCATGAAAAACCGCATCCTTTAAGACTTGAAGCTACCTCAGTACAGCAATGTTATTCTGGAGTCGAGCGCGCCAAGCATTAAGCTACCGTTAAGCAATAAGCGCAAAGCGTAGTGTCCAACAGAGTCTGAAAAAAGTGGAATATGTGCATGCATTTTGTAGGGGAGAAAGAACAACATTGAAGACAAGTAAATTACGTCGTGCACAATGCGTAGAATTTTTTCTAGACAAAATGGAGCTGTCGTGATTTTCTTTGTTGTCATGCTCGTGAAAACAATGTTGGCGGCACAAATCAGGTGCAAATGGGGATGGTGGAGACCGAGAATATGCTTTTTTTGGTGAAAAGCACTTCAAAAACAAACGACAACATCAATGATAGCAGTGGACGTCACTGCGACAACGGCACCCGTAGTATGCAGGATGGCTCACAGTATTTGCAGTATATATATATATATATATATATATTGATATATATATGTTTTGATAGTTTGATTATGCAGTGCGTTTCACTAAAAAACATATTCTCGGTCTCCACCATCCCCATTTGCACCCCCTTTGTGCCGCCACGCTTGTTTTCACGAGCATGACAACAAAGAAATGCACGACAGCTCCATTTTGTATATATATTCGTTCATTCAATTCAGTTTATTTGGACATACATAGGTAGTACAGGATGTCCACGAGGCGCGGCAAAAGGAGGCAACAATGCCTCCTGACAGGGCCTTCACCTCGGGATCACGCATTGTGACAGCAGGTCGGCATGACAAAGTACTGCACTACATTGTGAGATCAATGAAATCAGTGGAAATTGAGAAATACATTGCTGTGTCACGTATGACAAATTATTCTATGATTTGATATTAGACATTGATTACATCATTCTAATTCATGGAAACAGTGATGTAGATAATCATTCAGATTGCACTTGCTCAAGATAAAAGAAAGGTACATTTCCAAGCAAAAGAGGCAAGAGAAGAAAGCATCATTTTCATTTCTTTCGTAAATTGAGAAAGGGTTTTGCAATCATTTATGCAGTTGATCGTTAAAGGAAAAGTGTTATATATATATATATATATATATATATATATATATATATATATATATATATATATATATATATATAAATATATATATATATATATATATATGTGTGTGTGTGTGTGTGTGTGTGTGTGTGTGTGTGTGTGTGTGTGTGTGTGTGTGGTAGTGCTGATAATGTACAGAGAACATAAAATCGCACAGTTCGCACAGGTGGCACAGTAGAGTTCGCTCGTGACATTGGTTCAAGAAGCTTGGTCCTCAAAGTCTGGTTAAATGTCTCAACTGCCTCCTCACCTGTGGCCCAGGTGATGATATACACAAATACGCAATATAACAAAGGGATATAAGGATGTTTAGCCCAAATTTGAAGGTGTTCTCAAACACCATGCTGCAGTATCGTCGAGCAGGTAGGTGTTTGAACTTTGTCCTACTGAACAAACGGAACTAATTTTACTGTATTGGACAAGGAATACGTTACGTACTTTGCATAGAAATGGTTCTTGTCGAATTGGTGGTGTCATGGAATTCTTCGTTATGATCGCGAAACCAACGTCGGTGGCACAAAGGGCGCTTACAGAACAAAGATGATGACAAGCCCCAAACATGCCACATATACTCACTAAAGAGCATGCGCCGAGACAAGGTTGCCAGCGGAAAACAACGCCGAAAGCACTGACAAAGTCAGTGCCAACGGCGACGTTGCAACGACAATGACACACAGTTTACACAGTAGCTTCCTGTATTCACAGGAGTCAAGTGCCTTATATACGAAAACTGCACAAATACAGAGAAAATGAAGTTGCTGAAATTTCGTAAAGAGACAATGCGCCATACGCCATGCGGCATCAGTGGTAGCAAATATTTGGCCTCAGGATGTACTCACCGGTCTCAGGCGGGACATTCAAAGTGAATGATTGGGCCTCAAAAGCAAGAAGCTGTTAACAAAGCAACTGACATCTCACCGGCGGACTTAATGTTTATTTACACAACTGAATTTCTATATTAGTTCAGGGAGGCTTTAAATTTGAAGGTCTTTCAAATGCCACACTGCAGTCAGGAATTGCAAATAGGCGCTTGGACGTTGTCCTACTTCGAGATGGAAGCAAAAAATTAAGACTGTCCTTTAAAAAAAAACAAAACATGTGGCACGAATTTTATCTGAATCGACTATATTCGTGTGGTAATCTATTGAATCAATCCACCGAGAAATATTACCCTTTGGCCAAGAACTGCGAATAAAGACTTCTATAAAGCTATGCATTTTACCAAAATGAATATCGCCAATTTTTAAAAGAGGAGTATGACAGCGTTAAAGTCTGTCCTTGAATGTAGTTCGAATTCTGAAACATGTATTACTATACAATACAAGAAGGAAGTTGCGTAGATCACAAAGAAGAAAGTCAGAACTTAGCCAATCCAAAGTAGCTTTTTTGTACTATCAAACAATTAAAATTAATTTCAAATGCATGCTAAATACACATATTTTGACATTGTTTTATAGGTTTCCTTTCAACCACACTACTTTCCCATTCCTAACCGTTCTATAAAAGTAGGGTTCTCATCCAGTTTCCCGAGTAGGTTGAAGAATATCACCTGAGGAAGAAGCAGACAACCAACACAAAGAAATAGGCTGATCATCTTCACAGTAAGGCTGTTCCCCTGTCGCTATAAAGGAGTTCATAGCGGAAGGAATTGCTGGACTGCTTTCATATTTTTTTCGTTGTATTTTTTGTTGTTTTTCGCTGGAGCCGTTGTATTCTCGCTCTCTCATTATCTTTTCTCATTATCATTATCTTTGAGCATGCGCGGCCTTCCTTTTTTTCAATTCATTTCCTTTTTTATTTCTTTTTTCAGCAAATCAACTAGAAATCTGGAGCTTTCACATTATTGTTAAGTTTAGTGTGTTTCATTACCTTGTGTCTAGTTAATAGCAAGCATGATGAAATACATTGCTTAGTGGAAATTTTGATTTCCGCTGGTGCATTCTGCTGGCTTCATGACATGTCGCAGTTTGGCGCTCTCTTGTCTGGAAATTCCCATAGACACCAACTGATTTTACGGAGAAAACTGCGAACAATGGAACACAACCATCAGTGGTAGTCAGTGACTTTAGCGGGAACAGATGTGCCATAGGCACATGTCATTAGAAGAGTTGAAGAAGTGCACAATACCAGAACCTTAGCATTGGAGTAACAGGTAACAACAGTAAACACAGTAACACAGGTGCTCTGCATGCACAGACCACCGTGCGAAAGTTACAAATTTCAAGGGCTTTGTGTTTGAGGCGTAAAACTGTGCAGTGCTGTATAAGTGTGCAATAGTTTCATATTACACCACAATGGCTGCTAGGAAATGCAGGTTGCGTAAATTTTCGTCCTGTAGTTTAGACAAGAGGTGCCATATACCTGCGTTGCAATCAGAGAATCAAAGATCTTGAGGTCACTCATCAATAACACACTCCTGGCACCAAACGAATATTGGCGGCTCAAAAGGTACGTTTACTTTCATTCTACTAGCAGTGCGCGAAGTGACACATAAATCATACACTGTCCAGGATATTAGTTTAAAGAGAAAATGTTATCAAAAAGGTAAAACATCGTCTACGTTTACAGTAAAAAGTGTATAGGAAGCAACGAGAATGAAAGCGACGACAATTTTTAGCCCTGCAAAATATTTAAAGGCGCATGATGTTTACACAAGTGCGCTTAATTCTCGGTAGCACAGGCTTACGGGCCGAACATGAGTTACTGTCCACGGCACATACAAGACACCGTTGGTTAGGCTAACATTAAAGCGTCACAACTGGCCAGAATGTGTTGTGAGACATTTATGGAAACGAAAGGACCGTGATCTATAGTTATAGAATCCAGAACGCTCTTCGTGATTGAAGTAAAAATTATAAATTTATATTGGGAAAGAAAGTCTCAAAAACCAGTAAGTGGCGAGGCCTAGCGGTGAAATTTTGGCACTTCAGACGTATTATATAATATATACGTGAGTCGACTGTTATTAAGTACAGCATAATTATTGCTTTAATTTGCAGTTGGTTTATTATTAGATACTCATGTTTTATTGTGAGCTTAGGAAATCAAAAGCGCACGCATGGCTACGACAACACGCTGAAAGTCACTTCTAAATAACATTGTTTTGGTTTCGTTTATTAGTTTCCTTTTGACTGGCCAAATACCAGAACAGTTGGACAGGAAACCAGGAAAAACGTAGCTATTATCGCAGAAATACTTTAACACTTAGGAAAATATGAATCGCAGGAACATCGACTTGATAAACAAAATCTCACTTTTTCACATCTACGGCCGCATCTGTCGTCTACCTACCGCTAATGTCGGCGTATAATCGCTGTCGCGCTCACCCCTTACCATTTTCAGCGTGCTTCTAGTGAACTACTACATCCTCACTGCACATCTGAAAATTACGATAAATAAAAATATATGTTCTACGGCGTTTTTCGCGTTACCACTTCAAGATTAGATACTCTGACCGGTAAGCTTTGACCGGTGACCGGTACCGATCGGTTACCTGACCTGATCGGTGACCGGTAAGCGAATAAAAAATGGGTACCATGAAAATTGGTTGTCAGTATCTTTAAAGTATTTACTACAGGCGAGATTAGCCCGGCCGTGTGCACCTGGAAGTGCTACACTGAGCGTGTCTTTCCGCGACTCATGAACTTGCTGCCATCTGGCCCCTCACGACTATCAGTGCTGGTAACGTTGTTTTGTTCGCTATCTTCGACACACGCTGAAGTAGTTTGCTCTAACTGCTAAACAGCTTGCTACATAGATCACACTCCGCAACTCCTCTTTGACCTGGTGATGCTAAAGTATCTTCATAGATAAGAAAGTACCAATTTTCAGTGCTCTGACAAGAGCAGATACCCCAGTCAGAAAGGCTGACGACCAGAAGAGGCATACGAGATTCACTGAAATCGGACTAGAAGAAAAATTGTGGCTATTCGAGACTGCACTCAAATAATGCGCCACAACAAATGAATCTTCGCTACAGCTTGCTATGATATATAGGTATCAGTAGAAAACATAAACCATTCTTTCAACAAGAGAAAGAGCGAGCTCATTTGATATTGAGTAGAATGCAACTGACATCGAAGTTTGTCTACGAATGTTTATGTGACTGGAGAGTAGTAGTGCGCAAAAGCAGCAAAATTGTCTTCTTCCCGATCTTTAAGTGTACTCTACCTCCCTCTTCAACACTATATGAGTTTAGACTACTTGTCTTCATTGTTCTTCTGCCTTCAAATTCTCTTATATTATCGGCCTAATGCTGACTGTCAGCTAAAATACCTTTTCTGCATCTTCAATAAAAACGGCATCGACGCTGAAGAACAAAATTAGCAATGTCAAACACTGCCTTCAGAGATTACTTCTGCAAACAGGCTGCGCTATCACGTCAGGTTGGTGTTATACTGTGATCGTGCATACCGTGGAATACGCCTGGTTACTTTGGCGGCCGCAAGTTTGTGTGCCGTACGGTGAAATAAGTTTCTAGAGTAAGTACGCGTTCTGGTAACCTTAATCTTCACCGGTATGTTTTAATGCGTTATCATTCTTGGAGTACTTCAACATTCATTCGTTCGCTCGTTCTTTCGTCTATCTATCTATCTATCTATCTATCTATCTATCTATCTATCTATCTATCTATCTATCTATCTATCTATCTATCTATCTATCTATCTATCTATCTATCTATCTATCTATCTATCTATCTATCTATCTATCTATCTATCTATCTATCTATCTATCTATCTATCTATCTATCTATCTATCTATCTATCTATCTATCTATCTATCTATCTATCTATCTATCTATCTATCTATCTATCTATCTATCTATCTATCTATCTATCTATCTATCTATCTATCTATCTATCTATCTATCTATCTATCTATCTATCTATCTATCTATCTATCTATCTATCTATCTATTTTTACGTATGTATGTTTGTATTTAATGGTTTCCTGCTAACATAGGCTATTGTCTATTCCATGGCCAAATGGCTAGATCATCGGGGTGCTGTGCCAAGACCATGGGGTTCAAAACCAATCGTCGCACCAGCTTTAGTCATCGAATATGTTACAATGTGCACATATGTGCCTCATCTCAAGAAACTATCATTTTTTTACGAGTGGGTGTTATTAGCGATCGTAGTTTATCGGAGCCTCGTGGCGCATCCTCGTTGGAGTATAGATTGGCCGGAAAATTAGGCATATGATAACTTTCGAAATGCGGGCTTTAAGATCGGTCGGTTTCTGCCAGCCACCCCTGCTTCTAAAATGGAATGTGCCTGGCTCTCTCGCTATCGGGGCGCTCGGGAACAACAGCGCCACATGTCGCGAGTTTGCCACTCCGGCCAGCATTCACGTGTTTTAATCGTCTTGCGCTTAGACTGTACCTAGCTACGTAACCTCTTTCCCGAGGTTTGGTGTCGGTGTCTCACCGAACAGAAGTATACTAGGGTGTCTCTCACAAAACTGATGCACGAAGACGGCAAGCACCAAGAACAACTGGGACGTTAATGTCAAAGAGTTTGAAGGAATAGTATTTGCGTAATTGGTCAGGTTTACACGGCACAAATGGTGTTCATATACTTCAGTTCAACCCTAAAGGCTTACAAAGAGTTTAAAAGCGTTGAACGTCAGATGTTAGGCTCCCTACTTCTCAGTACAAAACCTTTGTGCTTGTAGTTGTATCTGCGCCGGCAAACCAAACGAGCGTTTTAGTATTGAGAGTGAGAACGAAGCTGTCGGGAAGGTTGGCGTCCACCCAAATCCATGGTGCTTGGGATCTGCACGCTACTTCTTGCCAATTTAAACCCATATTCTGGAAGTCTAAAATCAATGTTCACCCAAATAGACAGTTACATTTTTTTTAGAAGAGCCGCCATTGCTATTCGAATTTAATAACAACGTAAGATATTTAACCCATGCTTAATAACGGTGGTGGAAGATATGGCTACACCTAGCATTTCTTTGTGCCGGCTGAGAGCTTTCGAGCACGTTCTGTGAGCGTCGACTCAAGTGAGATGTGCACATTTTGACGCAAGCTTGGCATGTCCAATGTCGTCAAAATATGCGAAGCTAAATATATATAAAACGAAGAAAGAAAAGATTGGAACACTACAGAGCACTTCTCAGGTTCGACACTGCTGCTTGGCTTTGTTTTCTTCGGCTAAACCCTAAACAAGTACAAAAAAAGCATACCGAGAATGTGGGTTGTCTTCTACACGCATTTATAGGTATATTTTTTTATGCGATTGACTCTCTTCTTAAATTTTTTCGCGGTAAATTATATACTTAGAAGCTCTCACAAACAGCCGTACATTAACTTCAATGCAAATTTTTCTCCACCTTGTATATTCTCTTCGCATGAGTATGTTTCTTTCGCTGTATTTTCGCGGAATAAAAATTCATTCAATTTAACCAGGTACATCTACATTATTCACCATTTTATAACAATGAGTATGTCTCACAGGAAAGTACTTAGAGCAACACTTTTCGCGTGTGATGGGGATGATGATGAAGCTTGCGTCAAACTTTCTTTATGTTCTTTTTTTTCGAATAACACTGAGTTTGTTTATTTAAATTTCTTTCACTTTGGTAGGAGATTCTTATGCACAATATTTCAGTGTAGCAAATAAATGCATAACAGAAAATTGCACACCTGTACGAAGATTGTCGCAATTCGTCGTACTTATGCTTTTATAAGTGTGCTCAAAACATGAGCCCCTATAAAGTGTTTGCTGAAGTGGTTTTGTCGAATGGGCCGATGTCATAAAAGCGCACTTACTTTTGCACTCATCCGAATGGGACTTGGGAATCTCTAGAGCGTCAGAATTTTAGTCAGTATGAGCGGCCCTGTTTTGGTGAAAGTAAGTGCATGTTCTGCTAGTGCAGATTTAACAAGGCAGTAAGATAGCAGTGAGAGAAGGGCCAGTCAAGTAACCACTAAAGTATCTGAAAATATTTCGCCAACTGGTCTATATTAGGAAAAATTCACTTGTCTTGAAAGTTACAATGTTTTGCAGGGCTCAAGGTTTTGCGTTGCTTCAGTTAAAGATGCTCTAACATGGCATGGACAATGTATTTAAAAATTTTTTAAATTGCCTCGGCATAATTTTTTTCTGCTGGCGAGTTTGCTATCAAGAGTTTGTATTGCGATTGACACACTTTCGAATGAGACTTGGTGGAAGTCAATAGAAAGGAAATTGAACTTGGATGTAGTGCTTGCTGCAATTTCTGCAAAGGCCAATTTCGTTGGTTGATTAAAGAACATAAGCCCTATGACAGATATGATAAGAGAATGTGCTTAAAATAAAACTGAGCGGCGCTTTTTTATCATTTCTTGTTTCTCTTCTTTGTTATCTAGTTAATGAAAACTGCCGGGAAATGTTGATTGGTGAATCAGACGGTACGGAAAAGAATAGCAGATACTTGAAAATACGCTTGCCGTATCTGTGGTTAGATTTCCCTCTTCACGATTAATAAAGTACCTGCCATGTGGCGACGATAAATGTGCCTCAGCAAGTTCAAAACACCGTGGATATTAAACCTGAAGCAAAGCGGCCTAAAAACAAGGAGCACCAGCAGCAGAGACAGCGTTGACGTACATATTCTAGAGAAAAAAACCGCTCTCTATGCAAGACAAAGCACTGAACGAAAAAGAGAAAAAAACTGTGAAAAAAGAATTACAACACGATGACAACACTTGAACAAATACGGCGTCGTGAATGTTCTTGCCAGACTCCCGATTGGCCATACCTGCCTCGCATTTTCAGCTCAGCGTGGGAGAAAAAAAGGCAATAGAAAGGACGAAAAGGGAATAGTGAAAAGAGAATAGACCGTAGCTTCTGCCATTAGGAAGTCGCCAGGCGCTGCGTCAGGCCTTTCGTCATTCACCTGCACTTTCTACACTAGGCTTGACAGCTTTACGGAACGAGGCGATGCAGATGCGCGTTTTGCACCCGCCTTCGCCACGGCGAGAGCCGTCGATAACTCCTTTGTGCACCGGTGTACTGTTTTCAGCTTGATGCGCTCAGAACACGGGAAGCTACGTATGACATTACCTAAGAGGTAAGAGCGAGGCACCATGTTGTCAATGTTGTGCGCATTGGGAAACGCATTTGTTCAGCGCTTCCAGTAATGTGGTATTGGATTGGATTGGAGAAACTTTATTTATGCCTGCAGTTGGGCGCTCGCGCGCCCCGACGAGGGCCTACGTCATCCTCGAAGGTGCCGTTACTCGGCGCGGGTCTCCGCTCGCCGTTGTAATGTGGTAAAATATATCTACAGTGGACATTACGTCAAACGCACCGATCAATAAATATGTATATCTTGTTACTAAGGGCTATGTGACAAAACATCGTGACCGAAAAGCATGAGCTGCATGGCATCGACAGCACTGCAGCTTAACTAGTTGAGGTATTGGCACGAAAGATAAAACAAAAGAAGCGTTGTGTAGCCTGCAACGTGTTCCTCGATAGCGCGGTGAAAAGCGCTCTCGTGAAGCATGTCGTGACAAGAGAATCGACGTACGCTTCTTTTCCTTGCGGCGAGCAAACACACGTGCCTATTATTCTTCGTCGTCCATGATGGCTTGTGCGTTTTTAACCGTGTTTACGAATTTTCTTTCTCTTCTTCATGCTAGGTGCAAGCATTGGAAACCTTGAGGGCGCTATTTATTGAATAACTTTCTTTTTCGCAGTCAGCTGAGTGGGGCGCTAATGTTTAGAGCCACCTTAAAAGCTCACTTCATTTCTCCGTATTTTTTAGCAAGTAACTCAAAAGAGAGAAATAAAATTCAATGGAAGCTCTTCTCAAGATAAAGCAGCCGCTAGCCGCGTGCTCAACGCAAAATAAATGTAGCAGGCACATAGCAAAAAACATGATGTTTTTTTATTTGAATTGTCGCTCGCTTTGTTTCTCTATAATGTCGCAGGCAATTAAAAAGCAACAACGTTTCCTTACGATATTCCACTGCATATTTTACACGAAAGTTCTTTTTCCCTCTGATTCTGTACTGGTTAGTGGCTAGAGGGATGTAGATGCTAGCCTTCAAACACGCAGAATGAAATATAAGGATAAGAATGACATATAAAAACAAATTGCGGCAAACTTTCCGTACAGGTGACGCTGGAAGTTATGCAGGATTGCTAAATGTTTGCTCGGGTTGGTTTCTTCATTTTAGCATTTGTATACTAAGACACGTTCGAGAACGAAAGTAAATAATTCTTTATTGAACGTTCGGGATATCACTGCTTGCACAATTCTTTTTGTAGTTATTGTTTGTTTATGTCTTCTCTTCCTTCCGTTTAATCGACCCATATGGGTCTACTTGCCAGTGGTAAACAATCCCACTCCTATGCTATTAGGAAGTACTGCTTTTTATTTTTATTTTATTGCGTGAAAAACGAGTGTTTGTTTATGGGGTCACGCTGTGCACAACACAAACCCCTGACTTTCAAAATGTGTGTTGGTTCTGCACTGCGAACCGCCACTAGATATGCATTATATACATAGATGGTCGTACTGTGTTACCTCAACTAACTGGTTCAGATCATAACTCCTCTCTAAATGCCATTGGTCATAGCTGGCTTTGTAGGCAGAATAGCAACGTCTAACGTTGAAAGGAAGACGCACAGGTCGGCATTCATTCCAGCTTTCCAAACCGTGTAAGATTCCACAGGCTACATTTAAAAAAAATATTTTCATCAGCGTAAGGCTACAAAAAGAAAATAAAAACGAAAGATGCTACCTAACTATTGTAAAATAACGTGTACTCACCATTCAGGCCTGTTTCTGAAGACGAGCCGGTAAAACAACGCTGCTAAAAACAGACAGAGAAGTCATAAGGGAAAGGCAGGGACGTTGACGAGGCTGAGTCCGGTGGGCTACCTTACATTGTGGAAGAGGGAAAAAGGGACAGAAAGATCATAAGAAAGAGAGAAGTTCGCACTTTGCACTGGAACGCACACACTCAAGCGTTCATCGCTCTGTCAATCACAAGTGGCGATAGAGACTTGTAAGTTTCAAGGAGCGCTTGTGTGGCTTTATACATCGCAGACGCATGAGGCCACAGTCCCATCATCTCTTTTGTTAAAGGCCTCCCATCTAAGTGGAGTAAAGCTGTCTTAAGGGCTATCGTTTAGCCTTCGTCTATTTTGCAGTCACACAGAAGATTTTTATCGCATCTTCAGCGTCACGTGTGAAGCAATTGACGCGATCCGCCATTCCAATTAGGAATGAACAGGCATCCTTAAGAGAAAATCCTAGTCGCAGGTGGCTCAGTAAAGTCTTTCCGTCGATTAAAACCTGCCTAATGTTTGTAATTTGTTATGTGGGTCCATAGATTGTAGGCGTCGGTCGGAGAACTCTAATGTATGCCATTTTCTTAGAGTGATAATATGGGCAAAGGAACCCGGGTGCCACACCGCATCCGTTCCTGGTAATAAGCTCAAGGTGCTTTCATATCTGCCGTAACAGGAAAAGAAAGGGAGAAGGCAGAAGCTTCAAGTAAGACATGGAAACTGCCCCCCCCCCCCTCCCCAAATGATGCTCGCTCTTTACGTTGATCTTCTAGTATCGTGCCGCCTTGTTTTCAGCACATACGCCCCCCCCCCCATTCCCATCAGAGCGTTTCCACATATTTTCCTTGTTGCCTACGGCGCTTACCCGCGCGCTTCTCAAAGAACGCAGTGCTAAGAGAAATATATGGCATGCTGCAGGCCTTGAGTGAGGAAATATCGTATTGCGTTCTCAAATGGCTTGCACGCTAACAAGGTGAAGTTATGTAGGATCGAAGCTAGGACGCAGTCGAGTGCTGGCCTCTTCTTGCTCTTTCTTCGCCTCAGTTCTAGCTCGAACCGCTAATAATGAATGTCTTGCAATGCCCATACCCTGCTAAGACAACCCATTTCCGTCAAACGCCTCGTATCAGTGAGAATTTTAAAACGCCAACGCACGCTTTAAATTCCTCTAGCTAGAGATCATTTCGTTGGTAAGTGACAGGTCAAGCCAATAAACATTCTTGTTTTGCTGCTTCTGCTTTTCACACCGAGTGGAATTGGGAATAACGGAAATCAGCCCCGAGACAATGACTGCTATGAGGCGACGAATTTTGTGCTTAATCATACCTCACGCTTGCACTCACGTTTGGCAGTTATAGTCGTTTCTTCTCGTGAATATAGGATGAATTTTGAAGTGTCTGTATGCGCTGTCGCCATGAGACATCAACTATTGGTGCTTACATTGTGCAGGATGAACTACGACGATTATTCATCAGTATTGGCATCCGTACGATTTATACTACCGGAGACCTTTACGTTGGGGACTTGCATAGTCGGAGAGAATCAGCGATTCTCCGGCTTCATCAATCACATTAATCTAATGAACTTCCACACACAAGCGAAAATCATCTAACCATGGCATGTTTCCCTTTGTAATCCTGCTGAATCTGCCATACCATAAGACACTCTGCAGGGAACATCTGACAGCAAACAGAAACAGCAAGCGCGTGTCAATGAACATTTCATTCAAATGTCGGTCTGGTTAAGCGTTACCGGGAAATATTCTACTTTTTGTTGGGAAGCAGTCGTTAAACTGCAACAGGAATATGGTGATAGTGATATGACTCGTCATTTTTTCTGCAATAGTAACTCAGGATTACGATTGCTCATTAGTATAAGCACATTACATTACGACAATGTCCGTGCTTGCATTCTAGTTATCTCGATCGCACCTGTGGTGATTTAGTCCGGCTTTATTAGCAGCTTACTTCTTAGCTCTTTTTCATCAGGGCTTGTACATTCCTCACTTTATTCCACGTCGCGAACAAAAGCTGGTTGTAAAAGAAAAAGAAGCTGCAAAAAGAGTCTACGTCTCCCTATAGTTAAATTGAATATTTTCGCTTCACTTAATGAGTGTGTTATGGCAGCTCCCATTCACCTATCATTTTATTCAGCATAAACAATGATATGATACACAAAAGTACAAGAATACCGGACTGAGCACATCATTAGTGATCCCTAATGACCCAGTGTTATAATTTAATTATGATACAAAAATGCTCAATTTATGACAGTTTGATCGACACAAATGAGTATATGCAGGAATAAAAGCTACCAATGTTATTCGGAAGATATTGATTCATTATCACCGATTACTCAATTCCAATGTCTTTGAATTATCCTACTTCAGTTGTCGTGTAACTGAATTTGCATTTGATATCCATGACGTTACTGTGATTAAATGAACAATAACACCGAACTGAGCGTAGTAAATAACCTGTCGTCACTAGTGACTAAGCCCTGAGAGCTGCGTGGGCCTTGAAGATAATTGCTAATTGTATGGTAATTTGAATGGTGTCAATGATGAAGTATTCGATTGAAGGCTACTGAAACGGGATTCCAAGAAGTTATTCATATTACCTAGTGACCAAGGCCTAGCCGTGCCTAGTGATCACCTTTGAATCACTTATTGGTGTTTCGGTTGATACCCATGACAATATAGTAAGTACCTGCACCGCTAACTCTCTTAGCCATGTAATGCTGATATATTTTCACAGTTCTGCGCAAGAATTTGTGCATTCTGAGTTGCTCTCAAAACACCAAAGATAAGTGCGTACAAATGTCGCCATTAGTAGCGTGAGAGGACGCTATGGGTCTCCCACTTTGCCCTTTCATTTGGAATTAAAATATAAGACCCCAATATTTTCACAATATTTCACTTCCCTTAAAGTTCAAAGGCTCTTGAGTTTATTATGCTTGGATTTAATTAACAAGCCTTTGGATTGATTCGGCTGACGTTTACATTGGATTCAATGGTGTTTAGATTAAATTGAGTGGCGCTTGTATTAAAATGACCGGAAGTTGGATGAACTTGAATGGCGCTTGGAATAAATTAAATGACGCACAAAATAAATCGACTGGCTCTTGGATTAAATTGAGCGCGAAAATCTGTAGTGCGTGCGTCATTGTACACGGCTCACTGCAGGTGGGCAAGCGAGTGCGTTGAGACCGTGGTTGAGACGCTTGGCGCATTTTGATTTGGCCTAGACGTAGTTAAAACGCTGGCGAAAGCTTGCGCAGACAAAGGACGCGCGGAAAAAGCATTTCACCAAAGGAACTTTAATGCTTTCGCATTCCCACACGTAAGCAATCTTATGTGTCTCTGGTGAAATTAAAAAAAATATTCATAGAGAAGTACTTGGTCGAAAATTATGAGGTTACAATAGTCACGAAGCCATTTGAAGCCAGAAGGACGAAGTTTAGGCAAAGATATATATTAACCATCATTCCCCTACTGGCTGACGAAACATTCCGTCAGAGGTTCGTGCGCCCACAAGTAGGTGGCGGTAAGCGTATCAAGAATGTGTATTCACAGAAATAAACCTATTCAAGCCTAGATGACGCTGGGTTTTTTTGGGGGACACGGAACAGAACGACGAATGCAACGGACCAGAATATTACAACCAGTACCTAGCCAAAGATTGCTACGCATTAAAAAGAAAATGCATTCGGAAAGATATAAGATGTTCATGCCACAGCTACATAAAACTTTCCATGCTCTATTTCGTAAGCAACGAATGTTACAAAGATGTTTCCTATCTAGTGGAAATCGCATCTTGTATGTTACACAAATAGTGGCCGGAACATCACACTCCCCTAAGCAGACTGTAGAAGATCGCTTCTGTATGCTGCAAAGACAAAGTAAATATGATTTATAATATTGCAAGCACTTCTACGACATAGTTGGCTCAATAAATGAGTCAGTCCTTAACAGGCAGAATACGAAACACGCCGGCTAACAGCTATTCACTCTATGGGATGCCATTGTGGGTTTCCATCGTCCAAAATAAGCTCGCGTGATCTGATTTCATCTTGAAACTCAGTGCTACTAGTACCATTAAAAAGGGGTAGTTTTCCCCTGAAAGACGAAGCATTGACAGTGATAAAAATGTTTACCGCGACTCCTCAACTCCTCGGACGCTATTCTAATTACACATGGATCTAACGTGTTGGCACGACGTAGCACACTAGGAATCTCCTGCTTGGCAGAAGGAACAGGTTCTCTGATGGTACCAGGCGTCTCACAACACTGGTGTAATGAACAACGCCATCAGAGGCGTTAAAGGTATTGCACCTCGATGGTCCATCAGATTACACCGACGATAAACCAGCGGTGTTAGTCCGCGCCCAGAGAAACATTCGGTGTAACCCTTCTGACGATAACTGCTGGCGAATATGCGATTGAATAAATACAGCTGCACAACGTATTGCCCCCCTCGGAACGAGTAATGTGTGGGGCATGCACCGCAATGGGACACTCGGCGCCATCTACTGGCGCGACCAGAAAGCCTGCGGGTGGTTTCCAAAATGCATAGCGCGCCGACGTCTGTACATACACTGAGAAACGCATCATGCGGCAAGCGGGCTCCTTTTACGGGCTTCTTTCTGGGCACGCTGCGCCATCTGTTGGGAAATAAACGCGTTTCCTATGAGACGACAAGTGGGGCGTGCAGCTGTTTGCAAAGCAGGAGAATTGCATCATCATTTTCCACACACCCTTTGGCACACACTCATTGACCCGTGTCGACGAAATGTACATTTAAGAGCAGCACATACCCTGTGCATTGATGGCACAGCACGATAAAGCGTGTGAAGTGAGAGACTTTCGCTCTAAAGCAACATGTTTTCATTGCTTTTGTGACGCAGCCTGCTGAAGTGTTGGGTTGCTGTCCTTGAGGAACCCTTGGGAGGTGGGTGCGATTCCGCCTAGGCGTCCATTAGCATCGCGCAGAAACTCATTTTTTCCCTGCACAATTCATTGCACAATCAGCACTTCATGCCACAGCATTCCAATACAGCACTGCGACAACACCGTTTAATTCTATCGGCTGCACATCCTCGCAAGTCAACGCCTGCTCTTTGAGCGCGCACTCTTGCCGACACCGCTTGCGAAACATCAGAAGCGGAAATGCCTTATGACAACTCAATCTTCACAACAACCATCTACAGACATGGCCAATCCTAAAGAGGACATGAAAAACCTTAAGGAGCACATAGCCAGAGGGAACGCGGATGCAGTCACACTGAAGGAAAAAAATCAAGGCTATGAAGGAACACCTTCACAGCCAGCGACAAGCTTTCAACCAGGACATCACCAACATAATCCATGGAGCCCTTTGTGGCCGTCAGGTGGGCAAGGACAAAACAATTAAAAGAAACCTCAGCTCAACTCGGTCCACGAAAATCTGCTCAAGATGCTGGCTGAATTTTCTAGCCATGACAACGCTTCATCACCAGATGTCATAACACTTCAAAAAGCACCGCAGTACTTATACTCTAAAGATTTCCCATCAACGGACTCTACATGGAATGCCACGTAGTTCTGCTCGGCGGGAAACTCGCACCAAAGCCGCTCTACACCCACCAGTACAAGGCCATAAAGTGCATCCTCCTAAAGCTCCATTTGGATGATGCGGCTCGTATTCATCAGGGTTTGCCTGTTGCAATATAGCAAAATATTTTCTTGCTTTAGACTTGCTTTTTCATTCCTTTTTGACGTCATTGTTTTTTCTAACACACCTTCTTCTGCCTCTGCCATTGGTTGCGGGCAGAAGAAATAGTTTAGGAAAAGATGAACCGGTTTCTATTTCACCTAGCGCAGTAGCTTAGCATTCTATCCCACTCAGACTCAGTCGAATATGGAACTCTCGTGAAAAATAAAGGAATGTAGCTCATTTGCATATGATAAGTGTACATCTGCTTGCAAAAGTGGATTTAAAATACTACCACAATTATGTAGGTAAGTCAAACCCGTGTGCACACAAATGGCGTTGACCGCATTTCTTAATTTAGCACAAGAGGCGCAAGTCGCTTGCCTTGTAGATACAGCTCTTCCTTCTCAAATACACACAGTATTGAGTGCATAAGCGAAGGAATGTCGCAATGCTCGATTTCAGAAAGCCGTACTGCGAGTAAGAGTAAATGTGGCGCGAGAAAGCGATGTGAAGAGAGCGCTGCTGAAACGGCATGCCTTCTCATGCACACGGATGCGCAATGCCCAAGCAGCACGGCCACTCTCCCTCTTCTGCGTCGCTAAGCAATGCGTCGGCACGAAAGAAATCAGTGCAGGCTGTCGCAGGGTCTGCTACTGCACTATCGAGTGAGCCAATCATCCGGTCACTGAGTTCTCGGGACACATCGGGAACGGTTGGCTTGGTTCGTAGTTTCGAAGTGACGTGGACACTATCAGTGAGCTTTTTCTTGATAATATATTTTCTGACATGGCAACGTGCAAGGCAGCCAACAGTGAGAGGCTGGAGAGAGGTTTGTAGAGGCAACTTGAGAGAAGTGTCGTACATAGCGCATAGAGGAAAGCAAAAGACGAGAAGAGACAGCAGTTACATGACAGTCTTGGAATCGAGGCATAAGTGCTTCCGAAGAGGTATATCATCAAAAAATTTATATGGATGCAAAAAAAGTAGAACTAAGAGCTAAGATGATGAAGAAAAGAAAAAAAGACAGTGATATGAAGTGAGGCTTTGACTCATGTAACAAAGGGTACGATAAAACGGGCTGATGTAACGTGGCGTCGGCAACGCCGTATTCACCCTATACATCGGTAGGCAACCCATGGAAGGACATGTCACGAGTATGGTGGCGTGGAAAGGGGCACCAAGGCTGCCCTCTTCCGAAGCCTGTCAGTGCCACTCTCGTACCACGTGCCCCGTCACACGAGAAAGGTGAGCATCAACGCTTGACCTGATTTGAACCCGGTCTTCAGTAAGCAGTCAGTTGGCAGTGCCCTTGAACACGCTCGCGAACACCAACAGACGAGCACACACGCTCACCTATATACGCACGTTTAGCGTATGGATAGCCATGTAACTGCTGAAGCCGCTGGTAGCTACATTTATTAGTGGATAAGCATACCGCGTCTGCCACTAGAGGAGGCACTGTGTCGTCTTTACAGAATGAGGCACGGCGCAGTAGCCTGTGCTTCTTTGACACCGTGTCTGTTGTCCTAATGCAAGTAGGACGCATCTCTCTTCACCTACTGTTGTTTATTTAGGTACGCTCATTCCTTACTTGCCGTCATCTTAAATGTCCTGTCGCCTTCGTTGCCGTTAATATCGCGAAGCGTTGGCGGCGAAAGAGAGGGAGGTATGCAACATTTCATGTTCGTTTTGCAGCACCTAGTTTTTTGTCATAGTGTGTGAAGCCTTCTTGCAAAAGCGCGCATCGGCGCGCACCATCATTATTGATGGAAATGAAGAGCCTTGCAGGGTGAGAGGAGCAAAAAAAGATAACACTGACATGAAGTCAGCGAAATCTTATCACGTTATCACTCGACCGCGCAGCCTGGCTCCTATATCGAATCTGCGTCTTTTGGTAGGTGTAGGCGAAGAGCTGCGTCTTTTGGATGAGGCGGAGGCGACGCCAATACACGTAGTGCCTCCCTCCACCATACCCCTCCCTCAGCTTCCCAGATCATTCGCGGACATTGCGCAGGTCTGCTTTCCCACCCACAAATACGTGCGAAAATTTGAACATGTAACAGTGGAGTGATTTGACTACCGAACGTTTAAGAATGGTGTCGAGCTATGACGAGCAGACCGACTTCTGAAGCTTTATGAAGATTGAGTACTATTACGATAAGATGGCATATAGTGGCACGATCACGGAAAAAACAAGATGAAAAGAAAATATCCGGATCAAACTGGCCGAACGTCGTTATGCAGGGATCCAAGCCTGGCGAGATTATGAGACAATTGAGAAACCTAGGTGTAAATAATACAATATGAAGAGCTGTAGAGGGTGAAAAGAAGGCCCAAGTCTGAGGCCCACTTGATGTACAGACGAAAACTTTCATGCAAAGAGCCACAAAGTTGAAGGAGAAAGAAATGCATGCGAAGTACAAAATGATGAAACCCGCAGAGTTTGAGGAAGATAGAAGCGGCGCAAACGCTGAATACAGTGTCGCCATTTTGTGATTCCGGCAAGAATCCTCTCGAGCGACGAGCCGCCAGGCGTCTGCAATAAATAGATCCCATTTCAGGAAATTGTAGGTTACCAAGGATAAACGTTACAAAAGAAAAAGAAAAAGATGAAATGAAGTGAAAGTGAAGGGAATGGCGTACATACAAGGTTTATGTGTCCTTAAAACACACCGAAGAAACTTGTTAGTTCGCTAAGGAATAGGACCAGTAATAAAAATAGGAAAATAACAACATATAGATAACAAGTGCTAGTCAAGAAGCCACGAAATATTTTTGTGGGTGCAATTCGGGGAAGTGTGTGGTCTCTGAGCTAGGAGACGAAGGTGCCCGCGAACTGCGTCAATGAACTGAAATCATGTCTTGAACCCGAATGAGGAATATATATATATATATATATATATATATATATATATATATATATATGTACACACACACACTACACATAGTCCTATTCACAATCTGTCGCTTTCTCGTAGATAGAAGAGAAGAGGTCGTGTGGTCAGGCCAATATTTGCAGCAAAATTGAGAATATAAATAGTCGAACGTCATAAAATTCAATTGAAAGGTGGTTACTACAATTTCCTTTCCCTCTTCAATGTGGAGTTTAGAGCTTGACAGAAAACAGTGGTCATTATTAGCTGAAATGAAACACCTAATGATTTGAGCCTCTCAAATAAATGCAAGATTATGCTTAACCGTACGCGCAGAGCTTTGTGCTTAAAGGGGTGGAGACATCAAAATTTTCGTTCATGCGTTTGTTGATTCAAACGTTGCGTCATGCTTCAGGGAGCACGATACACACAGCGGGATTCATATATATCCGATAAATAATTTCATAATAGCATTATTATACCGAGCGATTTCGGTTTCGGTTTCTGGGCTCCAGGGGATGCTATGACGTCACAGAGGAGGAAACGCAACATGGCTTGGTCACGTGGCCCACAAAAAATAGTGACGTAAAACTATGCTGCGTCGTCTGCTCGCGAATACGCGTGCTCTGCTAGCAGAGGTCAACCACTGGCGATTCGAAGTGCATGTCGCGATTATTATAATTATTGCGAAGAGCGACAACAACGGTAAGAAAATATTGCGGCTTGTGAGAGTCGGTGATTCATTCCGAAGCGCCGTAAGCTTTAGCTTTGAAGTGAACCGGAAAAGGCCTAGCGACGATATCGGCGGCGCTGAACGATCAGAGGCGGTGAAGCTGCCGTCGATGCCAAAGTGACCACTCCTCGGTCGCTGATTGGCCTCTTCGCCGTACGGCTGCCGCACAAATGGGTCCCGGGCCCGTCCTCTCTACGGCAAGGAAATCTCGCCGTTCGCTAGCAAAACCGCCGTCGCATGGGGGCCCGCGAACGGCAAACGGCGTGCGGCGAGTTTCCGTGCCGGTAACGTGGACGGGCCGGTAACGTGGAAAGGCCAAGCGAAGGAGATTCCGCTCCGAGCTGCCGAACTATGCGGCTATGCGAGGAGAGAAGCAGACAACACGAACGCCGCATATCCTGGTCCCTTTCGAAGTCGGCCGGCGGCGAGCGCTCAAACGTGTAAAGGCCTGTCCGCAGGGCAACTCGCCGCACGCAGCTTGCCGTTCGCGGGCCGGCGTGCGGCGTTCGTGTTGTCCACTTCTCTCCTCTTGTGTCCTTACCCTTACGCCTTACCCTTACGTCCTTACGCCTTACCCCTTCTTTGCATTAAGAAAGGATTTCTATATGCCTGTAGCTCGGTCGTAGAGGAGGCTATGCTCGGTTGCTCGGCTCAGCAGGCTCCGTAATCGGCATTTCATCGCTACTCATCATACGTCACGTTTTTGTGCTGGTGTGCTATGACGTCAATATTTTCGTTCCTCCTCTGTGACGTAGTAACTGCCGCGCTAGCGATGGGTCTCGACTACGAGAAGGAGTTTTTAATGACTCTTTGGAGCTGAATTAAAATTATTTTGAAATGTTTGCAGCGTCCAATACCTCGTTCTGGGTGTCCTTGCATACGGAAGCAGCCTACAACATGCTTTTTATAGCCTCAAAATTTGGTGTCCCAACCCCTTTAAATGACAAGCCTTTTAGTGCTACTGCGATAAATACAGTGCCATGTGAAGCAACTTGACAGTACAACTAACGCGTTGTCATTCACAGTGGCTTAGTTTATTTGAACTCATGAAGTATTTGCATTTCTTTCATAATTAAAAAAAATGAAACCGAGACGTATGCCAACACATGTTGGTGTCGAGCGCGCAGTGAACTTTACTTTAACGTCGTTGTGCAGGGATGCAGAATACTTTATGCCGCATTCGGTGCAACATTCGCACCGAATGCGGTATTAATTAGGTTGTGCAACAATTTTCGCAGAGTTGGCTGAACGCCAGCGAATCATTCATAAAAAGAATCAAGGAAGTGCCTGAAACACAGATTGCTTTGCTGAGTGCCAGGGCCCTGTTATATGATAGCGTGAGCTCTTTTCAACGAAAAAGAAATGTTTGACGGACTTCGTACAGAAAAGCGTAGTAAGTAGTGAAGGACGTTGTGTTGTCATCTCATTCCACTTGATCTTATTCGTTACCTTCTATCTATATTGCATTTCTATGAGTTTATCCCCTATGTTTTGAAGAGTAGACCGGCATCGTGCCCCTTACCATAGCCCATGGCAACCCGCTTCTTTCGTTCTCTTAATCGGAAAGCACTATATACCCCGTGAAGCGGAAAATCCAGTGTGCGGTGCGAGAGTGCCGACAACGCGGTGCCTACGGGCAACCGTGTTGTCGGCGCTCTGCTAAGACCGCCTACTTGGCATTTTCTTCAGAATGCCGTATCTCCAACCGATACTACATGAATCTATGCGAAAATTACAACGCATGATATCCTTATATCAATGTTACAACCGAATAGAATATTGTACCTGGAGAGAAACGTTTGGCTAAAGCCACACTCTGCAGCTGAATTTTAAAGCAGCACTAAATTAAGAGGGTTTGTTTAAAAGTAAGGGTAACAA
Organism: Dermacentor variabilis; assembly: GCF_050947875.1. Classification (NCBI taxonomy): domain Eukaryota; kingdom Metazoa; phylum Arthropoda; class Arachnida; order Ixodida; family Ixodidae; genus Dermacentor; species Dermacentor variabilis. The sequence continues at coordinate 104,544,253 of NC_134571.1, forward strand.
ACGAAAGAGAGATAAGGAAGAGACAAAAGAAGATGAGGACACGAAGGGGAGAGGGGGAGGGTAGCGATATTAAAAATGTTTCTTCTTCATGCAAGCAAACTCCTTGCGCACGTCTTTGAATGTTTACTGGGACCGACAACCACCTAAAAGATCTGGACTTCCTGCATTTAATATTAGGCCAGCTGTCACGTCTCTTCTTCTAAATCTGGGCGAAATTCAAACTTGTTTTCTTCAAGTACGTGTGCTTCGAAGGGACTTCGCTTGTTCGCATGGTAGATACATGCTGAGGGCAGGTCACTGTAGGTTTCCTTTGCGCATTGACGTACGAAACTGACTTGAGACAAAAAGAGAGAAAATTGAAAATTGAAAATTGAAAGAGAGAAAATTGACTTGAGACAAAAATTTAAAAAATCATGAAAATCAACATCACATCTTAGAATTTTTATGAAGCGAAGCTTCTGTGAAAAGGGTTAATCAAATGCTATATTTTCCCATTCTATTATAGCGTCTGTGGCGTAAATGAAACTGACGTACGCGCTTGTATTCTCGCATGCCCATGCTAGCGATGTGACATACGCGGTGGTCACCTCAAAGGACAAGCTTGAGTTGGCACGATCGAAGCATTTAGGCGATTGTGGCCTAAGGACTAGAGCACTTTGCGGCTGTGCTGAGGGACCAATGTTGGATACCATCATCGGGCACATAGTTAATGCTTTCTTTTTATAGTGTGAGCTATTCGGCAAGGCTACAGCACAAAGCTGACGGTTGGGAAAGTGCGGTAGGGTTGGCGAAGAAAGTGTTAGTTTATTACTTTTCGTCACGGCTGTTTACCAATGGATTTCGCAGTGGGAGCTGCAGCAGGTCCATGGCTGGGAAGGTGACGTCATCACTTGGTTACGTTGGTTTCGGTACCATCGGATCTTAACGCCGCGCACCGGATTTTCCGCTTCATGGGACATACAATGCTTTCAAATTAAGTGAACGAAGGAAACGGGCTGCCATGTGCTACGGTAAGAGGCGCGATGCCAGTCAACTCTTCAGAACATAGTGGATAAACTCATAGGAATGGAATCAGTAGAAAGCAACGAATAAGATCAAAAGGAACGAGATGACACATTACCGAGACTGAAAGAAAGATACTGAGGTATGACGCGCTGAAAACAATTTCATCATGTGGCACGCCGTAGTGAGGACTCCGGAATGATTTCTCTACCTGCGGTTCTTTAACGTGCACCTAATGCATGGTACGCGGAAGTTTTTGAATTTCGCTCTAAGGAAAATGTTGCCGCCAGACTTGGATTTTATCCTGTGAGCTGATGCTTACAGCACAACGCCATGGCCTCTTTCTCACCGCGGCAGCTGACAGAGACTAAAGTAAAACAGGAAAAAAAGTCACTGTTTTACCCGAAAGGCCAAGCACCGGTTGCGATAGAAAATTAATAGACAGCTACACAAAGTAAGGATGGCAGTTTTGTCACCTACTAGCTAAATTCACTAAGTATGTTAACAAGCGTGGTGTCAGCGCGCACAGACATATACGGACACCTCACACTCCACGAGCGTGGACCTGCGCTGTCGAAACGCTAGCGTGAGGAAGCACGGCAGAAGGAGCGAGCGAAGTTACTTTCATGCTGGCTAACGCTAACGCTTCAACTGAGCGACGAGAATGTAGCATGCACAGAGGTATGAGTCGTTGACGCACCTAAATTCTGCCGCGCAGAAGCGAGGGAAGTCACCTTCGTGCTGTTTACCTCTTCAAGGCTAACTGAGCACCGAGAACGCAGCACGCACAAAGGTATGAGCGGCCGCAGCACCTAGACGGCGCCCTCAACACAGATCGCGCTCAAGATATGGCGCGCGTGGCAGCGTAATGTGCAGTTGCTGCCGCAGTACAACGCCGCCCTCCCCCCGGAACATAGCACGCGACGGAAGACGGCGTGCTTTTTTCCCGCTTTCCTCCCTTGCGCGCGCGAGACTGAGTAAATTGTCAGCTCCCCTCGCAGGCTTTAACTCGCACATACAGCATACGGCGCGTGGCGAAAGTGTTATCGTCCTTGGACTTTATATGGAATATCATGGCGAAACCGACGGCGAAATGCGCCTGGAGTGTCGATGTAATTGTTATCGAAATAAAGAGGATATATGTGGGGAAGAGAAGGTAATGAACACGCCATGTTTAGCCAAATTGCTAATTACGCCCGTATCGCTGATTCTTAATATTCTGCTACTAATAACTGTTTGTCTTGTTACGATGGGGTTTATTATTTTATTTCACAGGGGCTAACCTTTGTTATCAATAAGTGCATTTATATCTTGTACGTTTTAGCATAAACTGGTGAATATTTCTAGAATGTGTTATTGGGGAGGGGGGGGGGGCAGGCATGAAGCGTAGCGCAGTCTTGAATTCAGTGGTCACAATGTTTGTTTTGACTTATCTAGATCCGTAAATTTCATGAAGAGAAATTACGAAATAATATTTACACAACCGCGCGTCCCCTTACACGTATCGTCATATAAACGGTAGTTTTATTAACCACATCGAACGTTCCGCACAGTTACAGAAATGTTTTCTTCAGAGAATTTATAACTTCACTAGATACGTGGAAATTTTCCGGATGCAAACCCCATAGCTGTTTCTGGCCACACCTCTTTCGGTTTGCCAATACTTAAACGTTCATTTCTCACTGTTTTATCCGGATGAATCAGCTTTAGGCAAGAAGAACGAGAATTGCCATAAATGCTGGCATTCTACCGAAGGTAACATGCGCTATGTTTAATTAACAAACATACAAAGGATTCTAAATAAAAATTACATTTTGTTAAATATTTGATACACATGAGCGCTGTTCCCTTTAAATATTAGTACAATGTTGTTCCTTTCCGTTGGAACCACGCAAGCTCCACATTCACACTAGGATACACATTGTGCTCTGTAAAGCGTGCACCACCTTTAAAAGCCTTATGGTGCAGAGAAAGACACCTTCGAAATAATAAATTTGCGACGGTCGTTCGCCTGCCTCATCGATGTTGTAAATAAAGACAATTGCGCAGAACAGGGACATTCTGAGGCAACATTGTTGCTTCCATGTATTATGCAAGGGCTATAAATATCGTGTGCGTGCTTGTTGTATGCACCAAGCTCGCTTCAAGAAAGGGCGCTTCACTGCAGGACGTTGCGCTTGAAGAGTAAGGCGAATAGGCGGAAATAGCGTGGCATGTATAGAATTGCGTGCTACCAAATGGACTTCAGTGGCTGTGGTCCCGTCCTCATATTTCTTAACTATCTGGTGGATGCGCCCGGTAGCACTCGCCTCCTTGGTGGTGGACAGAGTACAAATTTGCGCGAAGGTACACCGCATAAAAAAACAATAAAAAGTAAAGGCGATGAAATTTACCTATACAAATGGTCACCGCGTTCTCATTAAGAAAAATTGCGATTTCTTAAACCGGGCAGCCCTCACCTTGCATTTAGAATAGTGACAGAGTGGGCTGTTTCAGCATTAGAACATTTAGTAAAAAAGAAAAAAAGACGCGGGGGAAGAGCTTTCATTTTTGATCATCTATATATACATGGACGCCCTACGCATCGCGTGGCTTCTGGGACGAATGATGCACTTGAGTAACGAGGTTGAAATGTGATGCAATCAATACATGATAATTTTTAAGGGCAAGTTGAAAAAAAAAAGAAACTATCTGGCCCCAACCGTGAAGAACCAATTCACATTTGAACAACTAAATATTCTTACGTGATTTGAATGTGAAAGCATAATGACTTCTCTAATTAAGTGGTTATGTCCATGATACGTGGCGTCATACATTGTCACTTGTCCCTCCCAACTTTGTCTTATTCCATCTTAATGCACTCTAATCCACCTTGTTATAATGCGTAGTAGCCTTAATCCAGCTTATTCCGCCTTGCTCTAATTTGCACCAAGCTTAATTCACCTTAATCCCATTTTGTCCACCTTTTCACTTTACTTCTCCTTAATTCACTTTGCTCCACCTCAAGTCACCTTACTCTGATTTGTTCTAACTTTAATTCTCGATTACTACTGACGTCAAACAAGACGCTGATGGCGCCACAGACCATGATGATTTTCGTTACCACTCGTTGCGACAAACGCCTATTTTTTGGCCTCATGGGACATATAATGCATTCGCATTAATAAAGGTGGTATAAAATTAGGTATTCTAGGGAAATGGCCGACGAAGAAAAAAATTATAAACACGTCAAAAATGCTCTTATTGAAGTCCAATCTCCCAGGGAGGGTCCTGCAAACAAAGTAAAACAACGACTTTGATAATTTTTTTGAAATATTTTGGCCTACGTGGCGATCGAGCCCAGGCCTCGGGGGTGCGAGACAAGCAGGCTTCTCTAACGCCATGGCAGCCTCACGCTACTGGTTGACAAAATGTGTGTCTAGTACGTGCGTCATTACACACGTCAAATCGAACGGCGGGACATAGTGAGTGAGTCATTGGGCATGCGACGCGAATGGGGTGGAGGTTGGACCATGTCTTGAGTGTATAAAATGTGTGTATAATATAAAAAATTCATCGTGCTGCCCGGAAGCCGAAGCACCGATTGGGATAGCAAATTAGTAGATAGCTGTACGAAGTAAGGATAGTAGCTTTATTGGCTATGTAAACTTGTAAACATTCGCTTACTTACTAAAGTAACAATGATAGAATCTGTACGCGTGACTCAACGAGGACGTAGAAAGAAACAGACACAAAGCGACAGCACTGCCTTTGTGTGTCTGCTCTTTCTAAGTCCTTGTTCAATCGCGTTTACACATTCTATCTTGGATTCAAACCAAGTAGCCCGTCAACGTGTTCTAACTAAATTAACCAGCACGGAATCACACGCGCACAGGTAAACATGAACATGAACACATTTGGCTCGATGAGCGCGGAACCTCGCTGTGAAAATTCTGGAGTGAGGAATCACGGCAGCAGCAAGTGAATCGACCTTCATGGATGTCTCGCTTCCGCGAACGAAACGTCGAAAGCACAGTGCGTACAAAACTACGGGAACTACGCGCACTCTGCAAACCTCGCAGATCGCTTTGAAGATGAGGCCCGCGCGGCCTGTCCTTTAGCCACGTCGCAGATCGCTTTCAAGACGCACGAGCGCCGGCAACGTGTCCCTACGGCTTCCGCGATTCGCGTGGCAAACACCGTAGTAGTCGCCGCGTTTGTTTCCATTCTGTACGGAGCGGTGGGCGAGGAGGACATGGAGGCGCTATAGCAGCCATCAGAGATGAACGCCCCTCCTCCCTCGTCTCACCCCCATGCTTCGCTGGCCACAGGAGAGGGCATGCATCCGGGCCGCGTTGTTCCTCGGTCGCGCACGCGGGATTGAAACATGTTCGCCGACTCACCCTCACACGCTTTCACTCATATGGAACCTCACGGCGACGGCAGAAATGCACCTGGAGTGTCCCTATAATTTCTATCTCAATAAAAGCAACAATATACAATTTAGCAGCGCTGAGCGGTCTTTCGAATAAGGAACTCCTCGCGGGCAAGAGAGCGCGTGGAGATGGTTGGCGCGTTTTGATTTGGCCTTACCACGGCGCAGTTAAAACGCTGGCGACAGCCACACCGATTGCTTGGACAAGAAGCACGCGAAAAAACCAAAAAAGAACGTTTCACCGACGGGACTATAATGCTTTTGCATTCCCGTACGTAAGTAGTCTAAAGCGCCTCTGGCAAATTTTATGTTTATACTGAATATGCCGGTTCACATGGGATGCGTGAACTACCTTTTGAAGTAAAGTGAAGTGGTATAACGCGGACGCAGATCATAATTGCTGCAGATAATATTGCATTATCAGTAGGCAAAGACTAAACACTGTTTCTTTATGTTTCCCATTTCATAGAAAACATGGTTGCGTTAATAAAAAAGTCCGTTATTTAAGAAACAATTGATCACCACTTTGCAAGGCAATATGATCTTCCGTGCTCCTTCGAAAAGGTGCTTATTCAGCGCTCCGTAGTCAAAATTATTCGGATAACAAAACCATTTATGAGCTACGCTAAGGAACAATGGTAAGTTCATCTGTTAGAGTGAAACGAATGAAAAAAGAAACTCATGTAACGGTCACATGAATTAAGCAGGACGCACCAACACCTGCGCCCGGTCTGACAGTTTATTTAAATTCAAATACCCACCAACAGTCGATAATGGAAGTTCGGAATTTTCGTAGATATAATTGGCACTCAAGTCATTTTTGATGGCGCAAAGTGTCAATGTGGCAAAGTATCTGGAGAAAAGAATGTTGACGGGTGAAAGCCCGACTGTACATAACAGAAGACGTAGATTACATTCTGATGCACACAGAAGAGACAAAAAAGGACAAATGGAAGAGTGTAGGCGAGATTGCCTCGCTGTAGAATAGAAAGGTAGGACTAATAGCTCCGCCATTAGAAAAAAAAATGGAAGCACCGTTTACCTCTAGGCAAACCTGCATGCCATTTTTGGCGCGAAAAGCGGAGGTTAGCGGCGTTTATTGAGCTGTGACTAGCAGAGGCTGGCGAAAATATATTTTACTTATTTGTGAACAAAGGCTGACTGATGAACATGCTACGTCGAGTTCCTCTAAGCAGAAAATAACGCGTATGCTCTGGATATCATTACTGGAAGCGCCTAATAACGAAAACCGTGAAACTGCAAGTGCAAAACAGTCCAGTCGCATTAAGTACGCGGAAGGCCCCAGGGCGAATTGCTTGCATTGTGCGTGTAAGGAAATTTGGAAGACGGCTGATGGCAGGGTTGCTATAAAATGAGAGCTTGTGAATTTTAACGCCAGAGTTACAGGCCCGGAGAACAGTGGTAAGCCTAGGTCGGTGAGGGATCTGCTATAGAAACCAGGATAGATCGTGTCCCTGTGCTGAAACGTGATAACGTGTTCTTTGTACAGACTTGCAACAGTGCGTCGCGGAAAGATGCTTCTGGACGTGATGCGCAAGAGATACTTTATTAGAGGGTGCACACTTAACCAACTGCTCACGTGCATAATATGGATTGCTTGGACAGAGAAAAGTGTTATCAAATGAAGAAAGTTGCAAACATGTGCACGATCAGCCAGAAATAAATATATACAGAATAAGCTAAACATGGGAGGAGTAGCGCTAAAAATAAAAAATCACAGGCCTGCACGGCACACGCAGCGTATCGTAAGCTGAAGGTGCGTGAGCTCCATCGAAGACCATCGTAAACTTTATGGCGAAGTCTCCGTAGCTTTCACGACACTGAACTGAACAGTTCGCCCGGCGTCAACGGCGAGCTGAGCCTTGTGCTGTTCTCTGCACAGTGGTCTTCTAAGGCTGACGTTGTCTGGTTGCAGCCGCGCGCGTACCTCTACGATTCGCTTCTTCACCAGCGGTTCCTACCGCACGAAGAGGCGCCATAACTTGCAGCGAAGATTAAACACAGGTATTCAGACTACACGGCGCACATGTAACATACCTTGACACGTGGCACAATACGATGTAACTTCTACGTGACGTGACACTTGGTGGAAAGCAATGCAACTGCAGTGCAAAATTTGCCTGCATCGACGTTACGCGGCGCGCATCTCACATGGTGTGACAATAGAGAGAGAGAGAGAGAGGAAAGGGGAAAGGCAGGGAGGTTAACCAGAGAAAAAGATCCGGTTGGCTACCCTACACTGGGGAGAGAGGGGAGGGGGAGGTAAAGTGGTAACAAAGTAGAGATAAGGAAAAGAAGGAGCCTAGACACACAGTCACCATCGGTCACTGGCACCGAATACTGTCATCGCACAGCACAGTGACACTTGCCGCACTATCAACATCTGTTCAGGCTATAAAGTGAAACAATACGATGCAGCTGCTACGTGGTGTGCTACCAGGTGCAATAATATGCAACTGCAATGCAAAGGGCGCACCTCGCGACTTTACGCGGTGCGCATATCACAGCCCGTGACTTCTCGGGCGCTAGGACGCCGCTATAAGGCATGTTTGCGCAGCAGCTAGGAATCGCTGGCGTGGTGCAGTGGCAGAGTAGCTAACTCCCACGCAAGGGCCGGGGTTGGAGCCCGGCGGTAAATGTTTTGTTTTCGCTAACTCCTGGCCATAGCTGCGACGAACACAGGCAGTGACTGCGGCGGACATCACCTGACGAAAGGGCTACTAGATTGAGCCGATAACAGCTTTGTGCAATAACTTGTCTACTCATACGCGTTAAAACAAGGATATAAGTATTAGGCATGTCGTAGTGAAGAACTACGGATTAGTTCTGATAAACTCATGTTATTTATCATGCACGAAAGGCACTGTGCACAAGCAATTTTGCATGCTACTCCACTGAAACACGACCGTTGCGACCGTATTCAAACCACCTCAGTAGTGCCGCGCCATAGCCTCTGAACTACTATGGCGAGTGCCAGGGTAAAAGGAGGCCAGATAATTGTTGCGCTTGCTTATCTTGCTATGGCCTAGCTGATGAGCAGGTAGAAATAGGCTCCGTATTCAAAAATAGCCTTTTCGTTATATTAGTCTGTAAGAAATAAATCAGGGGCATTTATGACACAAGGGGGGCCGATCAACGAGAGACTACTACAGAATAGAAAAGCTTTGTAAATGCAGGTCCAGATTTATTGCACTGTCCGCAAAATAAACGAAAACATTTGTGTATGTATTTACTGAAAATGCTTTTGGGGAAGCTTTATTTATATATACTCTATGAATGGTGGGTATGCTTTCCAGGTTACTACGGGTATGCACTATGCAAATTCACCGTTACTTATGCATTGATGAGGTGCGGCGTTTGCAACGTGTATAACTGCATGAAAAAGTGTAGCCGTTGAGCGTTGTTTTAGCGTTCTTTGCAGTATACAAAGCTCTAGAACAATGTTTGCAACTGAACGTAAACGCATTACGAACATACAAAAATAGCATTCTTCCGCGTCCGCGGCGGGTGCCCAGACCCACTGAAAAGACGCCGGACTCAAATCTTGTTGAATTGAAATAAAAGTTTACGCTCTCTCTCACTCCATTTGCTTCGTACGTTATTGAGTTTTGCTGGTTCAGGGATCAGCGAACGCTCAGGGATCCGTTTTTAGCCCTCTTATCTTCCTACTGTTCTTAAATGACCTTTTGTCAGCAATTGAGCTCTCTTCATATCTTCTATATGCGAAAGAGTTAAACCTATTTGAGACTGTCAACAGTGTTCATGACTTCATTGACCACCAATACATTTTCTTCACTCTCAGATTGATGCAGAGATATTAAGCTGCTACTACATGGTTCAAAACTATGGTACAGATTCGTTATACGCGCATAACACACCACGCGCAAATTTCATATACCCTTTTGTGAAATGAAAGATATTAGTGCACTTCAACGAAACGCTAAATTTCTCTTCACGCCCTAAATATGCGAAACAACGTTCCCTTTGCACTCTTGGTACTGTTTCTAATGCATCCTATGACTTCCACTTCCCTGTTGCCTTCCTTAAGTTGTGTTCTACTGTGTGCCTTCTGTAAGTAGCGTATGTCACTGTAGTTTTCAGCGGAACGTGTAACTCTAATTCTGATGTCATTGGACGTGTCCAGAACAAATTTTCAAGCACCATTTCTGCCTTTCTAGCGACCATAGTCCAAGCTTCCGAAATATGCTTCAGCTCACACATCTAGCATGAAGACGCAATAAATGAGAATTTATGTTCTTCTATAAGGTGGTCCGTGACATTATCCATTCTCCAAAGCTTCTTTATCGCGGTCAATTTCCCGCGCCACAAAGGTATACAAGGCAGCACTCAGTGTTTCCTACGCGGCCTTCTGGCATTATATGCTGTTTTTTGGCTCAACTAAAGAAAAAAAAAACATGTAATAAGTATTCTAACAGTATTGGCATATTTCGGAGTTCAGTTCCTGTGTTATGTGCAAATATAGATGATCTTACTGTACGAAGAACTCCCGTTTACGTTCACCTACTCGTTTTCTGTTTACCTATTTGTTTCTTTTCTCCTATGTCGCGTTGTTCTTTTTTTTGTCGACCATGTTTGTCTCACCTATGAACTCTTTAAGTGCACCAGAACGAAGACGCCATAGCTGTTCTTGGCAACTACACGGTATTTCAGGTAACTTGGGCCGAGTACTAATATACATATATATATATATATATCCACTACGCGTGTTGAATTGCGCATTATTGTTCTTAGCCACAAGGAGCACGTCGTCATCATATGTTTTCCAATCCGCCAAGCAGGGCATTTAACAAAGATTACTTAATGAACTTTTTAAATAACTCTGACGAAAAATCTTCAATACAAACAGTTGTTGCGCTTGTTCGGAAATATCACTATCTTTCATCTGTACAAACATAACTGCCTGTTTATTTTTTGTTCCCACGCTTTACTTAAAGCGCGCGAAATTAAAAAAAATACATAATGTTGCAGTCAGCTAACGCGCCACGCTTTTAGTGCCCTCAGTGTAAGTTGAACGAATTAGCAAAGGCTGCTCCGCGCGCAGACATTAGAGAGGTTTAGTTTAGGGAACGCAAGCGGCTTGCGTACGCAAGAACGAGGGACGACGGTACTATGCATGCGCAGACCCCTTCGTATGGGTCTGCGCATGCGCAGAACCGTCGCCCCTAGTTCTTGCGTATGCAAGCCGCTTGCGTCCCCAAAACTAAAACTCTCTATTGATTGTACAGGCTGTCGGTGACTGCCATGCATGGTAAGTGGCAAAAGGGGCACACCGTTTTAAGGAAAAAATTCTTCAATGAAAAGCGGCTGCTACGTGCCAATGTGATAGGGGACCTAAAGCAGCATTTGACGCAGCGCACTCATTTTTTTTTCTTTTTCGACCAGTGAATGAGCACGATGGAAGGGCCGAGGTTGACACTGTGATGAACGACGTAGAAAAATACGTAATTTTTCCAAGAATTTTTCCAGCGAAGCTGTATATAGCTAGCCGATTCGTCCATCCTCCCGTCTGCCTGTCGCCTGTCGCCTGTCTGTCGCTGAAAAATTCTTCCTTCAAATTTTTTTCATCCTATTCGTGTAAAAACACCGTCAAGTGGAACAAACTGGTGGCGGAATTAGTCCTTATTCAAGATGATGTCCGGGTGATCATCCCATGAACACTTGCATTATCATGTTCTGTGCTTATCACGGCTACGTGTCACTAAGGAATGAAGAAGAAGCTTGTAGCAAGAGCGCCTAATCGTAACAATCAAACGAAGACACCGTACGTATTGCTAGCATTGTTTTTGGAACATTCATTATGGAAGAACAGATGACAGGGTAGTTATATGAAGACGCTTGCCGGTTATTTTGGCTTTTCCTAGCCATAATTTCTACAACAATGTTTTCTTTTTCTCTTGCATAAAGTTTGAGAGGGCACTGTGGCCCCGCGCTACCGAAACGTCGTCACTTTGCTGTGATTCAGTTGGCTACCGTAGCATTGCTGATATTACGCGGAAAGATTGAAAAGTGACGGCTAATGAGAAGGATTTCTAGAGCAACTCACAGCTCATATATGTAGCCGGTGAGCGCAATTTTGTAAGTGTAAAAGCAGGGACCATTGCTGAACTGCAACAAATGAACCTTTTTGTTCTTCTCTGGTCAGCAATATTGTTGACTAAATGGATGACTTAGCGGTATTGAAAAAATGAAGCTAGTTTATTTTGATGAATCAGTGGCATTTTGATTTTTATTCCGTGACTGTTTGTATGCTGTCTAGATGAAACTGTCTCTACCGCACGTTTTTCTTGTGACCACCTACAGGTCAACTAATTTTAGCTCACAAAGCTGAAAACATATATATAAATGCATCTGAATGTTTCACCAGTAAAGCGGTGGGACTTGATGCGTCCATGATGGAGTCGGCAAGTTCGTCTAGCTGGGACTCGGGCAAACTGCTAGCGGTTGCCAGAACCACGCGGACGGAGTTGGGCAAACGTTGTAGGAGCAATTCTCGAAGCAAATCTTGGTCGAAGGTAGTTGCCTCGTCTGCGAGAAGCTGTTAAAAATCATGCAGGAGCTGCGAAGGTTTACGATCCCCGAGCTCTTCAGTTTGGAGAAACTGCTGTAGCCGTCGCTGTTTCGACATTGTCGTGCGTTTGAGGAGTTCGTTTGTGAGGATATAGAAAGGGTCTGTCACCGGGGGTTGAAGGATCAGAGCGCGAAGCTCTGTGCTAATCTCTGGTGGCAGCGAGGATACAAGATGGTTGAATTTTTGTGTCGGCGACGTGACTCGTGCGATGGCGAACTGGCTGTATAGTTGAGCGATCCAGAGTTGTCGGTCGGCTGGCCAGATCTGGGGCAATCTCATCAAAAGAACAGTCGCGTCGCGCTGTGGTGCAGGGGTTATTCGATCGTTGTTTTCTGTAACCGTGGTTCCGCGCTGATCATCAGAAGGTTCCGTGCTCGAATCACGTCTGTGTCACCTATATTTTGGCGTACAAAATAAATGATCACAATGAGCCATAATAAACAGGAGTGTATTTTTACTGAGCAGAAGGCCTTAGCTGACGGTCATTCCTCGATGGATAAGATCTCCTAGCCAGCTCGCCGGCCGCTTGTGATCTATGTCAACAGCCCGTTTTGCTTCTTAGGCAATGGCCCGTCCCTCATGAGCCGCCGTAGTCCTCATCTTTCTCGACGTCGATGCTGCTACAAGATAAAAATCTCAGCCTATCGCCTTGATCACACTTCGCTCAGGTACAAATGTAGGCGCTGGGTTAATGTACACCGGATATATTCTTACTTTTTGTAAACGATCTGCCTTCATCTGTTAATGTCGGGTGCAGGTTGCCTGCAGACGACTGCATTCTGTACAAAGAAATCGATTCTCGTGATGACCACATCACCTTAAATACAGCCTTAGAGGCAATATCGGTGCGATGCATTGACGGACAAATGCACATTAACGAAAAAAAAGTCCGCTTTGTTATCTATACCTAGAAAAAACATTCACGCAATTTTAATTATATCATTATTTCAACTAACCTGACTAAAGCTAAGGAGCATAAGTACTAAGGTGTCATATTGTCACAAGGTCTACAATGGGATTAACATATTCGATGCATCCCATCATCTGCGCTGAAAAGACTGCTTTTCTTGAAAAGACGATTACAGCTAGCACCATCAGAGAGAAAGTTACTACCCTATAATACACTTATCAGACCCGTCCTGAAATATGCAAACTCTGCTTGGTTTCCGTACACACACACAAAAAAGTAACCAACAAGCTCGAAGGAGTTCAAAGAAAAGCGCTCAGGGTCATTTTTAATAAATTTGATAGAACAGATTCCCCCACAAAACTGCTTAAGAAGGGTAGAATACTAACCATAAAAAACCGCGCGAGATTGGCACGCCTAAAGGTAATGCACCAACTATTACAGAGCCATTTAAATATAGACATATTCCATTATATTAAGCAATCGGAAACAAGAACTAACTGCCAGAAACATTGCCATACCCTTGTGTCTTGCAAATTCCATACAGATGCCCTCAAATTCTCGTTTTTTCCCCTTGCGATTAGAGGATGGAATAACCTGACCCCCTCCGTTACCAGTAGCACATGCTTAGCTCGTTTTTCTAAACTAATTGAAAGCGATTTGCAAGCCTCGCAATTTTGAAACAGTGTTATGTTTTTGCCTTTGTCTTCATATAAGCCAAGTGCCAATGCCATTTGTCTGCGCAATTTACTTTTGTAGATTTTGTTGTATGCCTTACAGCCGCAACTGGGAGGAATTTGGTCGCATAACGTTTTACTTTTTATTATTTATATATTTGCCTTGTACTTGCCCTCCTGTTATAATCCTTATTGGGACTGGCAGTATGTATAAATAAATTAATAAATATCGCCAACCAGCGCTGAACAACCATTAGCTCGCTGCCTGCACCGTTGTCGTTAGTGAATAATGTATTTTGAGACCTCGGGAGGCCAGTGAATGCGCTTTCGTTAATATGCAGGAAGTACGAAACGTAACTGGATATTACGGCTGCTAAATAAGTGCTCCTTTAATAAGAAATGAGCACGCGAATTACGCTGAGAGTATTTACGTGCACCCAGCGCTTCGTCCGAGCCAGAGTCTTGCGCTACTTTCAGGCACAGCGCTGCAAATTCTGTGCCAACCGAACCACTAAGTCCTTTGCTCAAGCGCAAGAGAAGCTTTATGATGCTCCATAAGGATTACCGTGGCACAAGAGAGACATAAAAAAGTAATGGCACGAAGCTATCTATTTCAATGAAGCCTTAGAAATCTACGTGAGACAGTTTATCATGAAAGAAAGCACACCGTGACTATTGTTTTACCAAACCGTGATCATTGTGTGGAATTTTAGGCCTAATTTTGTCTTAATGAAGTCGCATAGAGAAACACGATGGACAGAATCATTTTTTTTAATTCCGAGAGACTTGAACAATATGCGACCGCGACTTTTTTTCTGACATGTTCGTCATGAGGTGTCAGAATGTCGGGGAGCTAGGCGGATTAAACGGTATCGACCGGCGGAGTGAAGTCATTTCACAAACATCGTGTGATGCTAAAAAAAGAAGAGATAGACGGATACATATATTATGAGAGAAAAGCTTAGAGGTCGGCCTGAATCAATGTTCTGACCACTGGCTACTCGGCGTTGGGGGAAGGGGAAAGGGTGTACAAAGAAAGCATGGAGAAGGCGTTGGTTGTCAGGATGAAGATGGTGGTAAAAATCTTGCACGCTCCACGACTCTTCAAAGTCTCTTGTCCAGTCCGCTCTCATGGAAAAATTTATTGAGAGCCTTCAGACTATCAGGCTAATGACGAGGATCAGGCGACGGTCCCCATATAACGTTTTTAGTTAATGGTCCAACGACAAATTTTGACAAGATGTCTGTCAGCAATTTTCTCTGTACGTAAAATCGCGGGAAGATGCACAAGAGGTGCTCTGTCGTCTCAGGAATACAGCATTCCTCACAATTCGCACTGTCCGCCGGGCTGATGAGACGCAGCTATCTAAAAAGACGAGGAATTGGTGCGAGTCATAAAGTTTATGCTTTCATGAGGAGAACCGAAGCTCTCGTATCTTTTAGTGTATTGGCGCACACAGATGGTACTACACCTCCCTAGGTGCTCACGCACGTTGGGTTGAAATTCTTTGTATCCGGTTCGTAACAGATAAGTTAATAATCTTCTGAATGTTCTTTAAAAGTTTCGAAGACGACAGCACCCTTGTGGCTTGTCTTGAGTAAGACGATCGCCTGTCGGATAGCTGCCAGTATCCTGACGCTTAGCCATTACAAGCTGTCAGATAAGGAGGCCGTTTGTACTTCACGCGTGTAAACATTCATGCTATTCAGAGTTTACGGCGCAAAGGACCAGAAAAAGGACACTTGACAGGGAAGGAAAAGCAATGAGCGGAATAAATAGTTCTCCTGCAGAATACACGACATCGAAGCTGTCGCTTCTGAAGTATATGCGTCGCTTGTATAAAAAAACCTGAGGCTTCATTGCTAGGCTTGCCCTGATAATGTTATTACTGACACATGAGAGCTTTTAGATGCTCCAGCAATGTACAATGAGACGTAAACCCGAGACAGAGTCATGTTTGTTCCAGGACACTTGCTCAGTATGAAGGAAATTAACGAAAAACAAACTACATCTTGAGTAGGTCTTTCGAACAGAGCTCAGTGTTAGGTTTGGCGGAATGCACACTCAAAAGAATCTGTGTTTCTGTGTTCAAGTTTGAGACAGCGCGGTGGGCACGAAGACAAATGACTTAGCTTTCTTTTCTTTTCTCTTGCTCAAACAATAAATAGGCTCAAAAAAGGCATTTGGACAAAATTGCCTGGGGAGCAGTTATTTTTTGGCCGCTGGATTCAGCTAGTGATCCCGAGGAACCCAGCAGATGACTCATGTGACGGCAGGCAGAATACCTGACAATTTGACAGCGCTCTGGTCAAAACAATAACTAAGACCGCTCGTACATAAAAGATATTTGTAAGGATACACCACCAAACGGAAAGGATAAGTAAAAAAATCGTGAGGCGGGACACATAGAAAGAAACAGGAAGGGTACTGGTACTTCAGTACCGCGTACCAACGAGCCAACAAGCCCCTCCTATGTAAGTTAAAGAATGCGTATGAGCAAAACTAAAAGAAGAGAAACACATTGAGGAATTACTCCAATACTTCTTTGGCGCCATCATACACTTTATTTGGCTCGAACTCGTACGCAACATTTGTACGAATGAGAAAATGAGTGAGCGAGTCTGAGAATATTTGTGTTACAATGTGCACATGAGACGGCTTATATGCTGCGTGAAATGTTTGCAAATTTAGGCCTGACAATGTTTTGGCATTTACGAAAGAATGCGTGCACCCTTATGTGTGTTCAGTATGAACTCAATTTTTTGTAGAGACAAGCTACCTTCGTTGGGCGAGTGCATATTTTACTTTACTGAAATAACTACAAAGAGGAATGTCACAAACGGTACCGTAATATGGAAATTACCAGCTACGCTTGTAAAACTCTGGTACGCTGTATTAGGAGCGCAGCTTTGGCAGGGTACGTAAATCGTCTTGTGCGTGCCTACAGAATGTATATGAGCGCAAGAGTAAAGAACTTATAACTAAATGCATAACTTGCATTTGTTCACGCCCTGAAGAGGCCCGCGTAAAACTAATGTTACGTAATGCTAACTAATGTTACCTACACCGCTGCGGTCTCTTGTACGACCAGGAAAAGTGGGCTTCTACTCCTCAAAAAAATGCACGAGAGGGCAGCCTACTCCGGGCACACCCGGCACCCAGATTGACCTTGCACGCAGTGATCATACCCAAGGTGGACGTACTCCGTGTACGATTCCTCAGACTCAGAAAGACGGTGCCGGTCTCACAGCCGTTGAAAACCTGCAAGACACAAGGTCGTGCACCCATTGCGCAGAGTGACTAGAAGAATTTCGTCTATTTTTTATTTAGCGATACTGCTATCCCAGGAAGGGATTTTCGCAGGGTGGGCGTACAGATACAAGCACTGATCAAATATTTACAAATGAATCCAGAAAAAGCAAACGCCGGAAATGATTAGTAAACGAACAAAATGTATCAGCATATGAGAGAACAAAGTTCAATGATGGCAGTGCAACATAGGAGTAGACATAGCTGCACAGTAAGGTTTATGGCATATCTTAATTATTCAGGAACACATAAAATATTGAGTATTACATTAATACAATATGTAAGGGGCATAAAGCTGATAAAAATAAGAAATTAGTAACTATATGGGCAGCAGGGAATGAATACAACAGAAAATAGATGTTAATGGACACTGAGGCTTCTGGTGAATGACATCAGAGATTGCTGTAGTACTTGATTGTTAGTAAGCCGATTCCATTTCGTTACTGTTCTTGGAGAAAATGAATATTTAAAGCTTTTAATACGCTGACGAAAAGGTGCGATTGTGAGATTATGACGTTGTCTTGCAGTGTAACATGAAGAGAAGGATATTAGTCTGTCAATATTAATCTTAAAAGGACCTTTGAATATTTGGTATAAGAACTTAAGTTAGGAAACGCGATTTCTTTCGGATACAGATATCATACCAGCCGTATTTACCAGATCCGTTACTGATGTGCGTCCATAGTTGTTGTAAACAAAACGAACTGCTTTCTTTTGTACTTTTTCAATTTTATTGAAAGCATGGCCTGAAGGAACAGGACATGCTCGAAATAATTAAAGTTCTGATCATCGGCTCCGTCATTAACGGCACTCAAACCTTTGTCTCTAGAAGATCCAGAGGGACAAGTTGAACACTTTCATATGAAAGACCTGCAATGTGGCACTAGGGCTTGCCCCGACGACGTCGAGGGAAAACCTACTGAGACTGCGCATTTACAATACCTGGGAGGAACTAGCAGAGGCCCGCAAGACGAGTGATATTGAGCGACTGAAGCTCCCCCGCACAGGCAGAGATACGCTAAGAAGGCTGGTCTACGCACTTGAACACAAATCGCGCAGCAAACAGAGGGTCCTTCTACCCTTGAGAAAGAATGTCACGGTGGCCAGCGTCACGAGAAACCTGCACCCAAAATACAGCAAAGAAAGGAGAAAAACGAGAGTACAAACTCTACGTAAGGAATACGACGGGCCAGGAAGAGGTCAAAGGCGCATTGACGCGGCAAAATAGAAGGACAGGGCGGCCAAGCAGAAGGCAGAAGAGGTAGCAGTGGCCTCGGTGAACACGCCACATGTCGACTCCACGGAAAAAAACGTAACAGCCCTGGTGGTGACCATGGGCCAGTGACAGGAGCACATCGCCGTTAGCATGGACTCGGAAACAGCATGCAGAAGTTATCACATAGGCAGCTTTCCAAGCAAGCCTTGAGTATACTCAAGAAACTAGGCACTTTTTAAGAAGTATGTATTGTCTTGGCCCCGGGACACGAGTTCCTGGCGGGTAATCTAGCGACGCAGAGTCCGAGATGACATACTCTGGATTATCCCATCGGGATCACGAGCCCCGGTAGATGCACATGTTGATGTGCCCAAAACATTTACCGACATCCTGAGCTACTACAGAGTGAGGAGGAGGACCTACCAACACTCGCGTCTCAAGCTGACCAGGCAAGAGGAGGTCATTTTGCGCAAACTACAGAATACCTGCGGCATGCCATGCATTCTACGGGCTAAACGTACAACTGCGCCTTCCATACTGCGCCCACTACCTGCTACCCTCTACCATGTGCGTTGGGAGTGTGGGCATAATTAATCGACACCACCCATCACCAGACGAATTGTCGAGCAGTCGAAGGCCCAGCTGACAACTCCGAATCCTAAAGACCAGCATCGTCGGGTGAGTGGGGCGAAGCTACCAACTTGCTACCAATTTGTGGCTGTACAACCTTAGTTTTCTTGTGAAAACACAATTTAAATGATATTATGACAATTGCTTATGCTGTACTTCGATCTTACAGTTTTCTTCTCCACGTTTTTGTTGACTGCTTGGCCCAAAGGACGCGTAAGTCAGGTGCCAAGAAAGTCTCATACAGAGACAGTATGAACACAGAATTGATGCCGCAAAAATAAAGTGTGCGAATCCATAAAATATCATGAGAAGTAAATAAACATATATGTATATATATATATATATATATATATATAACATAAAGGGAAAGTTTCATGCACTAAACCGGTGGCGTTGATTGAGATTTGTTCCCAGCAATATCCGAGTTACCAAACTAAGTGTTTCGTTTCGTGCGGTACAGACATCTAAGCAGGACATTCGTATTTGTTAGGTACGTCTCCTGCTAAGTGATTCTTCAGTGGAAAGGTAGTATTAAGACTAATGTGAGGCCATTGTCAGACAGCTACAAGTACACTTTGTGTCGTGACGATGAATTCTGTTGAACGCCAAAAACCAGTGCTACAGAAAAGCACATGTAGCCGCCCAGAAGGTCTCCTAACTGTGATACGTCACCTAGGTTTGCGTAAGTGAGAGGAAGAGCACAGGACAAAATTGTGAATAAATAGTATCACCGCTCCAATTCTTTTTCCAGTTATTTGTCAAAGTGTAAATGGCGAATTAAGAATTATACTTCCATTGTTCACTACAATATTCCGTCATGAGGAGGAACTGCGTTTCTTGTAATAGTTCCCAGCTGAGCAAGATGCTGAAGAGCATCTAGCCATTAGAGACTGCTCTGACTTTCACTCTAATTGCTGCGAATTGCAAGATTACCAAGAATGAGGGGAACACGTTATGATGACTTAACGCAGGAGCTGTATGGGTAATGCATTTTATTCAAGAAAACGCAAATAGATCTCACAATCTTTCCCCTCTTGATTCGATAATGCGACTTTTGGTACCACGAGTCAGAAAACTGAAATATTTCGCATAACACCTGTGCTACAAAGCGTTTGGGAGTAGTTGACGTTATGTATATACTACGAGAATTTTACGCAGGGGCTGACAGTGGAAAAATGACGGTGTTTTATGTTTGTCATACATACTGTGTAGTCATGCAAATGTAAGGTAAATGTTGAAGACTTTGCAGTAACAAGGCAGTATAAGTAGAGGCACAAAGGGCATGATTTCGCTGGTGCTCCATCAATTGCAGCTGCTTAGTGATTTGGCGGGTTTCGTGTCATACCAAATCCAACTTTTGGTCGTCAAAAGTTATCCATAGAAATATAGACTCCCGCAGCTGTATTGTAATACTACAGGTGGTACAATAAAAAACAAGAAATAAAAGTGGTAATGTTTGCATTCTGAAGCACACTTGCAATATTATAACCTGCTGCAAACCTCGCGATACCACCCAAATTTCTCAACGGAGGTCTTAACTATATTAAAGAATGTGCCTAAAATGCGATGTTGGTGGTGAGGGTGAATCGCTAACTCGCTGCATTGGGACACATGACGTGAAGTTACTAACATACCACTCACTAATCTATTCAAATCTAAATTTGAGTATACATTTATCGTTTGAAACTCGTGCACTAAAACTAAGATCTTCAATGTCGCAAGGTGCCAAAGGATAGCAGTCAGCTTTATTAGCAATAAATTTTCTCTCCGCGATGGCCCCAGTGAACTAATGAGATCTAATGAGATCTAATGACATCCAGCAATCGATGCGTGGAGGGAGTCTACGCCGGAGATCCATCCTTTGCCTTTCCCCTCCCCCCACACACATACAGAAACACACACACACACACACACACACACACACACACACACACACACACACACACACACACACACACACACACACACACGCACACACACACACACACACACACACACACACACACACACACACACACACACACACACACACACACACACACACACACGAAATGGGTTTTCAATTTGCAAGAACAACTAACACAGCAACCTAATATAACATCTGAGCGACTGTCTCAGCATTCGCCTCAACCACACCAGTCATCTCAGCGACCATCTCATTCAACTCTTCAGCGACCTGTTTCGAGCACACATGAAGCTTCAGCGTCGTTAGGTGATTACGCGTCTTTACCCGTGGCGCAGATGATCCTGCCCATGCTATTCACAGCTCTGCGTGCAATTCTCAGTGCCATTCCACCAGCAAACGACCTACCTGGGGTCAAAGCACTGCTTTCTATGGAATCGTTGGTGCTTCCACAACCACTAACACCTCCACGGCAGGCTCACTATGAATAATCGTTACAACAATGTTTTCGTATTTCAGTGGAATGCTAATAGCCTTCGAAATAAGTCAGCTGATTTTCTCAAACTACTAGCTCAACATAACTTTCCTGTTTTATGTAAACAGGAGGCTGGCGTACGAGATGACTTTCGTCTTTCAAACGTCTGGAAGTAGCACAGCAATGTTATGCGTGAGAAATGACCTGCCGTCCTATTTAATACAGTCGAGCGATCTCAATATACCGGAGTTCGTAGCATGCAAGATATCGAAATAGTCACATTGATCTGTCTTTATCTACAATGTTCTAGCAAAATATAAGTAAACAGCTTGGTGAATCTGTTTGGTATCGCAAACTCACATGTGCTGGTTTGTAGGGACTTCAACGCACATAACGTCATCTGGGGCTGTGAATATAACGATTTCCGCGGTAGCATTACAGAGTCTGTCGCAGAAAAAAGTAATCTGATAGTGATAAATGACAGCTCTCCTACGTTCTTGCGAGGGTTTGTTACTCAAGCTGTATAGATGTAACGCTCTGCTCACGAGACCTTCTTGATGGTGTTGAATGGTCAACGGACATAGAAACGCACGGTAGTGATAATTTTCCGATCCTGGTAAACCATCGCCTCATACGGAGTGAGGGGACCCGGCGCTACTCAAAATATACTAATTGGCAAAGTTTTAGTCACAATTTAAGTAACTCATTGGGTGAAAATCCGAACTTTCAAAGTTTTGCAAATAGATTGTGTGAGTCTTACAAGATCTGCAGAAAGCAAGTCATTGTTCCAAATGAATACGCTGCAGTCGACGGGGAATATGAATGTCTAAGAGAAATTAGAAGACGCGCAGAACGGGCTTACCGCCGCAGTTGAAAGTTGGATGACTACAAGATGGCACAGAAAGTCCAGTCAACTTAACGCAGACGCTTACAAAAATTAGGTACGAGAAGGTGGCGAGAATACTGCGCGTCGTTGTCTCCCTTTACTCCAGTTCCCAGAATAGGGTCAGTTGTCCGATCGTTTAGTGCTTCAGTTACCCAGAGCCATCCCTTCCCAGCCCTTGCCGCAGCTCGAAGCACTCCGGGAACATCTGTTGCTGACAAATTCTGTCAACTTATATACTTGACGAGGAATTCCCTTTACTTGCCTACAATTTACAAGTTTGACAACACTAGCAGAACAGAAGGTTTGTGGGCGCCTTATGTCACAACATCCTCAACTTGACTGTGAGTTTAGTTTAAATGAATTGAAATGTGCTCTTTTGTCATGCCGTACAAAGACAACCGCAGGCCGAGATGGTGTTGCGTATGTGATGTTAAAGAGCCTATGTCCAGTAGGAAGAATGGCTCTTTTTTTGAGATATTTAATGACACATGGATAAGAGAGACTCTTCCAGATTCATGGAAATTAGCTCGGGTAATTCGAGTACTAAACCAGGAAAAACTACCCTTTGTCTTGATTCCTACCAAACCGTCAGTCTCACAAGCTGATTTTGCAAACTAATGGAGAAGATGATAGACCGTCGACTGCAATGGTGGTGCGAACACACAAATGTGCTTTCCCACTACATGAGCGGTTTTCGACAAAATCGGTGTACAATGCAATCAGTATTAGACATTGCCACATGCGTCGAACATGAACGAAGTTGCGGAAACGTGACAGTAGCAGTATTCTTAGACATTCAAAGAGCATTCGACACTGTAAATCCCATGCACATCCTTGCTGGTATGTTAGAGCTTGGCCTACACGGTGTAACACTGTGATGGGTATCAAATTTCTTGAAAGATAGAAAAATATTGATGGAAACAATCGAAGAAGAGAGTAATTATCACAGCATCACGCAGGGCGTTCCGCAGGGCAGTGTTCTCAGTCCGTTTTTATTCAATTGTGTCATGGCAGCCTTGCCACAATAACTCCCGTCTGGTCTACAGTATTCTCTGTACGCAGATGGCATCTGCATACGGGCCTCTGGAACTCATATACACGGTATTCAAAGAACGCTGCAAGAGCTTCTTGATAGTGTCGACACATTTTTAAAAGAAAGAGGCATGAGTTTTTCATATGCAAAGACAGCCGTACTTCCTTTCACTAGATGACAGCTGAATAATTTCAACTTACGCTTAATGGGCAAACTTTGATGTTTGTGAAAGAGCATAAATTTCTTAGAGTTATTCTTGACCGCCAGCTAACATGGGCTTCACACATCCGCGCAATTGAAAAGCAGACCAATGCCGTAATAAACGTACTTCGGCAACTCGTTGGCACCACGTGTGGGAGGGGGGGGGATCAGTCTCTTCACTACTACAAATTCATAAGGCAATCATAAAACAAAAAATTGCTTACTCGGCACATATTCTCCATGATTTATCGGAAACTTTTGAGGAACGTCTTCAACGTTTGCTGGCAAGAGGGCTGCGAGTGTGTCATGGGGTTCCGCAGGCTACCTCGAGTTCTTTAGTAACTGCTGAAGCTCGTCACCCACAATTTCCACTCATACGAAAGGTTGAAATATGCCGCCATATTTATCGCTTCTTAACGCTACACGAGAAGCATCCATTAAATCTCGCGCTTACCGAAAGAAACAGAAGCAAAATTCACGATGTTGTTCGAGAACATAAAGCATTATTACCAAGATTTGAATTATTCAAAGTGGATGTCAGTCACCCTCCCTGGATGTTAACATGCCCTAAAATAGAATTATCGGTTGACGGGATTATGTCAAAGAGAGATGTGTTCGTTGTAGCCGCACAGCAGGTGGCACTCTTCCAAATTTGCTCATTATATCCCCAGTACATCCACCTTTATACAGACGTTTCATGTCATAAAAATTCCTCGACTTCAGCATTCGTCATTCCACATTTTGCACTAGCGCAAATATTTAAATTATCTCGAGAGACATCTTCCACCGTGCCAGAACTGTGCAATTGCAATGTTACAATTGTTACAAGGTGCAATTGAAATATGTTACATTTCTGCCACATGATGTTAGTTCATATAATATTGCCATGCCGTTACTTGAATTATCGGCAGGTAACTTGGCTTCTGGAATGTTGGAGTACAATCTTTCATGTGGAGACACGTGCCGCGGAGGTGTGTCGTAGTTCCTTGATGACACCATTAGGGCTCGTACGCAGATGAGTAAATCATAAACTTCCTCCCGGAAAAAAGATAGAGAATGGAGAGTTTCTTCACAGACAGCAGAGAGGTTGACCAAAGGTAATGCCCTCTAACGTGCTACCCAGCTCAGAGGGCAGAGGAAGAGGAGAAGCACAGGGGTACGAGGAGTGATGATGAGAATAAGCAGCAGGATGGCGTTTGTACGCGAACGCACGTTCATGCACGTTCGTGTCGTGTCTAAAGGGTCCGTTCACAGAGCTGGATGAGGTCTAGTAAGGGAAAATTCTCAGAGGGCTGACGGCTCGCTTAATTATGCTCAAACGATTAAAGTATGCAGAAAGTGCATAAAAGCAGCGCGGCAGTCAGATTTCTCAGTTAAGGATTAGGCCTATTAAGTGAAAATTCTCAGAGAGTTGATGTCTCGCTTAATTATGCCCAACGATTAAAGTATGCAGAAAGTGCATCAGAGCAGCGCGGCAGTCAGCTAAGGTGGAACTTCTGTTCGCACCTTAGGGAAGAGATACAAATACATTGTGACTAGATATTGTCTCAGTGACCTAAATTTATTGATGGTTTTGTGCCTGCACTGTACATAGACGCGTGCACAGTGGCTCTCTCCTGTGCTGTGACACAGAAGCGTACATGCACAGAACAACACTCAGAATAGCTGCATTTATAAAAAATACGTTCCGAACGCGTTTGTTTTAAGAAGACCACTATGGAATATCTGACGAAAGAGATAATAAACGTTGTCTGCCGGATGTAAATGACTTGCTATTTAGCTGAAATGTACTGAAGAATTCGGATGTTGTGGACGTAGCTTAGCTTTCCACTAAAAGATAAATACTCGTAGTCAGGAGTGTTTTACCCGTTCAATAATTCGTTTGAGCCTCTCGAGGCCACATTAGCTTAGAATCACCGACATGTACTCTACACCTTACGAGCTTGTCTTCTTTGCATTCTGTACCTGGAAGCTCCTTTCACGCTGCTAGAACATGACCACAATTCTTCGCAGTGAATGCGTTCCTACATGGGCTGAATAGAGGCGTAGGTCACTAGTGGCTGAACGCGAGAATTGTATACACAATAGTATTCAATACGTTGCATTCTCTATGAAATATAACGTTGGAGAGATTCTATAGGGCTGTGTTGCGATTTCCGTATACCAATAACCGAAGACATGGTTGTGCAAGAGGAATGCTAAAAGGCAATAACAAAATAAAATGTACTTACGCACTTCATCTACAACTGACCCGGAAAAAAAGAACAACAACAAGAACGTGACAAGAAGGAATGCATTTATTTAATGACCAGTGTGCTGCTACCATGGCTCTCTGGATTGTTTCTACTGGCGAGAAATACTGACTGAACTTTCTTGCTTTCCCTCAACGGGTTGCAAGTTTGGCAGCATAGAATAAGAAAAATTAAGTGTGCTCATTAACAATATTCAGGTTCACGCGGTGAATACCTGCACAAAGTGACAACATCGAACCCCACAGGGAACCTAAGAGCGGCTGGTGTTTTCAATAGTTGCAGTCATTACAGATTGGCCGTAGTACCGTAGCACCATATTTCTGCCCCGTGTTGTAATCGCCTAAAATAGTAGTGAAAATCTCGGGGGCTCACTGACGCCTTTTAGAAATAGTTTTGAAGCACGTCGTACTTTGTGGCGTAGTTATTGTACTCTCATACACACGCCAATCTTTCCGCACGGACGAGTACGGCGGCGGTAACGTGAGGGCTTGAAACGTCTTCGCACGAAACATGCGGGCACGCGAAGAATTAGCTTAGAGAGGCCACCCGCTGTGTTCCAATAATCGTTTTTTTGTGTGTGTGTGAAAAATGCCGTGTTTGCGGAGGTTCAAGCCTAGTCCAACGCAATTGTCTACTTGTGCAGGCACACCCGCTAACCCATTTTTCTTTGACATGTCTGAATAAGGAGGTTACAACGATATTATACGTATTCATTTATGCGGAAAGGCAAGTGTGATTGCTGGTTGCAAGCGGACCTATCACCTTGCGAGAGTCGTGCACCAATGTGCCGCCCAAGCGCCATTTATCAATAACTCAAAATTAGGAAACCTGTCGTATTCAATAACATGACGCCTTCCTGCAACACAAGGCAACAATAAAAGAGAAAATGAATTTGATTCGAGACACACCGAGCTGTGGGTGATTCATTCCCCGCTAGGCGCACCAAAATTAAGAATTGTTTATATCCATGCTGCAAATCCCCCCTCCTTAACTTAGGCATAGCACAATGCCGGATAATTTTTGAATAAAGAAAAAAAAAAACATTGGAAATCAGCGAAATTGTCCCTCTGGGTAACCAAGAAATTTCTGCGGGAGCGCAACACCTGGCGCCTAAATATCAAGTGCCCCGTCGACACAAAATCTTACTTTCGTTTGTGTACGGCGCTTACTGCCGTATATTACCATCCATGACCGATTACTTAATGTGTTGCGTTAGAGTCACGATTTTCTAACAAATATAGGCTTCTATCATAAAGCACTTGACAATTCACACGTCACATTGACAGGTTATGTCATGTCTCGCACTACTATTACGCACCTAATTATTCAAAGCTACACGTAAGTGGCCGAAACGGCCTGTAGGACAAGCAGGTTAGGGGACCATAGTGACAGAACGGTGTCCCTCACATCGGCGCAGTCACACTGGTACACAGCACGATGGTCTTCATAGGATTTATAGTGTGCTCACAAAGTGCATGTTCTTGTTCTTTTTTTTTTTTTTGCTTTTACAGGGCATTTGTTATGCGCCAGTTTTCATGGTGTAAAATAAAATATGTAACTCACCAAATTGATATGTTGAGAAATTGCTGCGAAACAGGGGCGATATGCAGCCAAATATTGTAGTGTGCGTGTGTGGGCTAGGAGGTAAATAAAAATTGCTAGGCACTCCTTTTCGGCTCGTTTAAAGCTGTTATAAGAAACGCTTCAAAATTTCCTCCTCTTGTGTGAGATGACCAAAGACGTCAGGGATTTCATATTGTACGAAAATAAGGGCCGCTTTATGGGCGACGTATTCGAAAGCTTAAAATGCGTAGATTACTTATCTACTCTGAAAATTTTTACTGAATACTCGTATTCACCTGAAGTTTATGTTATGTATGAGGCATGTAGTAGCTTTTAGGTAGACCAAAAGGCGGAATCGTAGCAACTGACCTGCATAATAATCAGGTAACTGCTATCGGCGGGTTAACATGCTTATAAGTGCGTGTCAGCTCTTACTTCAAGAGCGCCGATACCTAGAAAATACGAAGATACTACATAGATTATGTAGACATTTGCATGCTACAAAGATTATATTACTCGAGCATTTATTGAATCGTGCTGCATTTACAAGCTCTCGATATGAAGGTAAACGCCTAATTTCAGTTGTCGTCACCGATTCTTATAAACTATAATACCGAAATAAAAGCCCACTACACACTGCTGGTAAATTCGCAGTTTATTCTTAACAGGCATAGGACCTAGAGATACGGGAGACGTTTCGCTAAATGATTTACGCCGCTTTAGCTTATATTAAGTAGTCCAAAACGCCTACATTACCCAAAACGTAGCCAATAATGCACGCGACAGTTTTAAATATGTTGCAGGAAAATTTAGCAGAAAATTAATCACTTTTGCGTCTTACTTTAGCGACATGCCTCGAAAAATTGAGCAATTGTGTTGACCACGACGCAGAGGTTTCGATAGGGGACCGGGGAGGCTCTTCCGCGCACTTTTTTTTTTTCAGCATTCATGATCTTTCTAGATCTCAAATGGCGTGCCAGTACCAGTGTGGCATAACGTTTCTTACTGGAAAGTGGCAAGCGCAGATTGTGAACAATGGAAATGCACGCAATATAGAAGACAACTAGTGTTGCAATACAACATGGGCCCCAAAGGCCATGAAAATTCTTCATAGTAAATACCATGCCTACTGAAACGACAAGTAATTTGCGAGAATCCAATAACAATGTTTTTGCGGCTCTCTTCACGGTTTTTTTCTTTTATCTATGGGATCAGTCCATATGGGAAAAACTAGAAAGAATTGTACTAATGGGACATAAAGTTATTGATTTTCTTATAGGTTTGATAACAGAACACAATGAGAGAGAGAGTAAAATAAGAAGCTGGAGGTCGACAGCGAACGGGAGGCACAAAACATGTGAACTTAGAGAAAAGTACGATCAGATACAAATCGCAGAATTATTTTTCTTCTGGATTCCTCATATCTAATCGATCGTAGATTTTGCAGGTTTTTTACCTTTTGCTCAGCAAAGAAATATATACTAGACATAGCGATAAGGGGGCAAAGTAAAACGTTTTACGAATTTCAGCTTGTTTCCAAGTATCAGCCATTTGAGATCTGTTGCGTCTATTTAACTTTTTGCATTGAGCCCTTCCATGGCCTATCTTCCGAATCTGAAACCGATTCAAAATTGTCCACCACAATGAACACAGCAACCGCTTTGAACAACGGCAGGCTCTAGTTCGTGCTGAGGGCCGAACTACTAAAGAAACAGTAATAAACTGCTAACGGGTACATTGTCTACTAGCGTCTACCAGTGCCCAGGTACTAAAATAGTACCAAACCAAAGTGACAGGAACATGACTTCGTTGCATGTGCCGTATCAAGCCCGGCGGGTGGCATCTGCACGACTGCATAGTCATCTAGAACCACTCGTGCCGACAAAATTCTGCACATCGTAACCACGACAACAGGTAAAACACAGAAAGAGCATGCCGCGTATGCTCCGCCGAAGGCCTTGGTAATTTAGGGGATTAAGGGAAAGGAGGTGCTTGATTTACGAAGCTCCGGTGTCATAATTAAATTGCTGCGAATCGCCTTTGTCATTGTTCTTATCGTGTATTTTTTTTTCTATGTACGGCTTGCGAAGCACTGAGGACGCCTTCATTTGCATGACCATAGTTTCGCACTCCATTATGTTGACCATAGCATTTCCCTCCCTCTAGCATCGGCTGATGAAAGGTGGAGGTAGGAGAAGCGGGAGGGTGAGCAGAAAGAGGTGAAGACCGAACTGCTTGTACAGAGCTTTATTGTCATTCTACTTTTTTTTGCAACGCCTTTCGGGTATGCCAGCGCACTCATAGACGCAGTCGCTCAGTCTAGCGAGTTCGTCCTGCCGCGATGCTTAACGAGCAAAGTATTACAACAGCGACGAACAAATTGCCCATACTGGCTGGCACCCCCAGCAGTGCAGAGCGCAAATTAACTTACGTCCCCTTCTCTCAATCCTTCACTGTCCCTTATATTATTCTCTCCCACAATTCCCACTTTCCGCGCGACTGTGCCTCCAGGTCGCCGTCATGCATATATAACCCAAGGGCAGGCATGCCACGTTGCTATTTTGTTTCGGTTACACAGACTGTATACTGCGACAAACGGCTTTAACTTCCCTCTGCTCGCTCTGACTCCTCTCAACGCGACATCTTTCTCGCGTTTTTTTTCTTACTCATGCACTCTGGGGTTATTTACATGCACGCAGGAAAGCCTGCACGTCCATAAAACGAGAATGATGGAAGTGTGGGCTTGCTTTCTACGCTATGGGGCATGTTTCAGAGGAAAAAAAGAACATCTATAGGAGAACGCAATGCGTCGGCGAGTCAGGCAGTCTTGGGTTAGTTTTGGAGAAGAACTTATCACCTTCATTGACGGTGCATACATTTTAGCAGAGAACGTGTGTTTCTTGGTTCTGCACAGTAGTGACATCGAAAAACAAGACAAAGCAAACAAACAAACAAAAACGTCCACATAGGCTCTGAGTAGGTTCGTCACCCAGCCTTATATACAGCGTGGCTCTGGTTCACTTCGGATTGCTGCGTCCTGCTACACCTGTTCATTCTACTGGAGGCATTGCTATGCTTGACGTTATTTTTGACGTACAACGTTCTGTGATGAATGGGACAGCATGAATTATTTTTAAAGTGGAGCTCCTGGGCGCCCGTTCCCGCATAGAGCGTCGGCGTAACCGAGTGAGCGCGGAGTGCAGCGGGGAATGGAAGAAGGCGGCAGCGAAGAAAACGCGAGCAGGATAGCGGGAGAGGAGAGTATGGCAAAAGAGTGGGGAAGAAAAGCAGAATACGGTGACAGCGAAGAGCGCGCGAGGAGGAAAGCGGAGGAAGCCACCTTGAAGCAACCACCAGAAGATGGCGCTGACGTCCGCGCATCCACGGCAGCAGCGGCGCCGTCCGTTCGTGAGAAAGCAAAATAAATAAATGAATGAATAAATAAATAAATTACAATGAACCACAAAGCTCGCTTTCGCGTGCAGTGTTCGCCGGAAGCATTTCCCGGTAAAGGTAACGGCTGCATAGGCTGCAGTTCCTGGGAAGCGGCAATTGTGTGGCCGGTCTATTTAAAGCGCCGCACGTCGCGGCTCTGCCAGTCGGTGCGGCAATCGGGGCGATGACTCAATATATCGCCATATGAAAACACGTTATAGCTGCGCTCAAACTTCGCATTAGGTAGTATTGTAATCATCGGTGAATTTTCTTTCTTCTTACAGGTGGAGCTAGTAATATACATGGCATTCGACATTCGTCTTCCCGTCGTGTAAATATGTAAACTGACGTTATATATATATATATATATATATATATATATATATATATATATATATATATATATATATATATAGAGAGAGAGAGAGAGAGAGAGAGAGAGAGAGAGAAGAACACGGCCTTGTGAATGACATCTAGACAATAAGTTGAATTTTCCATAAGAGCCACGATGTGCCTTCCATTTATTTCGCGAACAATACTTCGAACATCACGCGAGTTCATACTGCGACCGAGCTAATAAACATGAAGCATGAGCTAGAACCAATACTGAGAATATGTGCAACAATTGCAGGCAAGAATTGGCGAAATTTATAACAAGCCACGAGAATACAAGAGCGCCCGTCGCAAATTCAGCATCACCGACTGGCTCACCGTGAAGATGTCTCCCACCGGTTATCATGGACCTACCTGTGCTGATAGAACTTTTAGGCCGCCAACATGTCGCTCACTTTTGGTGGCGTGTGATGCGGCTACGTATCGCAGACATCTCACCGCTATGTCTCTTATCACGGCCTCCTTCGCTTATCAGCGCGCACACACGCACCTAAGTACTACCCTCTTATTTGGTCCGCGTCCGCAACACTTTACGCTCCCCCAGTATTGTATATGAACAAGAAGGCCCCGAAAACGCACGCATGAGTTCTTCTCTAGCGATCTCGTGTTGCATGACTTCTATTGGCACTCTCTTTACACGAACTGTACTGATGTTGGGCGCTTAGAAAGTATGCCCAGTGCAGTTGCATTGGACAGGAGAACCGGTGCGAGAGACATGCCTTTATGATGAGCAGTTTGCATAAGTTCTCTCCTTCTTTTAGTTCATGGCGTTCGAGCCTTTTGCAGGAACAGCGTTTGTTGAGCTCCACTGTTGTATCTTTCTTTTCTCTTGGGCTGAAAAACTCCCAACACTTAGAGAAAACTTGGCAGCGTGTCACTAAGTTGTGAGCTATACTATTCATAGCCGCGTTCTTCATGTAGATCTTCTTTCGCAAGGCAGATCTTCCTTTTCTTCTATATATTAGGATATCAAGGCTTTAGCACAACACAGAGGAAAGCAAACGGGCACAGGTCCAATGCAAGACGATGCAGAAGTACAAGTAAAGTACTTGGACAAGTATTAATGCAACACGAGCCGTCAAAGAAGACCGACAGTGTGTTTTAAGGAAAATAAACTACGATGCAAGAAATAAAAAAAATGATAGACAAACACCACAGAAACGTAACTATCACATTCTGCAAAATGGCTTACAAAGTTTGCGAACTGGTTCTGCAAAATGGCTTACAAAGTTTGCGAACTGGTTAAGCGCCCATTCCATGCCACCTCTGCATTTATTTATTTTTATCAGTGAGAACCTTCGTACTTTGCCAGTGTCGGATTCCTGAAGAGCCTTGTATTTCAAACATGCGACATGGCACAGTCCTTAGATAAAAAAACAAGTAGATCCAATGCAATCCTTCCAACCTATCTGAAGCGCAGCTTCAGTGAAGTCCTTAATTAAATGCTCTTGTTTACTTTTATGACACGCAACATGAATTGCACGAAATGTTTGTATTTATTCGCAACAAATGTCTGAACTTTATCGCCATGCAATTTCGATGTCTATGCGCTAGATTGCTCAAAAGCTATGCCAAATTCAAACACCAAGTCAGGCGGCTGCGCAGTGTGCGACATAAACACAGCGATATCGCAAACTGTAAGGGAGTGTGTAATGCTTCATTATCGAATCAACAATGCGGACATGCTTACGCACAGAAAAGTGCGACACGTGTCAAGAGTGGCTAAATGCTGAGTGTAAGTGAAAGAAAATAAAGTAAATCGAAAAACCTCCTAAATAAATTTCACTATGCTAGTAACAGATTGGTGTGCTTTAGAGATGCTTGGGGACCGATATAAGATGTTCAGGTTCTATGTAGCCATTCATATCTTAAAGGGAAGGTCTCCTGCCGAGTTCCAGGCACTTTTATGTTGGTATCTGGCCTCTAACGGTTGGTGGCGCTATGTAGGAAACGTGCAGCGAAGAAGCTGTTCACGAGTTCGCCGTTTCAAGCATAGAGTCTCATACAATAATTACTAAAGGGGACTGTGACGCTAGTGCTTATGAGAGCTGTAAGCAGGGGCATTCAGCTATGATGGGAATGGTGGATGGTGCGTGAATTTGCCTAAGCTTCGTCCTTTAGGCCTCAAACGGCTTGGTGACTTTGCAAACTCCTCTATTTCGACAAAGAAGGGTGTCATAAGTAATTAAACAAATATTAGTAAACTTGTCCGACGGCAGAATTCTAACGAAGGACCACTAGCACACAAGGTTGATATTGAAATCATTACGTCATTGACACATGTGTCGACAAGCGGCATAGAACACTATTTCACGGGCCCGCTAGCGCGTTTGGATCCGACAGTTGCACTAGAAGAAACCGACACATCATAAACGCCACGAGTGCATGACGACACTATGTAAACCACTAAAATTTTAACACACACACACACACACACACACACACACACACACACACACACACACACACACACACACACACACACACACACACACACACACAAACACACACACACACACACACACACACACACACACACACACACACACACACACACACACACACACACACACACACACACACACACACACACACACACACACACACACACACACACACGACGGTTAAGGCTAGCAGAGGAAGCATGTGGCCATTTGCGTTGAGAGGGAGAGAGGGAGAGAAAGATAGAAAGCAAAAGAGGACAAGCAGGGAGGTCAACCACGCGAGTGTCCTGTTTGCTACCCTACACTGGGAGTAAAGCATTGTAGTAGATGATGATGCTTTGTCAGCTCGCAGAAGAACTATGATATCGGCGCTTATTTTGAGACAATTGTGTTCACAAAATTATTTATGTTATGCAACTGCGGCCACTCACAACATCGTTTTCATGCTTCGTATTTAGTCTTGCAGCAAATTCTATATGCCACAATAACACCACTACATCATCGAGAATGACACCATTAAAAATTTACGTACGTTGTGATCTGAGAAAACCTTTGAATTTTGGGGATGCTTGTAACTGGAGCAAGTGAAAGCGTAGAACAATGTGCTGTGCGCGTCGCTGGTACAAAGTGGACATTTGAATATGCTGTTTCGTAGCACGGCTATGGATGTATTGAGCTTTGTCTGAGATCTCCCGGTATGTAAATTTTTGACATCGAACATAACACATTGCGTTTGGTACCTCACAGTGGTACCCCACAGCCTGACATGAACAGCGTTACTGCATTACTCACAACGGTATTATCCCTTCATTCCACAACGATGAGTTACTTCATCACAGTATAGGAGCAACAGATCTTTTTGAAGTCAACATCAGATGAGGCTCCACTGTACGCCATGCTTGGGCTGTATTTGTAACGATTGCTTTACTCATTAAAGCGATAGGGTTAAGGACCCCGTGTCGCAGAAAATTCGGCGTTGGCGTCCCGCGTCCCGCGTCGACCATCCTGTGAGCGATAAATCATTACGAATTACACATACCCAACCACGCTGGCCCTCTGTGTAGCGCGAAGACCTTACAGAACTGACTGAATTCCTGAATGTAAAATACGTCTGAAAAATTGCAAAGTACGACTAAAACAAAACCTACAGATGTGATAGCGTAGGATTGCAATTTGAATATACGAGAAAACGTAAATCGGTTGTGCTGAAACTCAATCGCAAACCTCATTTCCAGCGCTTCTACCATTTATACAGCGGCGCGCCCGGTTCCTTGCAATACCATGCAGGTGGGGCTGACTTCTCCGAATCCGTGGCCCATACAAGTGGCCACATCTCTGCTAGAAGGCTTGTCTTCGTGCATATCGTTCGCTGCCAGCGTTTCCCGGTAAACATTATGCTTACGTTGGCTGCAGTGGCCGGGAAGCATGAGAAGCAGTCAGGGACCGTTTAATCCATTCGCGTTCCACTCGTAAAGGCGAAGCTTAAGCGTCCTCCAAATTTTTATTCTCCTTATCCTTAGTCATACGTTCGCAGAAAACTGTGCCAGAGCTCTCGCCGTGTTCAGCCAGTTCTCACTAAATTCATAAGAAAAAATTAACCGGAAAACAGCTTTCACAAGATATTGGCTCTGCCCTAGTGCCGCCAGCTTAGCAACAGATATTCAAAACACGATATTATCATCAGCATGCGGTAATGTCGGCGATGAAACGTACTTTGCGAATGTATCATAATGTTGCGCTCTTTCCAAGGTTTCTGCTGTCGTGCCCCCCATTCGCAACAAGGAAGGATTATAATCTCTTCAGCCACAAAGTGATGAATAAAAAATTTGGTGAGAGCAATATGCCCCTATCGATATAGATGCATTTCATGTCTTAATAATAACGCTCCAAGCACGTGAATCATCACGACACATTTTCTTTTCCTTGCGGCACATTTATTGCAGTTAACTTACAAGACTTGCACGTGCATTCAGTGACAAGTGAGCTGGCGACAATCTCCTGCCCATTTAGAAAAGTAGGACAAAGACTACAATGACAGTTGTACTGCTCAGGCAACGATCTCACTTTGGCATATAGTTAGGCCGAAAACGGTAATGTGCGTTAACACTTGGCCAGTACTATATGCAACAATAGGCTGAATTCAGTTAACGAAGGCAACATCGACTAATGGTCAGCTTTACAACCATCAATAGCTCCTAAGGTGCCCCTTACAGTTCCCACCACGGGGAACAAGGAGCAAGTTTCTAAACTACAGCAAGGTGCATAAATTACGGCAGTGTTTGCAAGCAATTTTAGTCCAACCGCAGTTACGAGCTCTAAACGTGATTGGCTGTGTCTGTCCATCCGCCATTTCCGCTACACCATTGTTGACATCACCAAGCCGTCGCCTTTTGGCCATCTCGTCAACCCTTTCAATCAAACCCGCCTTAAGGCAAAGGAAAACAAAGCCTCGCTCACGTCGCCACAGGGGATTCAATTTATGGCGCCGCCGTAATAATAAGTAGGACAAACGTGCATTACAACCACTGCTCTAACGTGCAGTATTGGCACTTAGTATATTGTGCGGAGTTTTGCGCGCCGCACGCACTGTGAGCTTGGTGACGTCTCTGCGTGTATTTATTGGGGCCGCAGCACTTATTACTGCGGCCAGAAAAAAGATGACACTGCGTGGATTACAACAAAGAAATTGTTCTCAGGGAATGGGCCTTGTAAGGATCGATTTCTAAGGATATTAACTAAGCACACAGCCACCCGCTTCTTGGCCCATGTACCATTACTTGCATGTACGCTTCATGTTTTAAACAATCACCAATATCATCAACATCATTTTTATTATTACCGTCATCATTCTCATTGACATAATAATCATCGTCTTCATTGAGATGGTGTTCGCTTTGAGAGCCTTCTGCAGTCGTGCAAATCAAAGCTAGAGGAATTGCTCAAATATGCTGCTTTTTTGTTTGCTTGTTCGGTTGGTGACAAGGTACAACCGCCCAGGGCCGTGTGAAAGCAGAAATTGGTTATTGTTTCGCACAAAAGGCAGGAGTATCCAAATCCGAGGTAAGAAAGTGAGTAAATAATTATCGCCAATGAAAACGCGACTCACAATAAATGTATTGAAGAGCAAATTTTGTATGTGGACGCTGTTTAATAAAAATACGAAGGAATCGATCCTCAACAAAGTGAACCTCGAACCTAAATACCAGCTGCATATAGAACTATCGAAAAGTGCCAAGACAGTAATTCATCGAGTGCGTTTTGGGACACCCCAACCAAATCATTTTCTATATAGCGCAAAATAGGCTTCATCTTCAGGTTGCTCCTGTGGCAATGAGAGTGAGGATGTTCGTCATCTACTCTTCGAATGCCCCAGGCATACGACGCATAGACGGGAGACAGAACAAGAGCTAGACTTCATTGATGCTAACCGAATATTATCGCTCACAAAATTGCTGGGGCCTAGGCCATCGAAAATAACACAGTGTAACACAATGACCTCAATGAAGGCACTCGACCATTTTTTCATTACACAGGCATGCTTAACGAGTACTCGACAGAACAAAGAACAGTAATACAATGCAACTACAACTTGCTTCCATTATCTGTATTTATGAACCCTTATATATTCTGTTTTATACTATTTTGTATTCTGTGCTGAAGCTAACTTTTGATTGTTCTATCTCTGTGCGTGAACTGTATCTCGAGAATGTATTGCTGAACTGTTAATCTTTTAACTTGCTCATCAGAGACTTCACCACGACCTCTTGTGTGTTTGTGACTCTGCATACGCGTATTTGTACAAAATCAGTGTGGTGCAACTTGCTTCCACCTATTTCATCCGTATAGAAATGTGTGCTGTGTATTTTAAACCCAAGAACTTTGTTGCTTTTATTATTATACTGACATATATATCACCTTCAAATGTGGTTCAAAAGAAAATACATTGCACTAAGAGCTGAAAAAGTTCCAAATACGGAAGAAATTGGCAAAGACAGCGAAAGTATCATATACACCTAGGCTCCATTCAGGCTACAAAAGAATGGTCCTCAGCAGCAATCAATGTTTCCGTCATTGGGCGTTTGTTTGCGGCTACCGTGCTAAGAATTTCGAAACAAGATATAGCATTGTCGGGAGAGTTGCTGATGCAAAGACTCCTCCACCGCCGCTTTTTCTTCACAAACATTTCAGCGACACATACGCTAGCATAACTTATATGAAAATAACTGAAAGTAAAGCCAAGGTTTGTATCTAGAGGGATCTCATTTCCTTTTGCAGGTTTGCTTGCCGGCGTCCCACCTTCTTCTGCCACGGGATAGTAGCGAAGACCTCTCCAAGCGGCGAACGCCAGAGATAGGCCAATAAATTATACGCTCTTCGAAGAATCTCGTGCCTTCTGGGACGATAAAAAAAGAAAATTAGGATAGCATGTCTAGACGGCAACTGGATTTCTGGCTATTCCAGTCCGGGCAAAAAAATAAAAGAAAAAATAACGCCGCAAGCACTTCAGAAGGAGACCTGGCCTAATTTAATAGGTCCTGGGAAGTTTTCTCCGAAGTGTTTCGTGATTAATGAAACCTCCAAGAGGGCTCTCCGCCTTCGGCTTCACTTACCCTTACCCTGAAATGCCGTTTCTTTCTCTTGTTTTTCGGGACGCAGTTAAGAAGGCTGTTCCAGGCTGTACAAGCTGGAGGCGAAAAAAATAGTGTAACAAAAGTTTTCTCGCTTCGAGATGATGGGTGCAGATCAATTCGGGAACAAAAAAAGGGGCCTGATTCGGCATCGCGTAAAATATACGGTAGTCATGTGCGTGCGTAGCCTGCGTGCGTCGCCAACAGTATACAGAGTCCCTGAACACAGTCTGAGTTATGAGGAAGCCTGCGCGAGCTCGGCAGGTAGGGTTGCATGCTTTGTACGGCGGGCGAGACACAAACCAGGGAACCGAGTATCGCTTAATTCTGGCTTGAAGCCGTGGGCGTAGATCAGAGCGTTTACTCGAAACGAGTAGGCACTGCGATTTGTAGGCGCTGTGTAATTCTATTCTACAAAGCGTTTTTGGTATTTAAACGCAGAGTGACGTCATTTGCCTTAGATTACGTCACTTAGGGAAGACAGTGAAAACGTGCTAGTACACCTGTCGGTGTGTGTATGCATTTTGAAATCTGAAATAGCGCGAGGTGACCACTTTTCGCATTCTGCTTTTGCTTCAGTGTTCAGTTATGCACGTGAGTTGAGTATTCATTATCAAATATTATTTCACATAAAGAACGACAAAAACCACACCTGACCAGTTTGCTAATGTGGTAAACAGGTCTCTTGGAAATGGTAGTAGCAATTTATTCCTTTCTTTTTAGACATAAAGAAGACTAATGACGAATTGCGGTATGCGTGCCAGTGAAATCATTTTAATTACATAACAGTACTATTCACGAAAACTATATAAAAGAACTCCGAAATATCGTTGGGGCATCTTGTGTATAGCTCCACGCAATGCAATAGTATCGCTGATGTACTGAGATGAACATCAGCCTCAGAAAGAACAGAAGCTTTACAGATAAACACAAGAAAAATTATGAATTGAAACTGCAGGTCTATAGTGAGGTGTGAAAGCAAAAATATTTTTCAGAGCTACGGGATAATAGAACACACCATGATCTATGCTGGAGTGATTGAACGCAAGAAGAGTGCAAATGTTGTAGGTATGGATTGCGCCAGTCGGCATCAGACTCTTCCTCCCAATGTCAATTTATTTCACGCAATAAACGGGGCAGGCTGGAGATGGGAGTACAAGACTTTGAGCAAAACAAGAGCTAGGTAAACGCGGGAGCCAACATTTCGACTAGTGGACTTGTCTTTTTCAAGGCGACATATGGTTTTCTCGGTACAATATATGTAGATAGGGTTCTTCTAAAAGGGAGAGGGGGTAAAGCGGGTGGGTGATGACACTACCGATGGTGTGTTAGCGGCGACGGAGCAGAATTGAAAAGAAACAGATGTTGTTCCGACGGCCGGTCACGCGGCCGTGTGATCAGCCGTCCGTGTGTTTTTTAGTGGAAGGGGCCTAGACGGGGACGGCGGTGGTGGGGAGGGGGTGGCATTATCTGTTTCCATGAACCCTTTAAAATAACCCAGCCTATATATATCCTGTGCCGAGGAAGGAAGGAAGGAAAAACATATGCCGCCTAGAAAAAGGCAAGTCCACTTTTAGAAACGTCGGATACCGCGTTTGCCTTGCGCTCGTTTTGCTGAATTTATTTTACGAGCATTTAAAGAAGTTAAATTACTGAGTGATCAAAAATTAACCGATTCGGACGACTTCTGCGGCCTTGCAGAATCACAAGCAATATTGCGAGTGAAAATATCGCTTTCGAGCGCACGCATCTAGCAATTATTTCGAATGCCCCTAACTAAGCCCCCGTAAGCTTTCCTCTCAATTTACTCAGAGCGTGAATACAATTTGCACTAAATGCAATTCTTTCGATAAGCACGTCACTTCGAACATGTATACCTAATATTTAAACAAGATATTTACAGCAAGATGGAGACTTGGTGCGGTTAACAGTATTCGAACAAGAGATGTCTCTTGAGCCAACGTTTTGAGGAGAGGTTTTGCCTTCGTCCGGGTCCTGCTGAATAGAAGTGCCCTGGTCGAAACTTCAGCTCTACCAATATGAAAACTATAAATTTTGATCCTCGCAAACTAGTACTTGTTTCTTAAACATGGCTGCACATCAATAAAGGTAACGTATTATGTGACTTGCAGCTTGTACTTCTGGTGCGGAAGGTAATGGTCATTAGGAACAACCATTGTCATCTTGACAACACCAGTTGCCAAAAAGCTAACCATCTTTTATAGGTCAAATCTTCCAACAGAGCCGATGTCCAGCTATGACTGCCATCGTGTGTCAGCCATAGTAATCCTAATGTCTCAAGCTTCGACACCGATTAGCCAATATTCTGCCTTTTTTATGTCGTCATAGTAGAAAGTATTCAGCAGTTGTCCAACAGGGAACGTTGCTGGAGCAAATGTTTCAACAAGGGGACTTTTAAACATTTCTTGTTCAAACAGTACTTATCTCTTCAAGCTTCCAGCTTCCTTTAAAAGTTTGTCTTGTTTTCGCTATTCGTTTAAGTTATCTGAGAAACCAGCAGTAGGTTAGGCATCGTTCTGAGCGCAGCAGAGCCTTGCTAAACGTCAATGAATTTGTGCTCCATATATTATCCCTTCGGTAGTCTTTGCGCGTAATAGGTCACACAAATAATTTGTGTTTACTTATCACCGTAGACGCAATCGTAAGAATGCCAAGTACACCTAGGTGGTATGATTGCGTTGGCACAGTTCATTTTTATAGCGAGAGAGAGAGAGAGAGAGAGAGAGAGATAGATAAAACATATTTATTGAAAAGATTGCTGGATTCGAAAGAGGAACACAGAGGCTGGGAGGCGAGCCCCGTAAAGCTCTACTTTCCATCAGACGCAGTCCAGGCCTTCAACCGTAGCGGCGTCCTCCGCCAGCCGGACAGCCCAGAGCTGGTCATAGTAAATATATCGGAACTCAGTTTCGATGGTTGTCAGGTCATTAACATGAAATGGACGCAAATGCACATCGCACTGAAGGCTCTTTGTTTACTTTTTCATAGTGTTATCTTGATTCGAAATTGTCTTAGTAAGCAACCGTCAATCAAAAGAGAAGTGAACACAACTGAAAGAAAAGCCAAGACGAAGGAAGAAAAGCACGATATGTTGAAGCATGTCATCGATTAAGGGGAAATGCTATGGGGATGGGGCCGTGAACTCAACCAACAGCGTAAAACTGCTTCGAATAGAGCTTGATGGAGCAACCAGAAATGTTACGTGGCCTAATGTTGCGCAGTGTATGCAGCAGCGTTGCTGTAGTGTGCTCCCTGTGCGACACACAGGGAGAAAAGCGGCGCACGCTCGGCGTTGTGTCGGGATGCTGGGGATACGCCTTCCGTTGTCTGCAACTGTCATCCGTTCAGCGATCCTCCTTCACGAACACCGACCCAATTTGAAACAACCAGCCACTTTGTCGACGCCCACACATCGTGCGTGAGTTTGGCTTCCTGGCTGCCCTCGAACACAACTGACTGGTGGAGCCTACCGAGCGTCAGCTGCCTTTGACAGAGACGCCACCCCGCCTCCATTTACTGTTGCTCGCATCGATAGCTTTTTCTTCGGAAAACAACAGGCCTGCGCCCTTTCCGTCACCCCTTGAAAACTCGCTCCACATGTCTATTGCATTTCCATCACGTTCGCTTACACTTTTTTGCCTTTATCTTTTCATTGCCGCAAGGCGCGTTAAAGTGTGTGTTGAAATGGTTTGGGTTTTCAACGATCGGCTGTTTGAAGAATTGCAGATATGAAAAGGATCGATTGTGACCGTCCTGACGCAAATTCATTTCTATCGCCCTAATTTAACTTTCATGTACACCTATCACCATCGCCATTTTAGTGAAAATGCGAGGCAGAACTGATGCGATAGGTTTATATCCTGCACTTTTTCCGTAAGCGAAATAAGTTTCTCGACCTTCATGTTGGTGAGCGATATCATAATTTTCAACCTTCCTTCTTATTTTTCCTTTAAATGGGATTATCATCCTTCTCCTAGTCTCCCCCTTTGGCGGGTTGCTGCAGTATGCTATGTAGCACTTGACACATCACTCTTGCTTCTCCATTGCTATTGGTGAGACAAAAAGGAAGCCTTTCCGACAGCGGGTCCCACTAGTTTCCAAGCCCATA
This sequence comes from Dermacentor variabilis, assembly GCF_050947875.1. Lineage (NCBI taxonomy): Eukaryota > Metazoa > Arthropoda > Arachnida > Ixodida > Ixodidae > Dermacentor > Dermacentor variabilis. Next base: position 104,586,361 of record NC_134571.1, read on the forward strand.
TCTCTGCGAAGAGTTATATTTTGGAGTCGGGAGCGTTAAATCTTGCTCTAACGCGCAATGTTCGAGCGCTGCTGCGTTCTGCTCTATAGTCTCTGAAACATAGTTTTCGCTAGCGAAACAATAGCGCATGCTCAGAGTCATCAGATGCAAAACAGTGCAGCGACACGTTGCCCAGCTACGAGGTAAATCACGAGAATATGTAAAACTGGTTGGTTGGTTGCTTAGTTTGGGTTTAATGGCACAAAGGAAACTAAGGCCATGCTGCGCCAGTGTAAAACTGGTTACAGATCTTTCCTTGCCATTAGAAATTGCAATATAAGGGGGCTTTGTCCTATTTCCAGCTAGAAGAACGCAAACGAAGCGGCACTTCTGCCATTTGATGTTGCTCTGCTTCCCAGCAAGCACTTTAATATCAGTATATCAAGACCCACCGATGCCTGACTTCGCGAGTCACTTGAAGAGGCGTTCGGGCTATAAAGAGACTTGAAATACGTTGTACCGACAGCGTGAAGAGTTGAGGTCAATGACCCTGGGGGCATAAAAAGACTTACGACCTTTAAGAACGCCGAAACACGTGATCATCCAGAGACTCCCCATATGTACAATCGGTAAGAAAAAACTCCAAACACTGGAAACAATGAATGACCACTACCTATTTTGAACAAAACTGTCGTCAACAATATAGTGTGTCGCTATATGGATTCGATACTAACCTCATTAACATTAACGCTTTCACTCGTTGAAAGATGAGTTCTGCCAGAATTCTTGTCGTAGTTGGCTCGGACATGAATAATGCACCGCGTTCTGCCACACGCCATTATCGCTGCGATCAGCCACTGGGCGCACCGCATTATAACAAACCAAATGAAGTACATAATTACGACGGGGGGGGGGGGGGCGCACGAGCGCTTCTGCAGAGTTGCCTTCAGAATTTTTCTTCATTCGACTTCACTAATTCGACTTAATTCATTCGAAGGGGCGTTTCTGGCTTACGTGTACTAATTTACAACAGCTACGAGTGTGTCCACACATTTAAAGTTTCTGCAGTCGTTTAGCACTCCCTTCAATTTCACCAGTATGGCACCGTTACAGAATAAGCTTAGATTATTATGCAAAACTCGCAGTGGATCTGTCCGAGAATGTCGTGAAAGACTGGCCAACCAAGAGCCAGCTCCGCGATGTGAATGGAGACAGGCTCGTAAACAGGCTGTGAATTGTGGGAAATACTGCGGCCAGTAATACTGTCAGCGCACAACATTTTCAGCATCGCAGTGTCCGCTTGTACATCGTTCAAAAGCGGCCTAAAATATGGCTCGTATTACGATAACTCGTGTGCTATGTGGTGATTTCCAGAAGTGAAATACCATTTCAAGCCTCTTAATCACTAAGCACTTTAATTATTTGAGAAGATAAATAAATAAACTACGTACGTGCGCAATCACATATTATGACTATAAATATAGGCGTGACGCGTGACAATGCCCTTGATGTGCCTTTGATATAATATTTACAGTTTTACCCATTGTACCTCAGGGCTCAATTTTAGGCCCTCTGTTATTTCTCATATATATAAACGGCATCACAAAAAATTTACCCTCTTAATTACGACTGTACGCCAACCATTGTGTCTTTTACGACGTAATTTAAACCGCATAGGACCACCTACGCCTGAACAATTCATTCGCAGTTTTGAGCTTGATGTGAGACCTTGCAAATGAATTCTAACTTGTGTAAGATTATTGCTACGTCATTTAGAAACAGGACTACACTCTCTCTTCTTTTGTTATTCGCACAACAACACCGTTCTAAACCATTTATACAGCTATAAATATCTAGGTGTCGTGTTCAGAAGCACTTTTCCTTGGACTCACCATGTTCACACGGTAGCTAAGAAAACACTACAAAAACTAGGATACGTGAAGCGCACAATGCCATATGCCCGACAATAGACTAATCTTCTGTTTTACAAGTCGCTAATTCGGTCCATACTGCAATATCACTCAATTGTCTGGTTCCCCTTCCACCAGTGTAATATAAAAGAAGTTGATGTGGTACAAAAAAAGTTGTGCGCTTTATATGCCGTGCGCACGTTAGGTACTTCACCGCGTCATCTGCTCTTCCTTCATTATACTTATCACAACTTTCTGTCCGTCGTGAAATTTATCTACATATACAATATTCTTAACTCACCATGTCGGCTTTCAAATAGCGAATACTTATCTGGTGGGAAACAATCGGGAACGCGCAAATGGATTTCTCGCTGCACTGCCTGGCGACGCAGCCTAATAACAAGTTAATACTTTTTGTATGATGTTCAATTCCATGGCGTGTTTTACGCGCCAAAATCACCACATGATTAAGGCGCGGCGTAGTGGGTTACTCCGGAAATTTGGACCACCTGCGGTTCTTTACCGTGCCACTAAATCTAAGTACATGGGTGTTATCGCATTTTCCCCCAATCCAAATGCAGCCCGTGGCCGGGATTTGATCCGGCGACCCCGTGCTTGGCAGCCCAACGCCATAACCACTAAGCAACCACGGTGGGCTTTATTTTAATTTTTATTAACAAATTTACCTGTTCTGTAGTTTGTGACTTGTCCCCAACCCTATTTTTGCCCTTCCCAGGCTGCCGGTATATTGAAATAAATTATAAAAAAAAAACAAAAAAAAACGACAGATGATGAAAAACTGCATAAATAACGATTACGGCGACAGAGGAGAAGTAGCGCTTGCCAATATGCGTGGCGCGGTGAAGCTGGTCATTTACTTCTCATTCAACAGAAAGTTGATGAAAACTCGGACAACTAAATTTAGGCAATCGGATGCTGGCGAGTAAGCGTTGATCGCAAGCTAAACAGACAAACGTACGAAAAAGCTGCTGGTGCGACGGCATTAGCATAACCTAAGAAGCCATGCGTTAAAAGACAAGCACCCACCACTTGTTTCTTCAGCACGCTTGCTGAATACTTGGTCAATCGAACAAGCGAGTAAACCACTTGCATTGCTAATAACAGGAGGTATTAAGTGATTTCAGTTGCACCTTGACTCAGATGTGACCACTTGACAATGTGTTCGCCCAGCGCAAATTACGTGTGATATTACTCCACCCTAAATCATTTACTCGATTTAATTTTAATATGTTCCAAGTTTAGCTGCCCCTCTATTTTTCTTGAGTCCCAATGAATTGTTGCAATAAGCCTCGATAGGAACTGGTTCAGGAACTCTGATATTGTGTCCATTAAAACAAGGCAATAGCAAAAAGGAAGCTTAAATACAGGTTCCAAGTGGCGCTGTATAAAAGAATCAACAAGGATAATGTCTGACCGGGGGGGCGAGTAGTAGGAAAAGCTACGGAGAGGACAAAATCACGATAACAAAATTACTTGATAGGAGTGGGTGCCCCACCTTGCGGAGACTCATTTGTGTGACCCCATTAACCTTCCTGCGGCGTTTCATTATGAATGCATTTAAGCGAGTGTGCAATAGAAGTCGGTGGTAACTCCGCTAGACAGGATACCAGGAAGCTATCGCAGGAGACGAAAGATCTCATCACGAAACGCCAATGTATGAAACCCTCTAACCCTACAGCTGGAATAGAACTGGCAGAACTTTCGAAGTTAATCAACAAGCCTAAAACAGCTGACATAAGGAAGTATAATATGGATAGAATTGAACATGCTCTCAGGAACGGAGGAAGCCTAAAAGCAGTGAAGAAGAAACTAGGAATTTGCAAGAATCAGATGCATGCGTTAAGAGACGAAGCCGGCAATATCATTACTAATATGGATGAGATAGTTCAAGTGGCTGAGGAGTTCTATAGAGATTTATACAGTACCAGGGGCACCCACGATCATAATGGATGAGAGAGTAGTCTAGAGGAATTCGAAATCCCACAGGTAACGCCGGAAGAAGTAAAGAAAGGCTTGGGAGCTATGCAAAGGGGGAAGGCAGCTGGGGAGGATCAGGTAACAGCAGATTTGCTGAAGGATGGTGGGCAGATTGTTCTAGAGAAACTGGCCACCCTGTATACGCAATGCCTCATGACTTCGACCGTACCGGAATCTTGGAAAAACGCTAACATAATCTTAATCCATAAGAAAGGACACTCCAAAGACTTGAAAAATTATAGACCGATCAGCTTACTGTCTGTTGCCTACAAAGTATTTACTAAGGTAATTGCAAATAGAATCAGGAACACCTTAGACTTCCGTCAACCAAAGGACCAGGCAGGATTCTGTAAAGGCTACTCAACAATAGACCATATTCACACTATCAATCAGGTGATAGAAAAATGTGCAGAATATAACCAACATTCATATGCAGCTTCATTGATCACGAGAAAGCGTTTGATTCAGTCGAAACCTCAGCAGTCATGGAGGCATTGCGGAATCAAGGTGTAGACGAGCTGTACGTAAAGATACTGAAAGATATCTATAGCGGCTCCACAGCCACCGTAGACCTCCATAAAGAAAGCAAAAAAATTCCCAATAAAGAAAGACGTCAGGCAGGGAGATACGATTTCTCCTATGCTATTCACAGCGTGTTTGCAGGTGGTATTCAGAGACCTGGATTGGGGAGAATTGGGGATAGGAGTTAATGGAAAATACCTTAGTAACTTGCGATTCACTGATGATATTGCCTTACTTAGTAACTCAGGCGACCAACTGCAATGCATGCTCACTGACCTAGAGAGGCAAAGCCGAAGGGTGGGTCTAAAAATTAATCTGCAGAAAACTAAAGTAATTTTTAACAGTCTCGGAAGAGAACAGCAGTTTACGATAGGTAGTGAGGCACTGCAAGTGGTAAGGGAATACATCTACTTAGGACAGGTAGTGATTGCGGGTCCAGATCATGAGACTGAAATAATCAGAAGAATAAGAATGGGCTGGAGCGCGTTTGGCAGGCATTCTCAGATCATGAACAGCAGGTGGCCATTATCCTTCAAGAGAAAAGTTTATAACCAGCTGTGTCTTACCAGTACTCACGTACGGGGCAGAAACCTGGAGGCTTACGAAAAGGGTTCTACTTAAATTGAGGACGACGCAACGAGCTATGGAAAGAAGAATGATAGGTGTAACGTTAAGGGATAAGAAAAGAGCAGATTGGGTGAGGGAACAAACGCGAGTTAATGATATCTTAGTTGAAATCAAGAAAAAGAAGTGGGCATGGGCAGGACACGTAATGAGGAGGGAAGATAACCGATGGTCATTAAGGGTGACGGATTGGATTCCAAGGGAAGGGAAGCGTAGCAGGAGGCGGCAGAAAGTTAGGTGCGCGGATGGGATTAAGAAGTTTGCAGGGACAACATGGCCACAATTAGTTCATGACCGGGGTAGTTGGAGAAGTATGGGAGAGGCCTTTGCCCTGCAGTGGGCGTAACCAGGCTGATGATGATGATGATGAAGCGATGGAATATGCGGCAGGGCACTTTTCATTAGGATAACGGATTGTCAGTTAGTGAATTAGAGATTGTTGCAAAGCGCGTGTTGGCCTCATTAAGGTAAGGAAAGAGATGGCGCCATGTAGCTGTAAGTCGAGATGTGGTTTGAATAACTGTCTTAGAGACAAAGTGGGGAAAGGGGGTGATAGACATAACATAACACATAAATTCAAGTACACGGCAAAACAATAGAAAGAAAAACAGCATAGTTATCAACAAAATTAGCAAAAAAAAATAGCATACATTGACACAGTACACAAGTATGTTTTCAAACCCAAAAGTGGTTTTAAAGTAATACAAAACAAACAGAGTACACATGTAAACGCTGACATGTAGTACATTGCTCCAAACGGGTATTTCACCCAAGAACACTGTGGAAACATAGGTGCAAACTGGGTACACTGTGAAACACACAAAGCATGGCAGCTGCGAAGAACTGACAGTTTCGAATCTAACAATGAGATGATGTGACCTGGCTCAAAGCGGAATAGAACTATTCGTTTGAGGAGATAGCCGTAATAGCAGCCGGTAAACGGTTCCATTAGCGAATGGTTGCTGTATTCTGCCATCCTGCATTGATATTCACGCACTTTTCGAGCTTGGTAATATTTTTTTTATTGCGATAAAGACTTGACCTTAAGGCATAATTCTTGATGCGTATATGTGTATTATATGTGTGCTGTGAGGCCTGTGTTGTGTATGAATTGAAGCAGTGTTTTGTGGAATCTGTTATGTATCCAGCGGTCATAGCTGGTTGTCACACTGTAGCGGAGGCCGGCTTGCAGTAGGAGACGCGAGCGTTCCGATTTTAAACCAGTACATGTCCATATTAGGTGGTATACATCTGCTTCCATCACAGGAACGGAGCAGTATGGACACGTAGCACCCAGTGGTAAATGCGACCAGTTCCACCTTGAGATAACAGCCGGTGTAAGGGCCACCCCGGCCCGAAGCCTCCTAAGCACAACTTCATCCGCCCTAGTAAGGTGAAGGGGGAAGGAGCAGACACAGGGTGGGATAAGAGCGCGTGTGTCCTGCCGGAGAAAGTTTTTATGGGTTCGGAGCGAGTTTAGGGGTTGAGGTGGGAGGGGAATAGGCGGAAGATCAGGATTAGGAGGGCAGTGTGCCTGCTGGTCAGCAGCAATGTTGTGAGGGTTCGCTGAATGGCCTTGAATCTAGTGTACCTTGGCGCTAGCAGCTGTCTTACTATTCATAGTGTGTATTGTCTCGCAGATTTCCATCGCCTTATCAACCTTCTTGAGTTCCTGAATATCCGCTAAAGAATCAGTGAAGATATCTAATTGCTTGATGGTAGGCAGCTTAGATGTCGCATCTTGCAGTGTCGTGGATGGCTTGAAGTTCCATTACTAGAGCGCTGGCTTCCGTAGATGAATAACGCTGGTGGCCGCTGATGAAATTATGCGTAGTACTCAGGAATAATGTCCTTCCGCCGTCTGGGAGAATTGCAGCATCCGTATAGACTTTGCAGGTGTTAGCGCATGATGGATCGACGATATTGTGTTCGCCAATAATACCTGTTGTATCGCTGCGTCGTAACTTCTTTGGCTTATTAGTTGTGATGCTGGTGAATTCCCAGGGAGGCGTTGGATAGGGCTGATTGTAAATCCGAGAGCCGCGGTGAAAATGAGCATGCAACGCAGCGACAGCCGGAATAAGTTGCTTTCTTATTTCACGTGCTTTTTCCCGTTGCAAAATTAGCTCTGTAGTTGTGTTGATCTGGGCATGTTCCTGTAAGGTTGGTATCGGAGTGATGCGGGGCAGTGCTGTGATTGTGCGCATAGCATGGCGATTAATCGTCTCCAACTGTGCCAGATGTGCCAAAGTCAGCCGTTGAAATTGTGCCTGATAAAAAATTCGCGGCTGCAAGACTGCACGCATCAACCGTCGAGCTACGTCAGTACGAGCTCCAGCTGCTTTTGCTGCAATGCGACGAATAAGGTGAAGTGTTTTTGTCGAACTCTGTCTGGTTTTAGCTTGGTAATATGGTTATGGTAATATAATAGTAATATGGTTTGTAGATATATGTTTCGCGTGGAATGTTAATGTAGGAATAGTCTATATTATGGAAAAGTATGAGCCTTGCGTTACTTGCCTTGAGAAATAGCCTCAATGCTCTCCGGCAGGTGCGAGCAGCCAGTGCCTCAGCGATCGGCTGCAGCCATCTTTTATTCCTTTTGGAACGGGGCAGCCTGCGGCTATTCACACAAAATTTCCGTTTTGTTTGGCATATAAATGCATCTTTAACGCGCACACGTCACTTTGGCGCGGTGAGTTTTCGCGGTTTTGTGATGCCGGGTGACTAGCGGTGCAGCCGGAAAACTTTTGACCAATAGCCGAAGGCTAATGGCGAAAAGGCAGCGAATCAGAAATAACCTTTTTTTTTTCTCAAATCATGCATAATCAGTGTATACACATCATATCAGATGGGGAGCTATCGCCGTTTTCATGACATCGCGTGACAGACAAAAAGGGAAAAAGTTCTTCACCAATCGCGGCGCGCTGATTGCAGAATTAGAATAGAAAAGTTTGGAATAGTTTTAGATTGTTTTAGATGTAGTTGTCATCTGGAAAGGGCGTAAAATACTCCAATGACTCTAACGCACTTAAAAAGAAAAAAATCGATTACATCGTAACTAGATAAATCGCCTCAAGCAGTCACTGCCAGGTTTGCTACTGCCGGCCACGTCAACGGTAACGTAGTCATCCGTAGACGGTAAGATGTTGCATCCAGCGCAAGCAGAGCTGAAACTTCATCCGAACTGCGAGACAAGCCAATGTGACACGTCACCAAAATCAATCGCAACCAAAACCAGTGGCTTAACAATGTTCACAAATTGGACCTACGCCAAAGATTACCTTGACTGGCGTTCCACTTGCCGATTCTTCTCTCGCAGAAACTTCAAAATTAAATTAAAATGCTTTGTAAGCTAAATTTGCTGTTGATACTTTAAATCTCGTACCAAGAGGTCAATGCCAGTTGTTTGTGCCAGTTGCCAGGTGTTTGTAGTTCTAATGTTTCTCGTAGAACCACTTTGGGTGCTCAAAGCGCCGTCGCTTTTTATTGCTTATAGCGTCAAAAACGTAACTGGCTGCGTGTAATTGCTTACTGAAAAAAAGTGATTGAATTAAAGTGCGCCTTAACGATTAAGCAAATTATTCAATAAATAAAAAAATTACAAAAGGAGCAATTGAGTACAAGTTAGTAATTTCGTGCAATTCGTTAGGTATAAGCACGATATACATTCAACGAACGGTTTATTTGGTTTCAAACATGATTGAAAAAAAAAGAGTGTTGACATACTTTCCAGGCGTGGCGCTAGAAATGATAAAGCAACTATTAAAACAGAAAATATTCTGTTCAGGAAACGTGACTGTGCTGCTCACCTAATTTCTCTCGTTTTTGCTAGCGCCAGCTGTTTTCATTCATTTAACAGTTACGATAACTGAATTTGGGTTTGTTCGAAATTGTTGACTCAAGGCATATCTTGTAAAGATCGACGCGTACATCACCATTTATTTCAAATCCGAAATGTTGTCAGCGGCGAACGACAATCTGGACTCAGCGAAATCATTTCTCATGGCAATATGATAATGTTCTTTTTTTTCGAAGGGTAATGCCATTTGGCGTTATTGGCTGTTGTGTGCACCAATATAAATCACGAAGCAATTCTAAGAAAGGCGAGGTGTATCTTGGAAGTAATAAGTGAGAGTAATATCATTTGAAGAACACACTTCATATAATTTAACCCATACTGTGCACTTAAAGCAGCACATCCGTTTGAAAATCCACGCAAACACATTTCCGAAAACTTCGCTAAAAAACTTGTTGCGTTGGCGGCGCAGAACGATCAGCAGGTGAGTGTCCTCCTCAGCCTATCAGATTTTATTGCACACTTTTTTCACAACTAAAACAACTCAAATAACGACGCTGGTTACGAGGTGTCGTCGCAATGGCTGTAACGTGACGTGGTACATTATGCATTGTGCCCCAGCTGTCCTAGCTAACGCGTGCCAAGCTGCCTGAAAAAAAATACTGACTGTACGGTAATAGAGGGTCGATGTAAGCACGAAATACAACCGCGAAATCAGATTGGTCGGAGATGATACTAGCCATGATCTAAAGTGGGTGCAGTGCATGTTCTCAATGGCACAGCCCACCACACCACACCGCACCACGCTATATTGTCCACTCGTCTATAGAAGAAGAAAACCGACTGAAGGCGACACGGCAGGCAGTGAAATACACCTGGGAGACGAAGCGCACTTCCCAGCTACAATAAAGAAAGCGCCTGAAGGGGGCGCGACCAAACGCCTCCGCAAATCTCGATTCTTAAGAGCTCCGTGATCTCGGCACAAGAGGTCACGTGTTGGGCCGCCACTGAGCATAGGGCTGGCTTCACGGAGCGCTCGCTTGCCAAGGCTGACTGCGTGACGAAATGCTTTACCTTATCTTTTTTTTTTGCTCCGGGAAGTTAAAACGCTTCCAGACGCCTCCGGCGCACACGCCACACAGCAACTCGGCAAGCGATGTGGATCCACAGTAAATTCCATTTCCAAGAATTGAAGCGTATGGTGCCCTGTATCTGCCTTTTCGAACGTTGCTATTGAAATTAGAAATAACACTTGAGCGTACTAGAAGTTACAGCTTGAGTGATATTGTGAACAAATATTAGGAAGAACTCCGAAAAATATTTTTTTAGAACTTGTCAGGGAGTATCTACCGTATGTAACGCGGTCCTGTAAAAACAATGGGGGGGGGGGGGGGGGGGAGGGCTCTCGTTCTGTTCTGAAAACTTGCCTTGATGTTCTCGTTTGAGTTCGCTGATGTTGTCGTTTGAATGCCCGGACAGCGGCTCTGGCTTCTGGCTCAAGGTGACTTGAAGGTCGCCGACAAGGGGAGCAAAAAGCATTTCATTCGTAAAAACAGGGGCGGTGAAGGGGCTACCACACGCTACCACCAATACGAATATGGGATCATGTGTATTTTATTAACATTCGCCTTCTGCACGGCTAGTAAGTTTTTTTGCTATTATGGATTAGCTAATTAGTCAATATAAAAACAGTAAGTGTATAAATGCTTCGACAATTGCGTACATCGAAACTCAAAGTGTTCATGATAAGCATGAAATGATAAGCATGAAACTGGTGATGGCATATGCGCGGTCAAAGATGAGGTAAATATGCACTGTTGCTTCACTTACGTTCTTAAGAAAGCATTGTTTCATGTATTGGAGTGCAAAAGTAACCGTAACGCCAGTGCAGTTCATCGGACATTTGGAAATTAAATCGAAATTGGCGTAGTCCTGAGAATCTGGTTCCAAGTGGATAGGCCTTGCATATTCACTAGCTACAACTCGTAGATCTAAATATGTACTGAAATGTAATTAGTTAAAATGCTTGCTAGCGTGATTTTGATAATTATTCACTAATTCATTTTGATTTCTCGTAAATATAACGGCCGCCTCAACGAGTAACTTAGAATTAGAAGTTACAACTGTGCTAACTGGCACCAGCAATATTTCAAAATTTGGTGCAGCAAAAAAAAAAGAACTATAGCTGGAGCAAGTGCGGCGCTGAAGTGACCATGCAACCCGATTTGTGCCAGCAGCGCGGAAGAGATAAGTCCATATTTTTTAAAGTGTTTTTTTCCTTTGTCCGCCTTTATAACCCTTTTATTTGGACTCCCCCCCCCCCCTCCTCATCTTTTTTTCTTGTGTGCGTGACAAATATCATGCGACACCCAGGAAAAACTTTTGAAAGCGCGATGCTTCGAGAATAAAAGTGCCATTCGCGCCGACACTCCGCGAGCAAGATTTACTTCGCCTCAACTTTTGTGACCGTAAACGTAGGACCGTGCACGGAGATTACAGGTAGCCAAAGAAAAGGCTGCACTGCATAAAGAGTACAGGTGTAATAAAAAAGAAATGCGAACAGGTAAGAAAACGAAAAAAAAAAAACACAGAACTGAAAGGAGCTCTGTAGCCGCTGATTTATTCCCGCTGCCAAAGGAGAGTGGTACTTGCAGGAAGTTAACGTTGAGAACTGGCACCCAAACCCGACTTAGATAATTAAAGAACGCTCTGACTGAAATTGACGTATCTATGGAGACCAGGCTCAAACATGGCAACGTGAGCGCGCTCTAGACCCTCTTGAGAATCCAAGTGAAACGAACAAGAACGTGAGAGAGAAGAAAAGAATTCAAAGCGAGAGTCGATTGTTCTTATGCGGGTAACGAATGGCTAGAGTGCCGTACACGAGTAGGATATTGACCAAGTTGAGTAAAAGTGCAACACCTTTAGAGAGAACTCACAATTACTCACTGCACAATATGTTGCCATATATATAATGGAGATAGGCAAGGCGTAATTATTCTAGTGACCTGACAAGAATGGTTCATGATGGAAAATACTGTGGTTAGTACCTGATTGAAACGATTTTTACTTGGTAGCATTACGGTGCAACTGCAACAAACGTCATTTTCTAGAGAAATAGTTCAATATAAACGGAGCGTATCACTAACTTGTGACATCAAGTCTGGAGTGCAGCACTCCGAAGTTACTATCTCATCTGCTGGAAAAAAAGTGCTAAGGTGTGCAATTTAAGACTGTGTTGAGGCATGCACTAAAAAAAAATAAGATAAGACTATGAACACTAACGACAAACAGGTGAGAGGGAGTGTAATACGCGCAACAACAGGGATACACGTATACGTAGCTTGTAGTAATAAAGTACGGATAAAACACTTTGTTACTGAGGGATGTTGAGTTAACAGTTGTACAGTATCTTATTTTTCTCTATACTAAGAGCACTAATTTTTGACTGCAATGGCTGTCTTTTGTTTTGGCTAAGAAATAAGCCTAAAGATAGCTCTGAAGTGTATTAGTATACTCTGAATTAAGTACGATTGTTACGGATCAGTGCCAATCGATTCTGCTTTTTTTTTTGTATTAGAACATACAGTAAGCCCGTTTTTATGAAGGCCAATTTCTGGATGAATTTAAATTTAAACTTTCTGTATTATGTTATGTGAAACTCAGTGTTGCAACGATACGGATATTTGTGCATAATGATGGGTGTAATGCGTCCTAGATAACCAGAGAAACTAGAGGTGATGGTGTATGCTTGCTGAGTGTGCATCAATACATACAACCCTGCAGGATACCCTTAATCCTAGTTAGAGTTCGTAAAGACTCAAGCGTCGGACACCACTAAAATTGAGTTCTACATTTGATCAGATGACCCTAATTTCCCGCTGGTAGTCCGCAATTACTGTCCTCATAGTGCACAAGTTTTCGTAGATCCGTAGAGTTTCCGTGGTAATAAAGATTTAGGTTTTTCTTTTGCTTTTGAAAAGAGACCGCTACGTAATAAAGTACAATATATAAAGCAAAAAAATACCCTCAAAATGAGCGGAATTTCGTTCAAGGATATTGGCACATTTATTGTTCCCGGGAACGTGAGAGAAGAAAATATTAATAATGGCTTCTGTCAGTAGCTGATTGTTTGTTTGATTACCTTTGCTACTATTGAAGCAAGTGGTGTTCAATATTGTAGCTAAACCAACAACAACAAAAAAGAAAACGATCGTTACTCATATATACGAACCCTGAAGCTCACGCTATCTAATCCCGCCTATTTCATGTCTTCCAATTAGATTCTGTGGATGCAACGTTTCGCGGATCACTTTAAACATGACGGACGCTGACATAGCTAACGCTTATTAAGTGAAAGTCTATTACTGAATCATTAATTTTGACCGACGAGAGACAGTGGGGATAACGTGGAATCCCAATGTTTCATTCTCAACGAAGGCACGACGCACTGCAACAATATTCATACCATAGACGTTAACAAATGGACCAATACTCTGCATTGAACTACCGCTATCGGATAACGTTATTGCACTTTTACGTTAACGGAAACAAATTCATTCATACCAGCAGCGTTTTATACTCTGAACCCTAAACACATTAAATTTATTTCTACATGTCCGCATAGAATAAGTGACAGTTCAGCGTACTGCCCTTTTTTTCAGTCAGCGTCAACATTAAATTATTCCGTTAAGTAATTACACTTCAGCCTGTAGGGTTTTTCCACTTGTTGGCAGCATTTTCGTATCGCGGTATGTTACATATATACTTTAACTTACAGATTCACTAACATTCGCTTCCACACACGAGGGTCTCGATGATTAAAAATTTTAAAGAACGGACGGTATCGGTACCATGACGAGTCCATTCGATGGCACTTATTTGACCCAGTCTCATATGATTGAGAAATACCATTTTGAAGGGATGCTTGTTTCTCACCCAAAAGGCCAAACGCGGCACTATTCCTAAAAAGTTACTAGGAGGCTTGAGCTCGCGGTCTACTCCAATTTCCCTGCTAAGTCACATGTACAGCGAAAAATTGTTGGATAACTAATAGAAACAACCGCCTGACCGGTTTTATAAAATTTGTGGCATTTGACAGAGAAAGCAAAATTTTAGTGACGGCAGAAAGCAGGATTCTAATTTAGGACCCCGAATGCTTCTACGAATCTTACCGAATATCGGTAAGCTTCGAAAAAATATCGAAACAAAGTTTAGAAGCTCGTTGCGCTTAAAGCCCCTCGATCCACGCGCCACCGCCGCTCTCTTAAGTAGCGACAACCTTTGCTGTGCGCCGCCTTTTCACCTCACACCAATTCCTGTTCCGGCATTTCCGGTTTAAAAATTTCCGGTTCCGGCGTTTCCGCTTCCTGGAGTTGCGCTGCGGGAATTTCCGCTTTGACTGCTGTTAGACGATGGTGAGACGCCCGCGCGTGCTTAACAGAGCTGTGGCAGTCACCTTAAGAAGAATGCAAAGGGGACAAGCTGTTGTATTCCGCTGAAGTAGTAGTTCGCGGTCGCTGTTGTCCAAATGCACGAAAAACGGCAGTGGTCTCCAAGCGCCCAGGCACTACATTCCACTGTATGTTGTCGCTCGTGCCACAACCCATCGCAGGTCGACGCGAGGCAGCGAACAGGACCAGACCGCTGGTTACAATAGGCGGTGGTTCTTGGATGGAATCGCATTCACAGTCTCAACCGCAGCTGGTGCAATTAAAGCCTCTCCATCGACGCGAAAGTAAACAACGCTAAAAAACATGGGGTCACTTCCACTCGGAACAGGAAGCTGCAGCTACGTAAGTTCCGCTTGACACCGGAAGGTAAGGGGGTGAGTGGGAGAGGAGCGTGGAGGAGGAGGACAGGTTGGCGGTACTTAACCTGGTCGGCGGAAATGTGTTTGGAGGAGCTTTAGTTGCGCTGCCCCAGAAATAGAAGACATTTCTGCAAGGTGCATCTGTCAGAGCGTCTAAAGCAAACAAGCTTTATATACGAATATACAACTTAAGTCATATTGTTACAATGCTTAGGAGAGTTATTCAAAAGTCTAACTAACTACAAGAGGATACATTGTAGAACGATGTCTATAACATCTATTTTGCTTGCATTACATTGATTATTAGTGGCAATTTACAAGATTGAGACTTCGTTTTAAAGCGAAGCTCCTCTGCCCGTTCCCGCGGCGAGCGTCGGCGTAACCAAGCGAACTAACACAGCGAAAGGTGAAAGTGTACGCGGAGAGAGAGATTCTTGATTGTGGGGTGAAAGGGGGGGCTAAGTGCAGCGCGGTAACTATCTCTCAAAAGAGGACACCTCGCGACGCGGAGGATGAAAGACCAAAGGAGGAAAGGGCAGGAGGAGGTGCTGTGAAACGTCAAGACGGAAAGAGGAGGAAGAGGCTATGGCGAACGAGTGCGAAAAAAAGCGCAGCGTAGTGACTATTGCTGCGAAATGCACTAGAGTAGCGCGCGATGTCTGGGAGGCCCGTAAGCGGCGTCTGCTGGCTCTCGCGATCTCCTGATTAGCGAGGCAGTGGGGCCACAGTTCGCTTCGCTTGCAACGTGCCGCACGAGACATATTGTTCGCACCAGTGAATACATTACGAAATGAAAACACGCAAGAGCGGCATTCAAATTTCGCACTAGAAAGTATCGTAATCGTCGGCGATATTTTGTTTATTGGTGAGCTACGGAATTAAAAACGTGATAGTTTCGTTCTTTCAAAATTCAACAAATTTCTACAATGAATCTATACGAAATTACCACCTAACTAAAAATGTGGTTCCTATAGTATCTAGATTTTAAGTTTTTTTTCTTTCAAATCTAATAAACCTCATGAAGTTTGGTGCAGTGGTTGCCGACAGAAACGATGCCTCCGTTATCGTCCACTTAGAGAGCAGTTCCCGAGCTAAAGCTTTTTCATAAGAGTGCTATCGCAAAGTGAAAGTGAACTACATGATGCCTTTACGGATTGTATCATGTTGTGTGCCACCAAATAGCATCTTTCCTTGCTCGCGTGAACGCTGTAGCTAGAGTCACATGTTTCGTTATAAAGTTGCGTCAGCCGTCCGAATATCACTCGATTCTAGGTCAAAACATGTGCGAGGAAACATCTTCAGACGCCATATTGAACCAACGTCCCTAGTTGCTGAAACGTTGATACCAAGAAGGCCACTTACCAACAAATACAGTGTTGAAAAGTGTTATCTGTGAACATAGTGCCAGGCAATGAATTCGCACGGGCCACTTCATAAAATGTGAACTGTCCAAAAACTCAGAGATTCATTAGCTGGATTCTCTTCTTTGAGCGCTGTGACAGTGAAGTCGGCTAAAAAAAAATACAGCCGCAACGTGGAATGCCTTATAACATATTTGAACCAATATATCACCGCTGGACAGTA
Source organism: Dermacentor variabilis (assembly GCF_050947875.1). NCBI lineage: Eukaryota > Metazoa > Arthropoda > Arachnida > Ixodida > Ixodidae > Dermacentor > Dermacentor variabilis. Next base: position 104,602,589 of record NC_134571.1, read on the forward strand.
CGTGGACTGATGAAAACGTGTTAGCACACACAGTTCTGAGTTGCCGATTTTTCAACTCTCTACTAGGTACTACGCCATTGCTCAAATGCCTGGCTATATATTTGCGCCGGTACGCTTTGTATTGCTTAGAGCAAGAGTGCACTTGAAGAAATAAGGCAAAGCTTATCAATTTGTTACTGTGGAGAGAACTGAGCAAGATAAACTTATGAATCAGGAAGCCAAAGAAAAATTAGAAGCGCAATAGTTAGGCGCAAAATGTTCTTGGTAGCCCATGGATTAGAGGGGGAGCGTTTTCTTCTAATGCCATTGTGGTTTTCACGTCGGCCTTATAGGCTGCGTTGACTGTTAGCAATATTCTGTCGCCCAAAATCAAATACGCTCACGAAACTGTTACACCTACATATTGAAGTAAGAATGCAACTCCGCGGGACGAACATTTGTTAACGTATAAAAACATTTGGGAAATGGGATTGTGAAAAGAAGTAATGAAAACCTAGTCAGGAAGGAAATTAATTTCAGTGAATAATTATCAGCACATCACGTTGCTCTTGGCATAAACATAATACGAAACGCTATTAGAACAGTGCTAGCACACATTTATACTATGTAATATCTGCACGAAAGAAATAATTTATTAGGAAGATTGAAATAAGAAAAGAAACGGACATGAAAAAAATATGACAAACACCACAAAAATCCCACACCAAATGCACGTTGTGAATGCAGTTACAGGGTGTGCAATGAAAAACCTCAGGGACTCCTCCCCTTATATCGCACAAAAAAGTAAAAGGCCTGCGCGGTGCGCGCAGTGCAGTCATAGCGTAAGCAGGAGGAGTGCCTCCATATAGGATCTCCATTTTCGCCAGCACACACTTTAGGGTTTGCACCTTGAGACGATGCGCCATATTGCGCACCGAAGACCAAACACAGGCATCGAGACTAACAAGGTGCGCAAGGCCATTCCCTTGACCTGCGGTACGACACGATGTCGTTGTTGACGATGATCATTTATTTCCATCCATTTTGAAAGGAAGTGGTGACAAATAGTCGCCCAGCCTGCTTGAGTTGACCAGGTTTAGCTTCATGTGTCATGTTGCATTTCACATAAGTGATAAAATAATTTTTTGTACATGTGTTTTAGCAGGGAAATCGGAGTTGGTCCGGACTTAAAGCTGTCTATTAACTTTTGGGCACAGTGCTTCTTTTGGCTTTTTCGGTGAGAAACAAGTAGCCCTTCAGCATGACATTTATCAACCATATGAGACTTGGTCAAATAATTGCCATCGAATGGGCCCGTCATGAGTACCGAGACCGTCCTCCTTTTCAAAATTGTAATCGTTCAAGGCGCTCGTGTATGAACGTGCTATAATCTGTAAGTGCAATGTATAGCTGTGCTATACTTGAATAAAAAAATGGCACCAACAAGTGGAAAATCCCTACAGGCTACAGTGTAATTATACTTAACGGAGTAATTCAATCATGGTGCTGACTGAGGCAGGCAGCACGCTGAACTAACTGGTACTTGTTCTATGTGGATATCCAGAAATAAATTTAATACATTTAGAGTTCAGAGTAGAAAATGCTCCTGGTATGAGTGAGTTTCTTTCCATTAACGTAAAAGAGCAGTATCGTTATCTGATGCCGGCCGTTCACTGCAGTGCATGGGTCCAGTAATTGTAACGTTTATAGTATGAATATTCTTGCTATGAGAGGGGTGCAGTGCTTCGTGACCTTTTTCACAATAAAACATCGGAGTTCCACGTTACCCGTACTATCTACAGTTGGTCAACATTAAATATTCAGGTATGAACTGATACTTAATAGGCGTTAGCTACGTCAGCGTCAGAGGTGTTTAAAGTTTACGATGAAATGACGCGTAAAACGTCAGAATACAGCGACGGAAAGACTGCCAGAGAATATATGTCCGCACACCGTTTGAGCAACTTTTCTGACGATCCTTTAAGGCCGCCGTTTCTGCTTCTAGCAATATGGAAGAGGCGCTGTGTACTGGAAGGCACAGCCATTCGTCCAAACGCAAACATTTCTGGGACGCAGCGAAAATAAAAAAAAAATAAAAAAGAGGAGAATGCACAACAGCTGGTTTTATGTTTTTTTCTGCATTTCCTCACAATCTTTATCAGCTTTCTGTGTGACAAATAGAGGCAGAACGAAGGAAATACATCATTCCTGGATTTCCTGCAGCGCAACCACTTTCTTTCGCCACTTGTTTGGCCGTTTTAGCACAACCACCACGGCAAGAACTATTCAAATTCGTTCAGCATGAAAGATCTCCTTTTCCCTTCCGCTAGTACCAGTGCCCTAACGCTCTCGTCACTTGGAATGTTGTTCATCTTGTCATTGTTGTTCCTGCCTCGGCATGTAGCTTGTCTACAACAAATGGAGATAACAAGAAGAAGTAGAACAACAAAAACAAGGCAGGGAATTCCTGGGCTCCTGAATCGAACCACGCAAGCTGGAATGGCAAACCTTACCCATCCTTCTTCCTCCTTCCGCCACTGTCTTCAGTATTCTTCCGTGCGTCTTCGGTTTCTCTCACTCATTCTTCTCTGGACTATTTCTAGCGTTTCCTAAGACTACTGTGCGCGCACCTCTGCAGGGCGGATCGAAGTTCAATGTCTGCTTTTCCATAAAGGACGCACAAAGCCGGCAAAAATTTTGTGTTATGCTTATCCTATTCATTTGTCGCGGTCGATACGTTGTCTTTTCCCAAAACGCACCAAGCCAAGCGGAATATTTTTTATATCAAGTCGAAACAAATTCGTCCCCTACATTTTTAATCTTTTAGAATTAACCGCTTTCGAATAAGTGTATTTGCATACGCACAATGTAGATTATTTCTCTTTTCGAGCACAACGTTTAGGCACCCGTTCCTGCGGCGAGCGTCGGCATAGCCAAGCTAACGAGCAAAGCAGCAAAGGATACAGGAGTAACGAGGAGCGCAGTGACGAACGGAAAGCGCGATAGTGAAGATCAGGTGACCCCATGAGGTGGAAGGAGGAGGAGGAGCGTACGGCTAAATTTTGAGTCGAAAACCGTAGCGCTGCGCAACATAGAGTTTCATACAATAATTACTAGAAGGAACTCTGGCAGTTGTGTCTACGGGAGCTGCAATGGAAATTATGGGAAGTGCATGGACTTGCCTGAACTTCGCCCTTCAAACGGCTTTGTTACTTTGTTGCCTGTAATTTTCCGCGAAGTACCAAGTAATAAATAATTAATAAACATTATTAGAATTGTCCGACGGCAGAATTCGAGCATAGGACCTCAAGCACAGAAGCCTCATATTGGAACATTTACGCCACGGACGCGTGCATCGGCAACAGAAATAAAACTTACTTATCTATTTATCGCGGGCAAGCAAGTGCCTTGAGACGCTTGTCGCGTGCCGATTTGGCCACCTCGACTAGCTGAACTGTTGCAATTAGTAGTGATTCTGCGTGCTCACAACGTCTGCAGCACTTCGAAAAGCACGGATTGCTCTGAAATTTACTGCAATGACGGCATATAAAGCATATTGAAGCAGCAAGAACGGCTGAATTCACAAGCACGAAGATCACACAAATCTGTGTGCATTCCATCATTACCATAGTGGCTGAACAAATGCCGCGCCAGATTCCCCTCTACTAATTAATGTAGGAAACGCTACGCCGCGCAAGACGCGTTTTGCGACGATCGCTACGAGATGGCGCCAGAGTACCGAGCGTCGTCTGTTCACTCTTTCATCTTTCTTGATCACTGCTTTTCACCGGCTAACAAATATTAAACATTATACCTGGACGCACGAACCACCTGCATGTGTAAGAAGTTTGTCGAATGTTATCGATAGTTCTATCCATTGGCTGTGATTACGTGCAGCTTTACTTGGCATCTCATCGTGGAGAACACAATTAGCCGCATAGCGAACTAGCCATGGATGTGGTTGATAATTGTGGAGGCTGTTCGACGCGGCGTCACTTTAATTCCTGCTGCAGATTTCTACTTCAGTCTTTAGATTTGTCCTGTTGCAGTGTTCTACTTTGGTCTTTAGATTTGTCCTGTTGCTCTCCTTTCCTCTTTCCTTTTTCCTCCCCACCTTCCTATCTTCCATTTCTGTGTTGCTGTCACCTCCCTTCAGAAGAGTAGGCAGGCGTTGTGCCCCTTCCGGTGGCAGTTGCCAGCCTGCTCCTCGCTTTCCCTTTCCTGTTACCTGTGTATATGTGTATATGTGTTCAAAACAAATAATAATAATAATAATAATTGGCTGTTGTCACCAAAGCTTTTTGTAATTTGATTGTATGCGCGACATAAATTGCGTAATACTTTTTAGAAGCGACGCGGGTAGCAGCGTTTGCACTAGAACTTCCGACGAGTCATGTATTAAAGCCGACGCGCTTGACCCGCAAGTCAGATTTTCGAGGATCCTTGACTCCGCTCGTTGCTATCACTGTGCTTGAGTGTTACTTGATTTTCTTGGCCCAAGTTCGTCCAGTGGAGCTAAATTTGTAACTCACTCTTTCAACATTGTCGCTCTTGACTGTTACTAGCACGTTACAATATAAAAATACAGAATAGTGCCATCAAGGTATTTCTGAACAACGAGCAACGTAACCGGTGGAAGTGCTTGGTCTGCCGCAGCTGCTAAAAGAGCTGCCCGAGCAGAGGCTTAGCGCTGCCGCCGAGAGCATCCTGCATTTGAGAATCAATTTTTTTCCCCACAATATATCGCGAATTCAATGCCTAAACAGATGCGCGCGAAATTCGCATTAGGAAGCATGATAATCGCCGGTGAAATTCTTGCTTTTGCGGCTGTCTCACGTGATGTTTTCTGCCTACTTATTCCTGACAAATAATTTTAACCCTATTGCCTATGTGTTGCCTAGGCCTTCCCCTCTTGCTCTCTTTTTCCCTCATCATATTTAACGCTTAATTCTACGCTATTATCTCTTCCTGCAATTGACTGCGCAATTAGAGCTGCTCCCGCCGCCTCAAACCTTGGCACATATGTTTGCGCCAGCTGCGTATTGAGTGCAAAAAGATTGCTGGCTCTGCCATAATGGATAGTAGATGTAAGCATGGAATTGCTATCGGCAAAGCAGATTGGTTGGAGACTATACTAGCCACAATATTAAAATGGGTGTAGTGCATGTTTGCAATGGCGCACATTACACCGCACCACGCCATACTGTGCACTGGTCCATACAGACGCTGCCCAGGAAGAAGTAAGCGGGTTGAAGATGCCATTACAAGCAACGAAAGACGCCAGGGAGACACAGCGCACTGCCCAGCTAGAAGGAGAAGAGCGCCTCAAGGAGGAGCCACGCAGCGTGGCGCCATCTCTCGAGGCAACACGAAACCCGCGTCGCAGAACTCACGGACCGCTAGCGTTCAAAAGAGCACAGGCAACCCTGGATCAGCGCCAAAAGATCACAATGAAGTGTGTGGTGCCCTGTAGCTGCCGTTTGAACGTTGCAATTGGAAATTACATATAGAACTTCAGTGTACTAGAAGTTACAGCTTGAGGGATATTGTGAACAAACATTAGGAAGAACTCGGAAGCAATATTTTCTTGTAACTTGTTTCAGATGTAACTAGCTTATCTTATTTGGTCCCTTACAAAAGGTCAAGAGTCAGAGACCATTTTCATTTCCTGAGGGAAATGAAAACCGTACTCACGAGTACAAGATTATTTAACTAACCGCAAACAATATGTTGCGCTTGGTCTGTCCCAGTCGGGCTGTCTTCCAGTGTCATCAGATGTTCCATGTGCCTTTGCTGTTTCTAGCATATATAAATGACATTAACGTGGAAGTTTGCTTGGCTGTACAAATCCAATTGTATGCAGATGATTGTGCTTCATTCCCCGGAATTATCAATGCTAACGATCAATGTGATTTCCAAAATAGCCTTACTAATATTAGACAATGGTGCAAGCGGTGAGACATGACTGCGTAGGGAGAAAAGTGTTTTTCTTCAAGTAGCTAACATGAAAAATTCACTAGATTATGCGTATAAACTCGACTCATCAGTATTACAAAAAATAACATCCATAAAGTACTTGGTTGTAACAGTTACTAATAACCTCACTTGGAACACTCACATAGACATCTGTTCACTCGCGTTCCGTAAGCTGCGTTATTTCAGACATAAGCTTCGTAACGCCCCCGCTAACGTTAATATATTAAGCTATAATACTCTAGTTAGGCCTTAGCTCGAATACGCTTGCTAATTTTGGACCCGTATACCAAATCTAATTTATAGAAGCTCGGAAACATAAAAAAAACAGTCCGATTTATATATTCAAAATTTCTACATACTGACTCCCGTCAGTATTGATGCGCGCCCACAGCATTGATCTGCTTCAGTGTAGAAGGCGAAGTTCTCGTTTCGATTTTCTTTCATTACTTCGTAACAATAAACTCAGACTGGACCCTTCACCGTACATTTGCCCAACGCCCGCAAGAAATACACGATTCTATCACAAGGGTTTGTTATCACCCCTTTTTGCAAGGACCGACCTGTACACATTTTCATTTTTTTCCACGTACCATAAATGACTGGAATTCATTCACCGTGTTTAGCCTACCTCGTTAAATCTAACCTATATTTAAAAAAAATCCCTCTTACTGTATTATACACTTCCCTGTAATATTACTGCATTGCTATATATATCTGTTGTTATATTGGTGCTATATTATCTTGTTTTATTGTTGCTGTGATATTGCCATTGTATAACTGTGCACTTCCTGCCTGGACCTAACCATACGCTACAGTATTTACCTAAATAAATATATAAGAATAAGTTATACATTCTGCGGAGTTTGTTAGGGCTCGTCTAAAAGGATCCCAATGCCACAGTTAAGTGTAGATCACAGCGAGATGTGACAGTTGGCACCAGTACAACGTCTTGTGCTATTGCAAGAAAAAGAAAAAAAAAGCAAGGTAAAAGAAAGCAAAGCATAGACTTGGAAAATGCCATACTTTACTGCGACAAGCAGAGAATAGGAGGCTTGTTGAAGAGGGGCGCATGAAAAACCTTTGATCTCCAGCCCTTTGTTCTATGCCAGCTGCCGTATAAGTGTACCTTGAGATGTGGCTAGCCTATACGGTACTGAACAGGGGAGTTCGCATCTGTGTCTTGCGCTTAGGCGCCGGGCATCACGCACAACATATTGTTTGCCTTTCCGAAGCAATAATGCCCGAAAGGCAACAAAAGGTGCCCTGGGGATTTGAGGTAGCTTACGGCACGCAGTCGTTTTCTCACTTTGTGGTCGCTATTCTTAAGGTATACTTCCGCACTATGAAGCTCAACAGTGGCTGCCGATTGATTTCAATCTAAGCGCTCACACATTTCATGCGATCCATATTAGAATCGAGTCGCGAGAGCACGTCAGTTGACAAATGTGTGTCCATTCGATATAGAGGTAAAATTTTATGAGACTAACGCCACCACACAACGGTTACTGCGAATGTGGTGTGTGGGTAGGGACCGTGAGGCGCTCCATCCACAGTTTCAGCAGGTCTTGAATCTTTTCTGATAATATCTAAAGTTCGTTGCTCATTTGTTCGTTCGATTGCTTGATCCAGTGTTTCATTCCATATAAGGGTCCAATGAGACACCTTGGCAATGAATGACGCTGTGAAAAGGGTGGAGTAAATGTTTATTACGTGAGGTCTCTTTTAATGGGCACATAGCCGTAAATATAAAGCTCCCGTAGGAATATTTTAATGTTTATTTTTATTTGAAGACCAGTGCAAGGTTACTGCGTTTGAATGATTTCCTTCACATATTTTTCAAAGAAACAGGTGCATACAATACCAGAAACAAGGTGGACTACGAAGATAAATGGCGCGCTACAGGCCAATATAAAATGTCACTTTGGCAGTTGCCTATCACCCGCAGTGTTTCCCTTCATTTACTATGGTCACGCAAGTCGCTCACCTTTAAGATTTAAATGAAGTATACATGTGTCTTGCCTTGAATTTGTAGGTATTTTAGTCAGTGCTAGCGTGTTCAGAGTCGAAATCAGTTATCATTGAAACATTCTTCCTCAATCTGCTCTTTCTTGCAGATGCCACATGCGACCAAGAAAACCAAGTGCACTCATTTACTTCCATGTGAAGTATAAGTATTTATGTGCATTTTATTGTGATAGCAATTACATGGACACTCCAGGCGCATTCCTGCCGCCGCCGTCGCCGTGAGGTTCCGTATGAGTGAAAGCGTGTGAGGATGAGCCGGCGAACGCGGTTCAGTTTTGCGTGCGCGTGCGATGAACACGGCCCGGATGTATGCCCTTTCCTGTGGCGCGCTAGGCAAGGGAGGTCAGGCGAGGGAGGAGGCGCGTTCTTCTCCGGCGGCTGCCAGGGTGTCATGATGCCCTGCTCGCCGCCGCTCCGCACAGAGGGGAGACATTGCGAGGTCGGCTACGACGTTGGCCACGCGAATCGCGGACGCCGTAGTAGACGCCTTTGGCGGATGCCGTAGGGACGCGTTGCCGGCGCTCGTGTGTCTTGAAAGCAATCAGCGACGTGGGTAAATTGGGCGACCTCGCGGGCCTCATCTTCAAAGCGATTTGCAATGCTTGCAGAGTGCGCGTAGTGTCGGTAGCTTCCTATTTGCTCTGCTTTAGACGTTTCGTTCGCGTTGAATCGACAGATGCACGGAGGTGAATTGGCTCCTAAGTCCAGTATTTTCACAGACAGTTTCCGCCTCGTTGAACGAGATGCGTTTACCTTTAACTGTGCGGGTGTGACACTGTGCTGGTTAATTTAGTTAAAACAAGTTGACGGCCTAGTTGGTTTGAATCCATGATACGATGGGTAAGCGCTACTGAACAAGGACGTAGAAAGAAGCAAACACGCAAATACAGCGCTGTCCCTGTGTGTCTGTTTCATTATACGTCCTCGTTGACTCCAGCTTACACATTCCATCATTGTTGATTAGTAAGCGAATGTTTTCAAGTGTATACGCCGATAAAACTACTGTCCTTACTTCGTACAGCTATCTTCGAATTTGCTATCACAATCGGTGCTTCGCCTTTCGAGCGGAACTGCGATTTCTTTTTCTCAGGTTTTCACGTTTAAGTACTTGTCTTAGCGGTGCCCTAATCATTCGCACGTTACCGTTCCTCAACTCGCCGTGCCAAGGGCATGGCGGTGGGTTGCGTTTCCTTTATGGTGAAAATTATGATAATTAAATACTTGACATTAGCATTTCCAGCGCACCGGCAGAATGAAAACGAGGATACAAGGACCAGAAATATAGCAGAAAAATTCAGAACGATTCCAATCTGTGAAGGCGGATGATCAGCGAAGCTGTATATATGGTGATAAATATGCTAATAATAAATATGTCGATCGAAAATAGAAGACACACAGCACAATGAAGCTGGGTTTTATTCACATTTTCTATGTTGTTTTATTAAATTGCGCACCTAATGCTTTTTATTTTTAACCTTTGTTTTGTTTACTTTTCTGGATTTATTATTTGGCTACCATCGTGGCGATCGCTTTATTATCGCTAGGATATACGGCCAGTAGCTCGGCGGCGACACTAGAAAAGTTCTTTGGTAATGTGAGGTATATACAGACCGATACCGCGCCGTGGGAACGCTGATGTTTGCGTAAGATTGAACGCCGAAACTTTCCAATAGAAACGCCACGAACCACTTTCCGTCTGCAGCCGAGACACGTCTATGATGAAATCGCCCATAATTATGATAGGAGTGGATTTGGTAGGCGTGATCCAACTAAAGGTGCATACGCTTGGCGTTTGCGGCACTACCTTCGTTCGTATTACGTGTCGCTAGCCGTAGCCGCGCACACTCCCGCTTGTGTTCACGACGGTGTTTATCGTCGACGCTCTGTTATTTTGCAGTCCTCACAGCGCGCAGCCTACCTCTCTGCCGCTCTGCACGGGTGGAAGGGAACTGAGATAAGGTTACGTGGTTTTCCTATAGAGGCCAGGACGCCAAACCGCAATCCATAATAAATGGAGTCTATTCCGATTTTACTTTCTTCATTATTATATTTTTGTCATAACAGTACATTTTGACACTTCTCACGATTAAACGCAGCTTGGGCATACCCAGCGATACGCTTTTGCTTTATGTTTTGGCTCATTTAGCTCTGGGGTGGCCGCCATCGTTCTTGCCTACGCACACAAACCGCCAGAATCTAGTGCATAACAGCTCCGCTGTAATAACTGTATGCGGAACAATATTTTGCTTCTGGGATCGCAGTAGTACTTGTCATTTCGTCTAAAACGTACGAGTGCGCTGCACAACCGGCCGACGAATGCGGGCCTTGTCATCCTGTGAGGCGAACATGGACAGTGTTTGCAGATGTCAATATCGCATAGCTATTCTTCAATTGCGCCTAGAAATTCAACGAATGAGGCGTAAGTTCTTTTTTCGCCTTTTCTCTGTGCCTGCTATTACCATAAATGACGGTAAATGAATGTTTGCTGGAAAATATAATTAAATACAGGCAACGAGTGGTGGATTGCATTCAAGGAAACGTACCTTACTATCGGCATAAAAGTTTTGGTAATAGATAAAGCTGTTGACATAAATAGGTTGTCACGATAAAGAATTCACTTTGCATCACAGAAGGTTACGGTGTCGTTTCACAGCTAGCGTTTTCTGTTTTATACAAAGTTGTCTTTAAGCCAACCAAACTTGATAGACATATTTATAAAGAACAAGTAAAGATTCCTATGACTTTTTATTAGGATTCGCTTTTCTCCAACACCAAGACAACTCAGTCAACACGCAAAGGAAAATACGCAGGTAAACATGTCGGTATATTGATAGCCAGTTGGCAGTTCCCTAAATAAAGGCAAATTATCTAAGGCTCAAGAGGAGATTGTAGAACTAGAGAAATTATGTTGGTAGGCAAATAATAACAAGCCTGGTCTTACTTCCTGAGCACAGTGCGAAATTCATCGTAAGTGGATGACTACCAGCATTCAACAAAAGCAATAAAAATGCGGTAGTATTCATTCATCCCTTATTTGCCTAAATTAAAATGGGAGCAGTTATTGCGCGCCGCAACTGAAATTACATTGTTAGTCTCATTTCAAACAATGTTGGTCCTTCCCGCCAGTGATCTGTGCCGCATCTTTGCAAAACGACGCAGAATATAAATTATTAAATATATGAGTACTATAATGCGGTATGAGTGTTATAGGTTTTTCAGCAAAGCCCAAACTGTGAACCAAGGATTCGGGAATAGCTGAGATGCCATAAATGTACGTATGTATGGTTGTATGCACAGCTGTGTTAGATAAATTCACCGCATCTGTTATGTACCACAGGGGGCCTCTGGTCAAATTCTCTACACACAACGGCTTGTCAGAGGGTAATACTTGTTTTGAAGAGTGTGGCAGGGTGAAACAAAGTTTAAGACACAGGCGGGAAGTAATCAAATGAAACCTTGAGCCGTATAGCGTGCAGTGTGGTGATCATTGGTTCTCAAATGTCGCCTGCCAGGAATAATTGCAACCAGACAGAACACTCCAGTCCGGAAGCAAAAGAGCGGACTGCATTGTACGTAATAGAGCTGGGCTCGAATCATGGACTGGTGTTAGCGGCATTCCAGTGCGCCGTTAATATTTTTCTTTATTCACGCGGTGCTGGTCTTTCCCAAAGAATAATGCGAAGTGAGAGATATTGCAGTGGAGCGTTTAATTACCACTGCTATTATCGCGATAATTGGCAGCTACTTGCGGCGTAATTATTGACGTCATGTCTTTACCCTGGACAAGCGGCCGGACGTAACAACATGGAGCCGTGTCACTCTAGGAATCGCCTTATATCTGCCAGTAATTAGCTTAAGTACTACACACTTCGATAGCTTACCTTTTAGCAATAATTACTTCGGTACCTAATGTTCTCACTCTTCCGCGATCGCGAATCGTGAAGCGTGTCGCAGGACGGCGGAAAGAATATGATCGGTGTTTTTACTTCCACTGCGAGAAAGTGTAAACAAGAAATAACCTTGGTTATGCAGCGCGGATGGGCTGAAAAAGCTGCGAGATATGTTGCTTGTAAATCAGGTTTTTAGCTTGAGAATCCCGCACTATCATTCCATCAATACTTCTGAAGCGTGGTAAGGCATGCTTGAACATCTCGAAGTTAGTCATTAGCACAATGTGTTTCATAAAAAGATAGTGTATAGAACTGCACTTAGTACTCCAAAGGCAGAACTTAGTTCCGCAATGAGCTATGCAATGCAAAGACAAAAAATTTCCTTGGGCAGAGGCATGTCCTGTCTGGCGTATATACGATGGGGCTTTGCCTCTCTTCGCGTTGGGACTGAGCATTTTTGGCAATGCATTTCAGACAGCAATGAACATAAATTGGACATGACAACAACGATATTACTCACACAACAATTAGACGCTCCAACGTTGGTTTCCTGCGTCTATCGGTTCTTTTTGTCTCGCTGTCATAGTCATGGCGCTGTCATCGTTGTTATAACGTTGTCAATTTAATCTCCTCGTTTTTCTGTTCAGCTTCTCAGCAAACGGTGAAAATAACTATTCGTCCACCACTGTGGATAGAACTTGGCATCTTGCGGCAAGGTGTACTTGGATGCGGCACACACCAACCAATGAACTACACCGCAAAATTTGTCACTGAAATTTTTAGTCTTTGGTGCACTACATAGGCTCGGAGAGCGATGGAATTTGCATGCATTACGAGGGCTGCATCTGGCAGCACTGTAGTGCAAATAAATGTATGTTCTGGGCCCCTAAAAAACTGTTTTTTCAGAAGATGGTGGTGTCAACAGCAGGTAGAACTTGCTGATGTGGCAGTAAATGATCTGATCGTGAAGTTAGCGGCAGGCGCCACATATTTTTATTGATGATAAAGCGCCAAATGGCCCATTGAGCGACAAATCCAGCGTCTGTCGAATGGAGCAGTGAAACAGCCTCTTAATTCCCATTGGCTGTGCCATCACGTCACGAGCGCGCCTCGGCGAAGCAGAGCGGGCGAAACGGACCACCACTGCTTCAATAACGCGGTAAGTGTTGAGTGAGGGGAGCGGGGATCACTGCGATGCCACGTCACCCTCGCTCTCGCTCTTTAAAGCCGGCGCACAGTCCGTATCTCTCTCTCTCTCTCACCCCAAGTGGGCTTAGCTGCTGCATGTGCCTGCCAGCCTTGGTGGCCGCTGCTGCTTCCTCGGTCTCTCGTCGCGCAGACTGCAGTTATTACCAGCACAGGCTTCAGATCTTAGAAACATAGATCGAGGGAGATTTGACACAGGCGGCTGTGTCTACGTATGTCTATTATCCGTGTGTCTATCTATGTTTTTTTCTTTTTGTAGACGTGCTCCAGCGCCACATTAAATCCTTGAGAAAGCGACATGTAAGCAAACACGATGTCAGCTGCTATGGTATATTCTGCACGATCGTCTATAAAAAATGATAGACCTATATTTGCCATGCAGTTTCTCATCCTTTAGTAACTTCGTTGCAGATGAAACCGAAAACTATAGTACCATTAAACTGCGCTGTAATGAAACTGACATTTATGAGGACCACGGAATGTAGAGCTCAAGGTTGTCGTACCCTGGCCGTGGAGGCCGCATTTCGATGGGGTTGAAATAGAAAAAAGCTCATTTACCGTGCATTAGGTGCACGCTTAACCCAGGCGGTAAAAATTCATCAGATAGTTCCCCACTACAGCACTGTTTATAATCAGGATGTGGTATCAGCACGTCAAACACCAGATTTTTTGTTGTAATGTTGTCCTAATTTTTTGAAGATGTAGAGTATGTACTTTAAGTAACAGTTGCAATCTTCTGGGCTGTCTTGCCCGTCGGTTTTCGTTATCATACTTTCACTTCAAAGCTTGACAAGCAACACGCACGTCTTTCTAAGACAATATTGAGCTTCATTACAAATGCATTAACAAGCATTCTTTTGTTCTATATTCTCGGAGCGCAGTAGCCGATATTCCAGAACATATCTTCATGGCATCGTGCAATAAAGCCAAAGAACAACAATTCACTAATGTGACCACCTTATATAGCAATACGAGGCAAGCAATCAGTGATGTGATAGGCACGCTTATATGCACATACGTCCTATCTCGGATACGACAACACCATACATCACTTACAATACCAGTGACATCACGGAGCCACACAAACACATGAATTCTGTCTAGGTGAGATTACACACCATTTTTCAAAGATGTCTTCCTTGCTTCTCCGTTGTTTGCGCACACACATGACATTTACACCCGCAAAGAGGTTAGTTCAGCAAGTACAGTGTTGAACGGAGGCTACTTTCTTCTCAACACCGCGCGGACGACTGTGCCTTGCCCATAGATTTCTGTGGAATAATGCGCAAACAAATGATAGTGCTCTCCACATGGCAGAAATTAGACTGCGTGTATTTCGGAGAAGCCATTTCGGGCCTTAATAACGGACGGGAAATGCAAGCGCACTCCTACCCGCGCCCGCCAAACAAATCATTTTCCTAAGGATGTTGTTGATGTTCCGCAAGAAACTTCCCCTTCTCCCAACTCTCAATAAACTCTGCAGTCACGGTGAGGTTGCTCCTTAGTTACCGAAATGCTGCACTGTCTGAAAAATTCCGCAATATAGAACTTTAAATGACAACAATTCTCAGTTGTCGTAAATTGGCTAATTGGATTATTTTGATTATTTTGTCAATTTCGTTTGGTCGCACACATGCACGCACGCACACTGGTACACAAAAATGCATCACAGTGGATGCACAAAAGTGCGTTAGGGCTGAGGTTGCTTTTTCGGCCTTCGAAGAAACGCTCAACAAGCGCGCATTGTGAAACCCTCACAGCATTTTCCAAGGATGCACCAAGCAACATAGTCGGCAATTTTTCCAGTGCACGAGCACCGCTGTAGATTTGTTTTCCTGAACTGGGTGGAAAAATTATATTGGCGCAACAGGCAGGTGTATAATGAACATATTTAAAACACACTAATGAACCTAATAGTTGCGCTACCAGGACACACACAGCTAGACTGCACGAACAACAACGCTCATACGTAAATACAAAAAAAAAGAAGATCACTGTTCTGTCACGCTTTTGCCTTGCTCTCCGCCCCCCAACTCTCGCCTTCAGCAGTTTTAGGCGCAGAGGAGAGAAACTAAAGCCTCAAAACTTATCCACAATTGACTAACGTCGTGTTGTTCACGGTTAGATGCCACCTTTATACAGAGTGTGTGCTCTTTATTTCCCCCTAATTTAGTGTATTTCTTGGTTTTTTGCTTTTTGGTTTCTTTCAATGGCACATCGTTAATTGTGGTGACACCCCATAACTTCTCCTACCCTGCCCTTGTCATTTTTGCGTTAGTTTGCAGCATGCAAGGTAAACTGAAGCAAGGTGTGACAACGGGCTAGTTGGTATTCCATGATGAGGTAACGAGTGCGAGAGTGGACACAGAACACAAGGAAATCGACAAGTGCCTCGAGTGGCCAGTCGCGCGGCAATTTTGTGTGTATTTTAGGGCTTCTTTCAGGGTCGGGAACACACTTACGTAGCACCTATTGAGCAACAGAAAGCTGTATCGAGATATTTTTATGTTGCTCTACAACTTTCTCATTGACACTTTTCCATCTAACTATAATATCTGAGCAGTTGACTAAATAAATAAACCGAATTATCTAATTCAGCGGAATAAAAAAAATTAATCTAAGTACCTCGAAGCGACCGCAAACAACAGTACCTTGGTTCTGTCCAGCTACGTGGCATTTGCATAATTTAATGTTTGGATCAAGTTACGCGGGACGGCGTGTATACATGTATAGATAATCATAATCATAAATCTCAGTAATCACGTGTTCAGAAGGCATTCTCATATATACCCCTTTAGGATCCCCTGTATACCTATGAAGCGCCTCCCATCACGCATAACGGAAAGACGGTCGGACAGATTTCCGAGGGAAGTAGCTTCAGAATGCTTGCCTATTAAAAAGATCGTTGGCATTTGCATGATAGACGTACACGTGCGAATGTGAACCGCTCACTGGAGCATCTGATGATGCGCTGACGGACCGTAGTTTGATCACACGATCAGGAACGTAGTTCAATCGTTTTTTTTTTTTATGTAAAAGTGCTATTCGGCCAGTGAACAGCACCGAGCGCCCACGTACAGGAATATCTGGTATAGTTCGCAAAGAAATCTCTGCTTTCAAAACTCCCGATGTAGTTATTCGGATGACATAATAAAGGCAACACGCATTCTAAAGCTTATTCAATGGGAACCGCAGGTAAAACAAACGGAAAGAAAGGACAACTGCTGGCTGAAGTTAACAGTGATGGAAGGGTGGGCGATGTCTATTGACCTGATCGGTGCGACTGGATTGGCTGCTCATCGGGGTGTTATTTTACATTGTTTTCACTTTGCTCTCCCACAATCACATGCCAAGCCTTCGGGTGACGAGCACGTTGCTGTTTCCTGGAAATAAAAGAAAGTTTGGGGCTGCTAGGTGAATTTGAGAGGATATCGTTGCGCCGTCGACTAGGTTAGAAGTACCGCTGCAGATCTGGCGGTGCAGAAGGGGAGTGAAGGGGACGAGGCTAAATTCTATGCGGCAATAAAGAAACCGATTGCGATTGCTTTTATCTGTTCGACAGACGCACAACCGTAGCAAGCGCGACACGCGTGCTTGGATGAAGCGTAGAACACGTATTTTAGCGGTGTCCATTCTCTGCATCCTCGCTTTTCGATCGACCTCCCGGAAATGTTTGCGGCCGAATGAGCAGACGCGCCTGACAGCGATCGACGTTCTTCCGGTCACAAAAGGCATCTCTCGTGGTGGGGTCGAAATGTCGATCGATCGACCCGCCAGCCATCCCCTCGGTCTTTTTCTCCCGGTCTGTTCAAAACGCCAATGGAGCGATTTTGGCAGTTTTTGCTGATGCAACACACGACAGTTGGTCGTACATCACTCGCTGGGCAGCGTGGCATCGTGTGGACTGGTCTTACAATCTTTCCTTCGTCGTTGTAAAGAAAGGCGCAAGCATATCACAACTACCTTTCGAGCGCCTGGACATGGGTGAGCAGCTACCGCTGTTGAGTTGATCCAGTCATTTCTTGTTTCTCTGATCAATAGTCAGTTTTTTTTTCTTTTTTTGCATTAGCCGACATCGAGCTGCAGTCACTCGGCGATAAAGGGATTGAAAAGTGCCTTGCGTTCTTTCCATGAAAAGTTTATTGCGTTCTTTCCATGTTCTCTACAATGCAATGTTTTGAAAACTGAGGCATCGGTCACGATCAAGATCTCCAAGTTTCTACGCTGGCGCTAGCTGCAACAGATACACCCGCTGTGGTGGCGCCGTGACTATGGCATTGCGCTACTAATCCCGAGGGCGTGGGGTTTAATGCCCGCTCCGGCGGCTGCATTTCGATACGGGTGAAATGAAAAAAAAAATACGCCCCTGTGCCGTACATTGGGTGCGCGTTAGGCAACCCCAGGGGGTGAAGGCTCTTCCAATGCCCATCACTACGGCGTGCCTTATAATTAAATCGCAGTTTTGGCATGTAAAAACCCAGGAATTTAATTTTAATACACATCTTACAAGTTTTAGGCGATTGGCAGGACGTTTTTTTGTGCTAGATGACGTTGCATTTTCCCGTAACAACTCGGCCGCGGTGGCTTCGTGGCTTTTGGTTTGCCCCTCTCGGCAAGCGGTCGCGCGTTCGAGTACCGGATCCGGTAGCTTTAATTTCGGTGGCGGCAGGATGGAACTACGCTCGTGCATAGTGCTTTTAGTGTTCTGTAAAGAGCCCCAGCTGGTGAAAATTAATTTGCAGCCCTCCACTATGTCCTCCTCGATAAACCACTATGCAGTTTTGACACAGTAAAGCCAACAATTTTATTAGTTTTCATGATGGTTGAATAAATTTCATCCATGGGTAGCAAATGTTGCAAAACTACTTTTTCATGTTCCAATGTCCCACAAAAGTACTCCTGAGTGCCATTCTAATGTAGATTTTGTAGTCGCAAGGTTCAGGTTATAAGTCGTTATTCACGCAAGACTCGGAGGCCTGCTATATAAGAGCTATTTGCGCTAGTCTGACACAATGTCGTTACTGCAGAACCGCAAGTAGACTTTGTTCTGGCGCACTCAAGTTTCAATCCTCAATGCGATACTTGATGCTTCTTAACTCGGCTACGCGAGCATTTTGTATTTGATTCTACATGTTTTGCTGATTTATCTTATACCATCGCTTTATCCACGTTCTTGTATGTGCCTTCTGCACTAATAAAAAGGGGGGGGGGGTGCTAGAGACAGGCAGAGAAAACACATTTGAACATTTAAAGGAAATAATATTTCTAATCATTGTCAATGCAACTATTACAATTCATTGTGATAATAGAGAGAGAGAGAGAGAGAGAGAGAGAGAGAGAGAGAGAGAGAGATGAAAGAGTAAAGGCGGGGAAGTTAACAAGAGGGAAGGTCTGGTTTGCTACCCTACGCTGGGGAGACAGGGGAGGGGGAGGCAAAGTGATAACAAAGTTGAGATAAAGAAAGAAAGGAGCATAGACATAAAATCACAGTCGGTCATTGTCGCCGCATACAATCACCGTACAGCACCCCCAGTAGCACTTCTAGCACTATAAACATCAGTTCAGGCTAATGATAATAGTGCAAATAATACATTTGGTGGATGCAATGGCATTTGTACAGATTGTGAACATGTTTCATAAAGGTCGACAGTACTTTCAGTGGACCTTGGGACCGAATGTCTGTCAGAAATTTTATCTCAGCATTCCTTAAGAAATTTAGAGTCCCTTTAGAAAAAACACTTTTCCATCTGAGGACACACTAGTACTAAGGTAGAAATTTTGAAACTTCATTTATTTATTTTATATCCACCGGACAGGAATACTAGAAGGCGAAAATCTGAAACCCGCCGTGGTTACGTAGTGGCCATGGTATTGGGCTGCTAAATACGAGGTCTCGGGATCGAATTCCGGCCACGGCAGCCCCATTTCAATGGGGGTAAAATGCGAAAACACCCTTGGTACTTAGAGTTCATTGTACGTTGAAGAACCCCAGGTGGTCCAAATTATTCCTGAGTACCCCCACTAAGACGTGCTTCATAATGAAATCATGGTTTTGGCACCTGAAACCCATAATTGTTTTAAACAGAATGTTATAGTTCTTTCTATCTTCTCTTTCTTTCAAGACCATGTCTCTTTAACAAGGAAAGCTCTCTATAAAGAAACAAAGTAGGAAACAAAATTACAAGAAGTGCAATAAGAATCAAGATCAAAGGCTCTGATGCACTTGACTAAGACCTGCAATTCGAAGAAGCCTTTAGCGAGCACATGAGGTGAGAAAACTTACGGCGTGTATAGCACTGTTGAGAAATTTTCATATTTGTCCCCGTAGGTTTACTTTTCCGTTCACGTTTTCGCGCCTTTTATACAACGCTAACAACCTTCTTTGGAAACCGTCCTTCCGTAGCATGCACGATTCTCCCGTGTTTCCGCACAAGTGACTCCAACCTTTGGATGCGTCGGTACGAGAAGCTGAAACACGTTTAAGAACAACGGGAAAAGTAAAGACCGAACCTCTCCAACGTCTCGTTCTGTGCCACATTTTGCAAACCTACGCGCTTCTTTTCTTAACGATACTATTTGTCTCTCTATACTTCGGTTTTGTAGGTGTCTACATTGTGCCTTTTGAGCCGCCTTCACTCTTCCTTGCCCTTATTTTATCTCGCTGACTCCTGCCGACTACGTCAGACGATTCGCATCTGCTCCAAATAGGAGCAGGGGAAAGCCTGCCTTTTCCACTTTTCCTCGTCTTTTTTTTGTTGTCACTTTAGTTCACCTAGTAAACCTGAGGAAGTTCCTTCAGCGTAATGCAAAATTATTATGTTTTCAGCCTTTCTAGCTTATTTTTTTTTTGTGAGTGTGTGCGTCTCGGCGTTTCTCCGTCGTTAGGGAAAGCAAACGTTGACTTTTCTAGCATAAGCACAAAGACCGGCTTAGCAGTGAAAGAAAGGCTTTGCATACGAGAGTATAGCCGGCAGCCTACACGTAACGTTGTGAAAACGTCGTGTGTGTTAGGTGCTTTTGTGCACCTAATCGATGTCTTTGAAGCTCGGACAGTCAGCCCAGCATGTGCCATATATATTAAACTGGTAGCGAAAGCCTGTTTCACCACAATAATTGTTCCTTTTGGGAGAAGTCCACTGTTGTGAACTGTTTCGCTTTTTCAACTTACCGCATATCCAGCGCACCAGCTCCATCAAGTTGTAACTCAATTTAAATATGGAAATGGAACGAACAGGAGAGTGCCATTTCCTGAACGGTCATATGTATGCAGGTTTCGAGAAGCAGCATATTAGTATTAGAAACTTAGCTCACCAAAGTTTTACAGTAGGTCTTAAAGCATGTAACTAAGTGCTGAGGCGACTATAAAGGGCGGATAGTACAGAGCTAGATTACATGCGCGTTATAATGAGGCATCAGCGACTTCTAGGTTACCTCTACATACACAATTTGTTGCCATATTTTACGATGTTGTAGCCAAAAGCGCGTTGTCTATTTCGTTCTGTTTCATTATCTACGTATCTTCATGTAGAGCTTTGTGACTTCCACACGCTTAATGCGCCACCACATCCTTTTTCCTTAAGAGGTTCATCCTCCCAAAAAGATTGGCGAATCATTAGTAAGACAGGAAACGAAAGCTTCTGAGAGAGAGAGAGAGAGAGAGAGAGAGAGCATTGTTTCAACTGAAAGCAAAATCTTTTTATTATTTTGTTGCAGTTGAAGGGCCATTTGTCACCGTGAACAATTGTCATGCTGTAGGTCTTAAATATAGAATGGGCAGCCGCGCTGCACACACTATTAACGATACTTTTAAACCTGTTCTGGAAATGTCTGCAAAGCACGTCAACATGCAGCCAGCAGGAGGCAACAAACAGGGCACCAGAGTAGATTGTCGTGTTCTATCATTAAAACAAACAAACAAACAAACAAACAAACAAAATAGTTAGAACTAAAGAAATAACTGCGGATTCATGTGAAGCGGAACTTTAATGAAGCGATTAATCAAACCCCGTGCATTTGTCCATTTCATTCCCGTGTATATTGTGTAATGAAAATTGGCACCCGCGCACGGGCGCTCGCGCATCCGCGCTAGAGAACGAGACACACGCAACGATCATCTCAAAAACCTAGTTGGCGTTGACACGATAGGTGTATTTGTTCGGGTGTGGCCTTATGGCTATAGCATACGGCTATACTGTGCTGGGGAACTGAGGTTGCGTACCACTATCGGGAAGTCAAGAACTTTTTGAGTTTGAGCTATTATGGAAGACTCCAGCACCCGGCAGCCATGGTCAGGAACTTCCGGAGGGCTCGAAACGAAAGCTTTGTATTAAGAGGTTAAACCAAATGCGCTATGCGTTTCCTTGCACAACTCAGAGCAGCAACGTCGGCTGCCGGTCTTCCCGATGGCTTGTAGAGGCATCGATTAACATAGCATCTGAATGGCTTGCATCGTCTCTCCCATCATACGAAGCAATATGTTTAGCAAAAAGAATTTCAGTATGAGGATAAACTGCATAATAATCATGTCTCGTTTATTTAACACTGGAAACGTATCATCATTCCAGCGTCGCAAGAAGGATGTTTGTGAGCCTGGTACAACATTACGTGCCCAAGCTCGCAAACTACATCGTGCGAACGCTGCTTCTAAACACACCTGAGGGTGCCTTGCAGAAACACAATAAAAATAGCGGAGCTGACAGCAGACTACCCGAATTTCTATGGACCATATTACGCTTCTGTTCATAGCCCGAGGTGGTGTTCATGAAACGAGGTTCAATTGGGCGAGCGCTGTTCTTCGCAAACCGAATTGTCCGCGAACAGGCGTAATCCTCTCTTTTATTTATGTACATAGATATTATTCCAGCTTAGAGACCATAGCGTACAAGAGAATAGCAAAGTTTTAAAGCAAAACGGCCTCAGCGTACCTCCCTGGTATTTGGTGTTAGTCATCGATCGGCAGTTTTAAGTGGTCGGTCCTTCTCCGATAAGAAAGCGAGCCAGGCCCCAAGACTGACAATGCAATGCCGTGAGCGCACCTGCGTATTATATTACGTAATATATTATCTTCCCATCGATGTCCTTAAAGCACATATATATTTATTAGAATAGAACATTATATTCGACATCTGCATTAAATTTCCCAAATATTTTATAATTACGGCACCACATCCTTGGGTGAGTGTGAAGGGGTATTGGGAAGGGGTGGAGCCACAAATTTAGTTCGGGGAGGGGGGGGGGTGCTCACGTTGCAGCTCGGCCTCCTCTTAAAAATTGTTGAGGGATCAAATAAATGAATAATAACTGTTTGCCATTGCCAAAGAAGCCGCAAACTAATTTTTGAATGCTACGCACTGACAAGAGATGTCAAATATGTATCTTTTCATAAAAGAATGCACTCGTATCTCTCAAA
This sequence comes from Dermacentor variabilis, assembly GCF_050947875.1. Lineage (NCBI taxonomy): Eukaryota > Metazoa > Arthropoda > Arachnida > Ixodida > Ixodidae > Dermacentor > Dermacentor variabilis. Next base: position 104,625,074 of record NC_134571.1, read on the forward strand.
TATTGTGCCCGAAATAACCGATATCAATGCCTCCATGTTTTTTGCCTATTTATTAAGTGCAGAAAATATCACACAACCCTTAGAACTATATTTATTTATTTATTTATTGTTACCTCAAATACCGAATTTTGGGTTTTAAATGCGGGTGGGCATATTTAGATAATATTTTCAATGAATGCCCCGAACGAAGAAAGAGTTAAGATGAGTTGTGGTGCGAGCTGGAGGGGGATGTCAAAAACCTCACGAAACCATGCTGTTCAACTTTTGGAGCGTCCATTATGTCACGCAACCATGTTCAACCCATTCAGTGTATAAAAGCAATAAGGAACATTTATGAATAAAGGGAAAATGAGACATCCACCCGTTCGTAGCAATTGCTACAAAGGAAACCCATACGGGTTCCCCGAAAGAAAAGCCTCATAGTTGAAGAAAAATTCGTCCTGGTCCGGGACTCGAACCCGGGACCACCGCCTTTCCGGGGCAGCCGCTCTACCATCTGAGCTAACCAGGCGGCTAGCAGATGGCAGAGCGAAGTCGAATTTGTCGACAACACGAAGCAAAGGCAAGAGTTTGACGTAGTAGTTCTGCGGAAACCCGCAAGGTGGAGAGAAGTAATGAACAAAGGGAAAATGCGACATCCACCCGTTCGTAGCAATTGCTACAAAGGAAACCCATACGGGTTCCTTTGTAGTTCCTTTGATTATCATATCAAAGGAACCATGAGGGTTCCTTTGATTATCAAGGGGGTTCCACTCCCCCTTGATAATCGCGCGGGACGGTAGGCGGCGCGCTTCCTCTCCGCTTTTCTCCCTTGCTCACACAAGACTGAGCCACCATCGTCGGCTCACCCATGCCACCCCCCCTAGCTTTCATTCGCACATGCAGCATGCGGCGCCTGGTCACGATGTTATCGTCCTTCGACTTTATACGGAACATGAGGACGATGGCGACGGCAGGAATGCGCCTGGATGGTCCATATAATTGCTATCGCAACAATACATGAAGAATATCCGGCAACTGGAGCGTCCCGTGGCCCATTGCTTTCCGCAAAAGAAGACGAAGTAACGAAATCGAACTTTCACCACGCGGCAATTCGCTGTGCCACAACAATCGTTTCTATCTGTTGTGGGGCAGGAGCACCGAAAAAAACGCTATGGAAAGCACGTTGGCCGCAATTCAATGCCTACTTTGGGCACCTAATGTTGCCACCGAAGGAATATCGAAGAAAACGTGAGGTGTTTGGTCCACAGAGAAGCATACGCGTACTGCTCGGCATCCTAGACCGGCGAGACAAGGCTTTCCGGAGAGGCTGCGTTCAAGCGAACGCGTTGCAATCCGTCGAGTCCCCACAGTGATGGCGGCGAGCGACCAGAGGTGAAAATCCATTCGGCCAGACAAAAACGAACGCGCACCGAAGTGCGCCGCGCGGTGGTCGGGGCAACACGAGAAAAACGCCTGCGCTCTGGCGGGCTCTGGCAGCCCGCGGGTAGCCCGAATAAGAAAATTGAAGAGCCTCAATGTGCCCTCGCGAAAAGAAGTCAAAGTAGAAAAATATGTAAGAATGTAGTTACCTTCGCTGGCTTTAGCGTGTTGACATGGATGCTTTCGCAAAGGTGAAATGTTGATGTTCTTTTCGGTGACATGACGGATCAAATGAACGATCACAACGCTTCGTCTCGTCGGACATCGCTGCGTGCTTTGTCAACTTGTCTGATAGTGTATTGATCTGGCTTGTCTCGTTGCATGCTCGGACGTAACACTTTAGAAAAGTTGATGCACCTTTGACGTCAAATGTTTATAACAACATTAAACCCACAAAGTTGCGGAATTGAAAATCTAAAGCCCGTCTTTGGAAATCTCAAGGCATCTTTCGCATCAAAAGTTTGAGAACTTTATACCCATAAAGTTTCCAAACTGAAATCCATGCGCTCCGTAGATTCCTCTGCGAGATGCCACGACGAGCCCGTTTGCCATCAAAACGCCCTTGAAACTTTGTGCTTAGGTGTAGCTTCTTGTGTTATGTGACTCCCGGTGCATGAGCGTTGCCGCGAAACCTAGCCTGAATTTGCAATGTTTGCGCTTAAATGTCTTTTCGACCGTGAAAAACACATTCTAGAGAAGACCCAGAATGATTTCCGGTGCTGGCGTTGTTTTGGTCGGCGGTGTATGGCAGTACGAAAAAATGTCGGGGAGGGGGGGGAGGCGCTGAAGCCCCATAACCCCCCCCCCCATCTTCCTGGCTATGCCCCTGGTACTGGGTACCAGTCCGTTCGTGGCAATGTTCGAGAAAGGGCATGTGAGAGTGCAGCGCAGCAGATATAAACCCCTTAAATGTACTTCATACCTGTCCTATTGTCATAGGTGTCCCACCTTAGTCTACATGCACTTCTCACTATTGTTTTTCCTTCCATAACCCTTATAAAACACATTCGGCTTTGTGGTATCATAGCTTTGGCTTCTGAGACTATGCTATACGCCTGTATTTCACCGTTTGCCTTTAAGCATGACTTATTATTACTGAAGTGAGAAGACATGTTGGAATTCAATGAGAAGAAATGTTGTTTATGAATAAAAACAATCATATACAAAAAATTAGCTTGATTGTATTTAGTAGAGCGTCTCACTGAAGACTAGCTTCAAATAGTAGATTACAACAAGCGTTCGAGATCTCAAACACACACAAATGCACAAACATACGCAAACACACACACAAAAAAAGAAACCAGACATGTGACATTCTAGAATCCCAAGGCAATATTCAGCGAAACTGTTCAGTTTAAGTCCTTGCAGTAAAGCTGTTTCACATTAAACCGATGGATTTAAAAAAATATTCTCCTTGTATTAAACATCACAATTCAAATTGTTCTTCGAGTGTGAATCACTGGTTAGGAATGCTTTGGCGGAAAGAACGTTTCTGCACAAATGTTTAATAAATTCGGAGCCAAAGCCGTACTTCACCGAAGGAGTTTGAGCAAACAAAAAAGAAAAAGAAAATTTACAAGAACTGGGCGTAACTTGTACGAGCGTTTAACTGCACGAACCTGAAACCGTAACCGGAAGTTGGGCTCAGTGGGTGCTTCCAGCCGCTCGGTGCGCTAAAGCCAACTGGGCGCCATCTCTTTAATTTATTTTACGAAGTGTCTAGCGTTCCGTTCCGACAGAATGATGTTTCCTCTCGAACGAAGAGGAATGCGGCAGGTAGCGTCTAGGGCACGCTGTGAGAAGTAAAGTGCTCCGACGGCGCACGGCCACCATAGCTAGGGAATGCCGAATGAAAGTTTGATGCCGTCTGAAGCGGCTCCTGTCTTGATGGCCTGTCGCTTCGTTGGTGTTGTGGGGAATTGGATAGGAAAGAGAAGTTTGCGCGAAAAAGTAACGAGCTCTACCTAATACGTTTCGAGCTTTAATCTTCGAAGAATTATTTACGAGCGTCTGTGAAATAGTATTCTCATATTACGTTATTTCTTGATCGTTTCCTGCGTTGGCAGCCAAAATATTTCACAACGTTGCCCTGTGTCATTTGCTCGAACTTATGACGCGCCGACTTCGCGTACAAACTGTTGTAGCGCAGCGATTCTACGTTCTCCAGGCGCACTCAATTACTCTTTCGCGTCATTGGCTGTGGTCTAGGCATTGCTTAGGTATTTTTGCGCGGTGGTCTGGCACGTTATTTAAACATTTCGTTCATATTTGTAATTTTTTATCTATCCTTGTCTGTCTGCACAGTTTCAGCGTACGCGAGATGACTCGTTTTACTGTGCGCAACTATTGTTCGAGTAATTTAAGTATTGCTTCTTCCTCAGTGAGAAAGTAGCAAAAACGATCGCATGGTTTCGCCATGCACACACCCGTAAACAATGTTCTGTCTCTGATAACTTAGCACCAGTTAAAATGGGAAAGAAGGGATTTGAAAGTAATTTAAAGGAAAGAAGGAAAAGTGGAAAAGGAAAGGCAGGGAGGTTAACCATTTTAGCTCAACCGGTTTGCTACCCTACACATGGGAACGGGATGGGGGGATGAAAGATGGGGAGGAGAGAGAGAGAGAGCACATAGCACAGCACACGCATCGTCAGTTACAGTCCATTACTCTTGCGTGGTACGTGACATCACTGTCACAGCCGCTTGTACAAGCCCCCTCGTCTCTTTCAAAAACCGTAGTCCCTTGGTCGCCTTCAGCTGCGATGTCTTATGTCGGCGATATGTGAAAATCATTTCAACTGACAATGGTCTATTGTCAAGGTGCGCTAGAACGGACGCCAGGGACTGTCTCTGAACATTATATTCAGGACAGTCGCACAGAATGTGTTCTAGCGTCTCCTCGCAAAGACTGGCATTGCATAGAGCGTTGGTGGCCATTCCAATGCGAAATGAGGAAGATTTCGTGAATGCCACTCCTAGTCATAAGCCATAAAGCAGAGTGGCCTCTCTTCTGCGGAGTCCAGTTGGCACACGTACGTTTATCAAAGAGGGCAGGTGGTATTGACGATTGGTCCGGTTGGCCTGGCTGTTTGGTGTGCACCATAGGGAGAGCGTGATCTCCTGTGCAAGCACTCGAAGTCTGCTGGCTGCGTCGGACCGTGAAAGTGGTATGGCCTCTTCCTGTCTGTTTTCAAGAGCTGCCCGAGTAGCATTATCAGCGTCTTCGTTTCCTATGACACCACAGAGACTTGGCAGCCACTGAAATGTCACGTGGTGTCTTTTCCCATGTGATGTATGGAGTAGGCATCTAATACCGAGTACGAGCTGTTCGAATGGCCCACGACGCAGAGCTGATAGCACAGATTGTAGGGCTGCCTTTGAGTCACTGAAGATTGACGATTTCGAGGGGGTTCCCGATTGACGAAACAAAGTGCAGCGCGAAGAGCAGCTAGTTCCGCAGATGTCGATGTAGTTCAGTGGTTAGTCCTAAAGCTGATGGTAACAGCTCTTGCTGGGACAACCACAGCATCGGACGAACACTGGAAGTTTAAAAATAATATCCCATTCTGGAGTGTAAGCTGCATAAAGATATTTTAACGCGCAAACGTAAGACACAAAGTAATTTCTAGAGGCCATGGTTAATCTAGGCATTATTAATCCATTGGTCTTGCAGAGTTGTTTCCTGGATGGCGAGGAATGTTGCATTGAAAATAAGATATGCTAGCAAAGAGACCAGTGTTTCTTCGTTGCAATGGTCGATTATGGCCCCCGCAAATTATTTAAAAGAAAACCACAGCAATGAGGTTGACAACTTGGAGAATTACAGTAGGACCCATGAATAACGGGCATGAATGAGGTAGCTCCAAGCCACCTCGTTCATGCCCGTTATTCATGGGTCCTACTGTAATTCTCCAAGTTGTCAGAAATATCATGTGAAATTGGCGAAACAGTTGTTTATGAGCCGGCTTATTCAGGTGAAAACTCTAGCTGCTATCTCGCCAAAGAAACGCGGAAAGCAGGTTTCAGAAATGCGTGTACAAAAAAGAACGCAGAAGATTTCAGCCTCTATTTTACTTCTGCACACTGACAAAGAGGGGAGCCTCTCCACTTCCCTCTTCTTTCTTTAGAAGAACGCTCTCACCAAAAAGCAGTACCGAAGAAAACAAACACGGTGTGCTACGTAGAAGAAACCAGGGCACTGTTGGCTTCCCACCTGAAGGTAAACACGAATGCTATTGGACATGACGGATTACGGATGAATAGCTACCTCAGATGGGCTGAGACTGGAAGGCGCTGCGAGGGCAAAGGGAAGGAGAGGGCGGAGTGGAGTTCGAGTCAGATGGAAATAGAACAGAAAATAACAAGGATATTGCAAAAGAAATAACGAAAGCGGTGGTGTTGCGTGCGAGTAGGCGCAGTGCCTGGTGCGTACGAGATAGGAGCCTCTAGGCGGGGACCCTTCAATCGAAGTGTATGCGTGCCCTGAATGTTTGAAGTCCGCTGCCGCTATAGCCTCTGGCGGTATCCTGCGCTTGAACAATGGCCAATACGCAGTGGGGAAACATGGCTCGCCATGGGAGAGAGAATCAGCGGCTAGTTTCAGCAGCCTTTGGGAACTATAATGTACTATACTACTAGGCCTCTTCAACATTTCCATGAAGCAAAAATTTTAAAGCGTTAGCTTTTTTACATGTTGCCAAGTTTTGTGCCTTTGGAGCCTTCCACACGGATGGGCCGATCCCGGACATAGTGAAATTTACGTATCCCATAGGTATTTGCTGCTAGGCGTGTGTCACTAGGTATGTGTCGCCATCGTCATGCCACCGTCGTCTCGCCGTCATTGTCTCATTGTCACAGCATCACCCCGCCATCTTATGCAATCACTGTCATACAGTCGTCGTCATCTCGTTGGCGTCCTACAGTAGCGGTAATGAACATCGTCGTCACGCCACCGTCATCGCACAGTCATGGTCACTCTTTATTCATGTCATTGTCATCATACACTCGTTGTCATCCCATTTTCGTCATGTCGTTATCGTCATACCGCCTTTGTCATTCCATTCACTTCATTCATTTGATCTGCCATCGGCATTCAATCGTTAGTATGACGTCGCTGTAATGTCATTGTTGTCGTACAGTCATCGTCATGCATTCGTTGCCGTACCGTCATGGTACCGTCAGCGTCGTTCAATAATCATAATTCCATGTTCTTCATTCGATTTTGGTCGTACGGTCGTCGTCACGCTATCGCCGTCATGCGCTTGTCCTCATCCCATTGTCTTCAAGCGGTCGTCGTCACGCTGTCATTGTTATACAATCCGCAATACAAGAGAATGCTAAATAATATGCTTTACATTGAAATGGCGTGGAGGAAATAAAACGTGCAGACCCGCAAATGATTCGGCAAGATTAACATTCGGAGTGAAAATGCCTAGAACACACCACAGGTAACGCTTAAAGCATTCACACTGCATACTTGTAACTCCTGTGTGAGGTTTACATATTTTCGAATCAAAGAATAAAGTGGTCTTTTTTATTTTTTCATGGTGTTCACATGCTTAATGTAAATAAAACACTTACTTCTACTACTACTACTACTACTACTACTACTACTACTACTACTACTACTACTACTACTACGACTACTACATGTGCGCTCTTTACCGCACAAAATGCACAAAGTAGATACTGGTTTTTCTTTTCCTTTATTTGTTAAAAGCGGAATGGGGGTAACCAGCTCACGTTTATAATTCCGACTTCCTGAGTTCATTGTCACATGTCTTCTTAGTGGGTTTGAACAAGACGTAGATAGTTTTTTTTAGGTCCAGCGCTAATTTATTTGCATGATGCCAACTATCAAGCTGCATTATGTAGTCGTTAATCGGGTTCTGAAGGTAATTAAGTGTACGCGCAGAAAAAATATATTGGTATCACCTGCGTAAATTACTAACTTTGGGGAGTTAAGCATATCAAATATATTGATTATGTAAAGTATAAATAACAAAGGCCCTAGAATTGACCCCTCAGGTACTCCTTGTTTTACTGTAGTTGTTGGGGAAATAACATCATTAATTTTTATACACTGTTTTCTGTGGGAAGGATAATTTTTAAGAGATCTAAGGACACGCCACGAATGCCATAATCATGAAGTTTAACTAATAATATCTCATGGTTAACACAATCAAATGCTTTCATGAGATCAATGAAGAGACCAACGGTATAAAGCTTATTTTCAATGTCGTCCATTATTTTTTCTTTAACACGTAATAACGCTAGCTCTGTTGTTTTATTTTTCTGAAAACCGTACTGTGCGTCATTTATTACGTGGTGCCTAGTTATAAAATTCACGAGGCGCGTGTTAATAACATATTCAAAGAGTTCGAATAGCACGGGCCGCACCGAGATTGGCCTGTAATTACATATGTCACTAAGGGCCCCACACCTGTGTAATGGGCATATGCGGGCAACCTTAAGGTCGGAGGGGCAGATTCCTGTTTCCAGCCTTCGATTAATTATATGCGTTAGCGGTAGAGATATAACAGACGCAACATATTTAATTGGTACAACACACAGGTCATCGATTCCTGGCTAGACGCTGTTCTTTATTTCACCCAATAAATTTTCCACCTCTTGTCCACTTGTCGGAAACAAAAAAATTGAGTATATCAAGCTTGTGCGTTTCCGCACTGAATCAAGGCAAGGTTCGATACTAAGGTCCTTCTTGCTGGAAATCTGAAAATCACCGATGTTAGTGAAGTATTCATTCATATCTGTGAGTGCTTCAACCTCCGTCTTACCATGAGCAAAACCTGCAATGTTAATAGGACGCTTCAGTTTCGAATTGTTTCACAGATTGTTGACCTTGTTCGAACACTTTCTAGGATCATTAAATATCATAGCGAAAAGACATTGATAATAGCAAGTCTTAGGTTTTTTTCAAAGCGGCATTTAATTTATTTCGGTACTTTTTGTATTTGCTGAGCAGAGCAGCGTCACGTGCCTGTACAAATGCGTGATACATTTTGTTTTTGGTTTCGATTCTTTTGCACAAGCATTGAATAATCCAGGGTGTACGAATTCTTATTTTGCCTCGGGGAGCATTGAACAAGCGGAAAGCATCTATCATAGATAGCCTTAAGCGTGTGAAAGAAAAAGCGGTATGATTTGTGAGGATCACTTTCTGTGTAAACCAGGTTCCACTTTGTATCTTCCAGCGCATAATAATATTGGCGTAGCAGACGTCAATTTATCTTACGACAGTTCGACTTTTCATGAGAGACGAGCCTGTCGCTGGCGAGGGGCAAAAATGTAAAGATAGGAAGATCATCAATAATGTCGGGTAATAATATACCACTAGTGCAATTTTGTTTTTGGGTGTTTGTGATACCGATGTCAAGTAAGCTGGCACTGTGGTCAGTAAGACGAGTAAGCGGCGCAACCCGGACGAAGGACGAGAGGAAGTACAGAACACTTCCTCTCGTCCTTCGTCCGGGTTGCGCTGCCCACCCATAGGAACATGTTCAATCACCAACTCGCCCAGCTTGCCGTCTTAAGACGAGTAGGTTGCGTAATGACATTTGAGCAAGCAAATGAATCAAGAATAGTTTCCAACTGTTTACAAGATGCACCTCCACTGAGCATGTCCATAATGGCATCACCCATGATGAGAAATGGACTACGCATCAAATGGACTTTTCGTAGTAATGTTTCTATAAAATTAAAAAAAAAAACTTCAGACTTATACCCTGCGGGAAGTCGATAAACAGCTGCAACGATAACATTTTGCACACGCATTGTGACACATTCGATACTATAGGCGTCATACAGATCATTTCATCAATAACATCATGGGGGAGGGAATTTTTAACATACAAATTCCACCGCCTCGGTTAGAAGGACTGACAATGCCATTATAAACCTATCCTATACAGAGTGTGGTGGTATGTCATTCGTAGTTAACGAAGATTCAGTAAATAACAAAACATCAAATTTTATGTCAAGACGCTCAAAGAACAAACATAGGCTATCTGTTTTATTTTTAATACTTCGAACATTTACATGAAATGCAGCGAACTGCTTAGACAACGCTGTTCAAGGTATGACAGAGCCTATATTGGTCATAATATTGGTAACCTGCCTTCTTAACCATCTTGAGGCAGCTCGCAAAAAACAAAATTTCATGAAATTAACTATTGACGCATCTTGTCAACATCTTCCCGACAACAGATTCTAAGCTTTTCTGATGCTTCCGATTTCCTTGCAAAGATTTTTCCTGCCTGCGTCCACGCGAATTTCCAGCCAACTTCTCGTTTCTTTGCCACCGCAGCACCAAGTAATTGTCTAACCTGCGGCGTTAAGTTTTCGTTTACAAAGATTAGAGCTGAAGTGTTAAAACAAATTGTTTTAGCAGAGGGCCTTTCCTTCCTGGCTTTAATGAGAACAGCATTTCGTTTGTCATGACGCACAAAACGTACAATACTTCTAGCTCCTTGCTTTCTCGTACCCACCCTAGGGCAAGTATCAATGTCAGATTGAGTAACTGGCTCCCGAGTAGCAGCACATACCTTTTTCAAAATGTCAAGTGGCTCTCCCTCATCAGGTGCGCCCTTAATTTTAAGGTTGTTAGCATGGCTATATTCTTCTAACTCTTCTACTTTCATTTGCAACTGCCTATTTTCTGAAATAAGTTGCTCATTCATTTTCCTCGTCGTTGCGAGTTCCTCGCGCAAGGCCTTGATTTCTTGCGAGAGCAAGTTGACATTGTCGCAAGTTTCACTACAGTGATCAACACTCTGTTTGAAACCTCGGAGTTCAGCAGGAATTCCTCTTTTAATATCCTCGAGCGCTTTGTTAATATCCTTCGCCATGACATGAAACACAAGCACTATCGTTTGGCAGCAGTGCAAGAGACAGTGCCCTTATCGTATAAGGCAAGTAAAACAAAGCTCACCTGCGTAAAGAACGTGGTGTATAAGACGATGTGAAGTCGTTGCGCACTGCTGCCAAACTGAAAATCACACAAGCGGATGGTCCCTTTATATATGCTGGGTCAAAGAACCGTTGTGCACTGCGCAGTAGCCGTGACCTCGCCTCACACCAAGCCGACGATGACTGATGTGATCGCCGGTAAATGGGACAAATCCTCGCTTCATTCCGAGGGCAGTGTCGTTGTGGACAGTCTTGAAGCAGGCTGCGGAAATGACGTAGCCTATAAGACGATGTGATGTCGTTACGCACTGCTGCCAAACTGTGCAGTGTGCAGTGTTGTGCAGCCCAAGTAACACATTCTGGAATCATCCATAATATATTTTTATCGTTTTTCTGAGCTCTGGCTTGAAGCGAAAAGAGAACAGTCAATATTGGGCCCCAAACATTCTTATTTTTATAGCGCAACTGAAATATAAAGGTACAGTAAAATACTATTGGGTAATAAGCAACACGTAAAACTGAACTCTGTTCTTTTATACCTCCATTTCTTATTAGGGATGTGCTGTTTCATTGTGACCCCAGAATTTTAATTTCTGTCTGGGTGCCAATATATATTTCGCACTCACAAGGCTATCAAAGCTATTTAGCTTTGCACAGAAGATATCTGAAATAAGGTATATAGAACCAGAGTGTTAAGTAGTCGCATTTATTCTTTGTAAGTTCATATCTTCGGCTAAAGAAACGGCGCTCGCACCTGAAGAGTTTGGGAGAAAACTCGTCAACTTTTCAGATCATCTACGACTTGGCGCTGACAGTCGCCGCGTACGAATACCTACCCTGGAGTCCCTTCACGCGTACGACAGTGGTAGGGCCTCCGTGACGCTCCAAATATTGTATATACTCTTGCAAGTCCCACACTTCTTCACGATTTTGCCAGAATGCAGCCGCTATACACGAATGGGTCATTTACTGTTCACTTTTCGCTCTCCACAAGCAAGAAAAATGCTCTCTATTTCTGTAAACATAACGGCGTGCTTTCTGGCGTCTGTCAACGAATGCGTTCGATAGCAGTCTTCATTCCTATTGCTGTCGCTGCTCATAGCACGGAGCTTGTCGGCATCTCTTAAACGGCAGTCGTCTTCAGTATCATCCAAAGCATTACAATCGCCTGTACGTGAGCGTCATGGTGAAAATGCTTCAAAACACTGCTAGGCCGCGCGTTCAAAGTCCAGGAACAGACGAGATGAAAAGCAATGTCACGTCCACATCTCTCTTGCCACACCGCCGTGGGTCGTTGACGCCGAAGATGCAGCCGGCTGCCCGTTTCCTAAGGTCTTGGACGTATGCTAGAAGTCGAAGCTTGAACGCTGCAGTTAGTACGTCGTTAGGCGCTTTTTACATTGCATGCATTATTTTTCAATTATTGCGTTGTACTAGAAATGCGAATGATATACTTGAGTATATACGGTAATACGACAGATAAATACACTGAAGTACCACTTGGCTTTCTGTCTCTTACGCGATGGGCAGTATATGTTTACCGTGACGTGCATACGCTGCACTATGCAATAGCAAAGGAAAAACATGGCTCAAACAAAACCGAGAAGAGGCAGACTCCAGATGCTTTCTGTGGTGATGCGTAATATTACGATAACATCGACGACTGCCTCATTCGGCAGGTAGGAGCAACCCACCATAGGGGCAAGCATTCGTGTAGTAGATGCAAACAGCTAGTCGGAGCGAGCACTCGTGCAAGAAACGCCCTCTGCAAGTGTACACGGACGATTCGTCCGGCCTAATTACTTGGCTTGCTTGAATGAATGGTTCACTTCGTTTCTTTCAACTGAGTTGGACACATTGCTCCAGCGCTTTCTTTGTGGGCGCCAAGTGTGCAGTGAAAGAATCGACAAAGAAGCTCAGAGAAATGTAAGCGTACACACAACAGAGTACCCAAGGCGTATAGAAACAACCAAAGTAAAACGTAAACATGAAAATCAAATCCTGAAATTGAATGCATTTGAGCGTAGATGTAGGTGCTGCAGAAAGAAATAATGGAAAAATATGAACCACAAAGAGAATAAGTAAAATAAAAGAGAAAGAAGGCGTCCAAATGAGTAAAATAAACAGCCGGGCTATTTGACGGATTACCTTGGCAACGTGGGTTGCAGTGACGTGTTGCCTGCAACCTCTGATGACACACGGCTTGACGCCATTAGCATTGACGACGGGCTGCGAAGACACCTTTCGGTGCCTTGGGATTGACATCATCCCAACGCCTCCTCTTGGTACTCCACGATTCGAGGATCACATGCGAGAAATTGGAGCCCGGCTATGAAGAATGAGTCAGCTATCGACGCATGCGCACACAACGCGTGAGATGAGCTCCATGACAGCCGACGCCGTCAACGCCTCTTGCAGTAGCAGCGCAAGTTGTCAGCAGGTGGTGACGCTTGCCTTTACTGTTGTGCACTGAAGACGCTTTCTTGCTAGGTGTGCGTTCAATTTGGCTTAGTGTTTGCACTTTGACATGGCCAACTTTGTTTTTTCCGTCTCGTCAACATCAAAGTGCACTTCATCAGTGACAGCTTATTATTTCGTGGCAAGCAAAGTAAAAAAAGAACCGGGAGCGCGGCATGGCGCGTTCCGAGAGTGCTTCACGCGGGCTCATTTTCCATATCTCGGTAGAGAGCTTCTCTGGAGGCGCGCACGGTTGTACGTGCTCCCTGAAGGACACTAACCAGAGGTATGGTTGAAGAATAAAAAAAAAAATAAATAAAGTGACAACTTCGAGCGGCCGACAGTCTGCCGCCCAGCCCCACAGGCCTGACTGGTGTTTTGTACATTGCAGTCGGGACACCTCGTAAGGGTGGCGCATCCTATGTCGGTGACAGCCTCCCACCCGCCACTCCACCACCCAAACTTTCATTTTGAGCACTTCGAGCTGCGGTACCCCGTTCCGCCGCCATGGGCGCCACATCGTGCATACATCACGGCCTCCTAATCAATAAATTTGAATTGAATTCTGGGATGTTACATGACAAAACCACGATTTGATTATGAGGCGCGCCATCTTGAGGGACTCCGTATTGATTTTGACCACCAGGGGATCCTTAACGTGCCCCCAGTGAACGGGATACGGGCGTTTTTGCATTTCGCCCTCAAAGAAATCCGGCCGCCGCGGCCGGGATTTCATCCCGCGACCTCGGGCTTAGCAACGCAATACCATAGCCGCTAAGCCACTGCGGCGGATAGTATACTAATCAACAAATTTATAGAAGATTGTAAGAAAATAAGAATCAGAGGGTCGGTTTAGTCCACCATTTTCGTGAACTTCCTCTTCATTTATTCCCAGAGCCCCAGTCTCGTTCGTCTTCTTCCTCATCTTCAGGAGGGTGCCGTTTCAGGCTCTTCACAATGATTACAATGAATAAGACGTCAGGCAGGTCACCCTAAGAAGCGCGGAAAAATGTGAGGGTTGCGAAAGAATAAAATTAGAATGCAGAATAAAAAGCGCGTCTTCGTCATTACAACAAAGGGTTCAAGAAATCGATTAAGTATAAAACAGGTAAGCCTGAAACGTGTAAAGCAGCTTCTAATGGTAAAGTCATAAATCAATTATGCTTCGCGACGTTGGGGCAAACAGGGCCTTTTAAAGGCTCCGATGGTGGCTGTACCCAAGCGTCGCTTAATTATTCCTGCTCCGCCTGAGTGATGGGTCACCAAGCTCCTTAATCGGTAGTTTAGTTTTCCGAAACTTGGAGGTTACAAGCAGCCGGTACCGGATTCTCAGAAAGACGAGCACCAATAAAATAAGACAACTTTTAACTTGAAGGAAGCACGATGTTCGATACGGCCATCAAATTATATAGGTTTGGTTCGCCTGTGAAGTGTGGAAATCTAGCTGACGCGAAGCTTTCATGACGGAGTTAATCAAGTATTATCAATTTGCGTATTCCATTGTGTCCGCAGCGTAACAGAAACTGGCAACCGCCATTGGGCTCTCGTGCACCCAGGCTGCGTAATGTCACGCAGGGGCGAGCATCTCAAAGATCTTGTTTTGTCGCTGGCGTGATAGAAGCATACTCGTACATGCAATTGTGGTTCAATTTTTGTTTCCTTTCTACAGCGAAGCTATGTGCCTCCACCCCCAATGCATTTGTCGTGTCCGCGGACAAATACTTGTTAGTTTCTAGCAGCGGTTTTTTTATTACCCAGATGCACTTTATTTGCTATCTAGCGTTCTCTCATTATTACTTTCTGTACATTGTGTATCCAACATTATTGGGAACAGCTTGCTTCGTACCCACGTTTACAAGATTAATAAAAAAGCGACTGCCATAATAAGACTAGTTGCGAGGAGAGCCAACATATAGAGAGACAGTGCGCAACCTATGAACAAAGACCGAGATTAGACTCATGCTCTGACAGTGAGAAGCTGAAAGTTTGTTTCAAAAAAGTCAGAAAGTTCTCCTCCTAAATACTCAAATGGGCTTAGGTACTTACGCATTGCATCGAAAGCTCGGCGAAGCTGTGTTGAGCGTTTTCCAGTAAATTTGGCGCGAGCTTGCTACCTTAGGAGACATCGTAGTTTTCACAGCGATTTTCGTAGCTACAGAATTTGATGAAAAAGGCATTTCGTAGCTACAGAATTAATGAAATAAACTCGGCCAATAACTTTCGAATAATTTAAACGAAACGCGACCTCATCGATTGTTTATGACAGCAAATGAAATTTTTCGCCGTTCCCCATATGGAGTTTCAGAAACTTGCTGCACTTTAGTAAGTGCGGGTCATACACTTACACAACATATTCATTATTACCTGTAGTGTCTGTTTACTTCTAATAACTGATGAACTTGCAACACGCAGCAGCACGCTCATGTTTTTCTTCGGAGTGGTGTTCACAGTTACACTGGGTGGTGGCGAATGTAAATCTCTTATCCAAAAAAGAGTATAGACCTTGTCCACAAGAGAAACGGAAAGTGGACTAGCTGAATCATCACCATTACGTGTGACGCACCTGGCTCTTGCATAACACTAAACAGAATTCACTTATTTTATGAGTCACACCTAATCAATTTAACCAACACCAATACGCCGAATTATTTATTTTAAGGCACATATAAAATAATTAGTTGTGCGCAAGACAGATATATAAATGTTCAGAAAGGAAAAAGTAAGAATTCAGGTGTGAGATTGCGAAACAATTAAGTCACTTTAGGCCGAAAAAAATCAATCACTTCTATACGCAATTTTTCCCCCACGAGATTGGAAAAGTATGCACTAGCAACTCGTGCTTTCTGTCATATGACAACTTAAGAATGTCCATGAAATTACTCTACGATGATCCCACTAGTGGAAAATACTTCTGCCAAAAGAAAATGCGTCGGGGTAGTGATATCCGGTGCATTGAAATATAGCTTTTTATATAGCAATGAAAGATCAGTTTTATGAAGATGTAGAATTAGTGATGAGAAAAGGGCAAACTCTGTATACTGTAGTAATGGGAAACTTCAATGCAAAAGTGGGGAAAAAGCAGGCTGGTGAACAAGCAATTGGCCACTACGGCGTCGATTCTAGGAATGCTAGAAGAGAGCTTCTGGTAGAATTCGCGGAAAGGAATAAGCTGTGAATAACAAACACCTTCTTAAGGAAGCGTGGCGACAGAAAGTGGACCTGGAAAAGCCCTGATGGTAAAACAGGAAATGAAATTGATGTCCTACATTCTGCCGATCCCAGCATTGTGCAGGATGTAGAAGTGTTACGTAGGGTAAAGTGCAGTGATTATAGGTTGGTGAGTGGTAGGATTCGCCTCAATTTGAAGAGAGAAGAAGAAAATTCGATCAAGAAGAAACGGGCCAACCTAGATGCAGTAAGGTTAAAAGCAAACAAATTCAGAGTGGTATTCGCAAACAAATATGCAGTCTTAGGACAGAGAGATGAAGAAGACATCGAGGTACTGAATGAAGCCTTAAGAAGGCTGGCTTCAGAGGCAACAATTATTTACATTTTACCGATGCAGACATATGGGGCGGAAACTTGGAGACTGACAAAGAAGCTTGCGAGCGAGTTAAGGACCGCGCCAAGAGCGACGGAACGATGAATGCTAGGCATAACGTTAAGAGAAAGGGAGCGGTTTTTATCAGAGAGCAAACGGGTACAGTTGATATTCTTATTGACATTAGGAGGAAAAAAATGGAGCTGGGCAGGCGATTTAATGCGCAGGTTAGACAACCGGTGGACCATTATTGTTGCAGAATGGGCGCCAAGAGAAGATAAGTGCAGTCAAGGACGGCAGAATACTAGGTGGGGTGATGAAATTAGGAAACTTGCGGGTGCTAGTTGGAATCGGTAGGACAGGGGTAATCGGAGATCGCAGGGTGATCTCCAATCTCCAGGGAGATCGCTGCCTTCGTCCTGCAGTAGACATACAATAGGCTGATGATGATGATGGTAATATAGCAATTATATTTGAGGCAGCCTATCTCAAAACAGGTGTGAGGCATTTTTAGCAGACCCGGGGTGTCAGCTTTTAAATTACTTATGTCGTGAAGCTCTGTTTTCTCACCAAAATTGAAAGGATTTCTTGTGAATTTTCTGTGAGAAAGTTAACACTGCGCAAGGACTCGAATAGGTGATGACGGAACAACTAGATAAGTTAACGCAATATACCACGTATATGGCAGCGGTAAACTGTTAAAGCAATTGTCGTTTAGGCAATATATGTGCGGATTGGATTAGTAAAATGATTTATCTTCTGATTCTGACTAGGTTGAGCCGGTTGGGACTCACACATGCAGTTTTTGCCTTCGCGATAGCGTCTACACATTCAGAAGCACACCTTGCACGTTCTTCTTCAGGAACCAGTAGGGAGACTGCTCTCGATGCTGCCTGCTTCGCAGGTGCACACAGTACCGGTTCCAGTGCGAACTAGTGGCAGGAGACTTGGCTTCTACAGGGTTACGTGTTCTTACCGCCGAAAAAGAAGGATGTTTTGTTGTCCTACCTGATGGCGTGTTTATTCAAAAAGCTTGTGAAGCTATGGATAAAAATTTCAAGAGCACTCATGTTAAGCCTGCCAAACAAAAACAGCGTGCTATTGAATTACTACGTTCCCTCAATTAGAAAGCCTATGTGCCTCAGTCAAAAGAAAAGGGCTTGCATCTTGAATGGTTTTCTCATGTAAAACGCACAAACCTTGAGAGCCGTTCAGAGCCATTGTTACTGAAAGAAGCACTTGGCAGCAGCAGGTAGCATCGTTTATCCAGAAACAACTTTCCTCGTTAAGAATCCCCGATCCGCTAGCAAGCTGTAATTCTCAGGCTGTTGTACAATATTTGAGGGGAAAAAAACGAAGGGATGCAGCGCCTTCAGTGTTGACGTACAAGATTTATTTTACTCGATTCCCCACACAGAGCTGTTAAAAATGTTAAAATGTCTATTTGCAAAGATGATGATGAAGTAAAATTTAGAAATGACAGCGGAGCACCTGTGGAAAGCTTTACAGAAGTACTATTCTTTTATCTTAGTTCTACTTTTTTCGATTGGAATGAAGCAATGTATGTGCAAAAATCAGGTATATGTATAGGTTGCAAGGTAGCCCCCATATTAACCGACATCTTTCTAGCTCGTGTAGACCAAAGTATTCGCAGTGCTTTAGGAAGCTTGGCAAAAATTTTCCGATGTGTTGGTGATGTTTTGGTAATTTTTGATGGGAATGAACATGGCTGTAATGGGGCTAATGTACCGATACCTTCACACGTAGGAATCGCCGGAAATGAAGAAGCTGATCGGCTCGCTTCAAGTTGCGCTCATAACAACTGTGACTGCCCAGAAATTCTGTGCAAGCTTGATGACGCTCGTCTCCTGATACGTCGCCACCTACTTAAGCAGCATCCAGATCAGCGTGTCGCAAATGGAACGTTCCCGCCCCGTGTTCGTGGTCGAGGCTTGCCTCGTCGCGCTAGAGCACAACTGCTCAAGCTGAGGGTTGGTTGCGTGAACGTGCACGAACGTTTATACAGACAAGGGCGTGTGGCAAGTCCATTCTGTGCGTCTTGTGGCTGCTACGAGACACTTCAGCACCTGATATTTGAGTGTCCCGCTTTCAGTGCGCAGCGCATGTCGCTAGTGAGAAACTATCACCTCCTTGGCCTGCGGTGTGCGACACTCGAGGAATGCTTATACCCCAGTGGTTGTGCATCTAAACGTGATCAGGCCCATCGCGCCCTACTAACCTTTCTAGAGCTAACTAACTTAAGTTCACGTTTGTAGCGTGAACGTTCAACATTCTGTAGTAGCGTGACCTTCAGTGACCGGCCCTACTGTGTGTGATCTGTACTGTGTCCTAACGCTTCTTCCTTCGAAGATGGGAAGTGGCGGGTTCAAACACCTTGTAGTGTATATTGTGAACCGACTACCAGTGAAACGGTGATTGCGTGCAGCTATACTTGGCGTCTCATCGTGGAGCGCACAATTAGCCGCGTAGCAAACTAGCCATGGATGTGATTGATAATTGTGGAGGCTGTTCGATGCGGCGTCACTTTAATTCCGGCTGCAGAGTCGAAACTCGGCGGAACAACGTGCTAGTGTACTGTGTTCTACTTTAGTCTTTAGATTTGTCCTGTTGCTCTTCCTTTCCTCTTTCCTCCCTTCCTTCTTATCTTCCATTTCTGTGTTGCTGTCACCTCCCTTCAGAAGAGTAGGCAGGCGTTGTGCCCCTTCCGGTGGCAGTTGCCAGCCTGCTCCTCGCCTTCCCTTTCCTGTTAACTGTATATATGTGTATATGTGTTCAAAACAAATAATAATACCGAAAGTGTTCCATGATTAGGGCCTAGGCCTTAAGTTTACCCATGAGATTGCCAAAGAAAATGAACCACTGTTTCTAGATCTTTCTCTGCGATGGCTGCCCGATCACACAGACTGGATGCACAGCCCTAGATCAAAAAAGCCCACATTACAGTATAAATCAGGACATTCGAAGATTGTAAAAAGCGGAATCGCGGTGTCTTGCCTTCGGGCTGCGTTAGTAAAATCTTGTTGCCACCTAATAAAAGAAAGGTTTGCCAATCAGGTAACAAGACTAGGTTCAGTAGGATTCCCGGAACACATTATAGTCAGAGCGGCCGAAAAGGTAATAAATATAGTAAAGGGCGTACAACCCACTGTTTCAAGGAAAAGGCTTAGCCCGAACAAAATGTGCCTAGCAGTTGTACCTTACGTCCATTATTTTTACTGTGGGTTAAAGAATGTTGCCAGCCGGTATGGCGTTGAAGTGGTTTTCAGCCCTCCTAACAAGGTGCAAAAACTGTTCCAAGCTATTTCGAATAAGTTAGACAATAGGGTAAAAAATGCAGCTGCGGCCTAAAAGAAGATGAAAAATTCACGAAACGCAGAATATATGTTGTGTACCGGCTTCCGTTAACCTGTGGCAACATGTACATAGGACAAACCGGTCGGTGCATAAACACCCGTCTAAAATAACATGAACGTTCTCTCTGTAAAGAAAACCATTCGCACTTGTCGAACCACTGTAATCTATGTCATTGTGATCCGGTATTTTTTGACAGTAACATTTTGTTTTCAGATAAAAACAAACTAACTCGTGAAATCACAGAAGCATTCCATATCAAGAAGTGCGCTGAAAATTGCATAAGCCAACCGTCAGTTGTAATCACTGAAAATGAATTTGCTTTTTTAAATACTGGTTGAACCTTCGTAATCTGTTTTTAATCTGTTTCTGTTTTACTGACCACTCTTGTTGCACATGCTCAGCGCTGATAGCTGGGGTATATATGTTCGGTATCTTTCCGAAAATAAAATAGTTTGAGTAGCGCTCATGTGTCCCCCTTCACTCTGTCCTTGTCAATTGTGCGCGCTAAATATTTTACTGTGAATTCGTACCAACTCGCCCAACTATCAGTTCTGCTACGTATAAAACAGCCAAAATCCTTGCTTACATAAACAAAAATAGGAAAGAGCTTGTTTGAAAGAAGACTTCATATAAAATGAAACAAGGACTAAGCTTCGAGGAAGAGCGGCTTTTATTGATCGCCAAGGGACTGTATGACAAGGGCACACTAAAAGAGGGTGTTACGGAGTTTAAACCTACCTGCGGATTATGTGGCTTAGGAGAGTAGGTGCAATTTAGGCCGAAAAGCTCAAGGTCTTAGCCATAAGCGGTTTAAGTGTACCTTCAAGGAATGACTGTACTTTTCCGTGTTAATAGTAGAGAACCACGACATCGCATAATCCGGATTATCGGATCGCACGCCAACCACGTAAGACCTCGAGCGCGTCCTTCCACTACTCGTGTCTTAAGGTTCCGAAGCAAATAGTCCACTAGTTGCCGTCGTTTAAACTTTTCAACAACGAAAAAAATCATTTGCATGGACTGAAATTATTTAGTTTGAGCGAACTGTCAACAAAGTAGTGTTTGGCAATGCAGTATCTAGAATGAGCTGTTCATGTAATTAAGAGAGTTACCGAGACGATTTATGTTGGCCTCTAACATGTGTTGCAGTGGATGAAAATATCAAATAATTTCTTGCCTCCTCCTTTCGTTTATCTTCTCAGAGAAATGACAGAAGATAAGCCGTATCTTTATGCCGTTGATAAATTGTTAAAATTTCAGTGTGGCACACAATCACCACGAAATATTAAGGTTTTGTGAGAACCTAAGTGTCAGCGCTATATATTTATTTTTGAGTGACCTACGGCTTCAAGTTATTTCGCAGCATATATGGTTGCAAGTTTCTTTGTTTATGGCCAAGGAGGCGTACAATTTTACATGCAAAGGCTACTGCGTATATAAAAACTAAAGGCCAACAGTGAGAAAAATGTTATCGGAAGGGCTAGAAAATTCCCGCTGCATGGAACACGGTGCTGTCTAGATTTTGGTTCCCTATGTTACCATTAGAAACAGGATTGCAAATTTCTGTTAATAATGTAGCAAGGAAATGAGTGCTTTCTAAGTGGGATCCAGATCGCACTTTTAGGCATTAAATATAATGCCAAGAATACATACGTAAAGGACGCATGCCGGATTAATAGATTGAATTAAATGAATGTGAAATTCAGGTAGCTCAGGGCAAAATTGTGTCATTTTTTCCGCACTATATTTGACCACTCAGCGAGGTTCGTAGGGTACGTTTCTGCACAAGTTTTAGCTTATGCACAATTCAGCACACGTTGAGTTCTTATTGCCTATAAAAGTTTTCATCGAACCTATTTAATGTAATGACGGTCAGGAAAGACGTTTCTGATTTTTTGGTTCGACGACTGAGCCTGTGATATTTGAGTGCACCTAATTTTCTACAAAGGTGCTTATCACGCTAGCAGTGAAATCAAGTGAACCATAGTGACGCCGACGCGCAAGCATGGGAGTGACATTAAAGTGATTAAATTGAATTTACGCCTGCAAGTTGCAGTTCTGAAGTAGCCGGTATTTTTTGCATTAGAACTACGAAATACCCGAAAAAAGTGTCCGAAAAAGGAAAACAATACTTGGCCAAACAGGATAAAAATTTTCGTCAGTGGTCTTCCTCATCTGGACAGGCAGGCCAATTGTAGTAGAAAGAGAAGAAAGCGAAAGCAAAATTTAGCTTTGCAGGGCTGTTACGCACCTTATTTTACGTTATATGCAATGTTTTTAATGCCACTTGCACGAGTAGTAAGTAGAAGAAGGCCACAGGCAGTAGAATACAGGCAGGCGGTGACGAAAAATTTCGGAAGAAAAATGAAGCGCCTACTTGGATATCGAGTATTACAAGCATATGGCTACGAAGGTTCGGTTTAATGGTAGCCGCTGCGTTAATTATAAAGCAGGCGCTCAAGTGAATCAGTGATATATCTCGTTCAAGAATCCTTTCTTTGGCTCTTTCGGTAGATCTTGAGGTCGATTGGTGGTCGGTGGCCACTGTTTGATGATTGGCTGATAGCTGGTGTTCGGACTCGGGAATGAAAATCATTCTTTTATTTCTCTCTTGCAGCCTCTCGGTGGTCGGGATTTCTTGAAGGATCGTTCTCACAAAAAAAGAAAAATACCTTCAGCGATTGAAGCGAAAAGTCATAAGGCACTGCTGCTAACAATGCGAAGCATGTAGCTCTCCCCGCATACTGATTGCCCGTAAAGATTCGCCGCGGAAATGGCATTTGTGACATGGGAAGTGACGTCTTTAGCCTTTCACACATATAGGAAAGAATCAGCCTAGCAACTGACTTCATTGTTCTTGCAGCACCGCTATGGCAAGCCAACGCATAGGACTCCCGAGGAGCAGCGTGAATACGAGGAGCGGCAACGAGAAAAGAAACGGCAATAGGACCAGCGGTAGTGTGCTACCGAAACTGATTAACTAGTGGACCCGAATGTTCTTGCTCAAGAGGCTCAGCGCGAGCCACATGCCCGGCCCACATGTCCCCCTCAGCAGTTGTAGTGGTGGTTCTCAACCACTACGCCGGGCATCCACTTTCGCAGGGCCGGGATGGCGAATCAATTTTCTTTTGTCACTCTCTCTCGTTGCGTGGTTTATTTGTTCGCGCTGTTAGCCTAAAATGACGATGTTTTCTGCATATTATTTTTAAGAGACTATTCCTATAACAAGGTAAGTTCATCACGTATTGATCAGCAAGTAGCGCCACTACTGAGCACAACCAGGTGCTATCATATGGTGTGTGAAAGGATCCTTGCCTCTGCCCCGCCTCCTCGAAGAGAAAAGAAAGCTCTCATTCTTAGCGAACACTCTCCAAATCTCTGCTCGCCTGCGCAATACGGCACAAGTGTAGTCGTGAGGGGCTTCAGGATAGGCAACATTGTTTTTTAGAACCTATTGGCCGGACATACTTATTTACGTCATGTTTTGGGGTGACTCAATAAAATCTTGGGATATTAGCGGGAAAGCTTTCTGGATCTCATAAATTCAGTTCTCCGTAAAAAGAAAAAGAAAGACGAAGAAACTCATGACGCGACACGATGGCAACGACCCGGCGGCGCCAAAATCTTTATTACGTGCTGCGCGCCTTGTGTTGCAAGCCACCCTGTGGCCGTACGGGACGCATAAGGGCCCAGTGCGAGTTGCACCATGCAGTAAAACACGGTATCACTGAATTATCAATTATTCCGCTTCATGTAATCTGGTTGCCGCTATGCATGGCGGACCATCTTATTGACTGTTGTTAAACAATACTATTGATTTATACCAGATACATATCGTGTGCCTATAATGCATAAGATTTCCTGCTGCTAGTGAATTTGCTTTGATAGATTGGAACTCGCGAGTCTGTCTCGCGTGTTCATTGAATAGACGGCTAAGATATTTCAAGATCGATTCGCTGACATGGAGGCGTCGGCGAGAGTTGCTGATGCGTGGCGAGTTCCCAGCTCGGTCGATGTTCGAGTCAAGGATGTCTAGAAACTTTCCTATCGAAAGACCGGGCTGTTGCCGAGCGAAAGTCTTTGGCTAGCAAAAACGCATGACTGTGGTTTCATTCTGTGCTACAAGTATAACGTTTGTGAAAATCTGCCGCCAGATTTTGTCTCACCTATGCGACAAGCCGTGAGTAACAAAGGCAAATGAACTGCCGCATGACTATCATTAGAATGCGATGCGAATGACTGCTTTATCCTCTCACATTCAGTTTCAAAATATGCACACACTATAAAAGAAATATTAACATACCGTGCTTGCTTAGTATCTGTGGTGTTGGGCTACTAAACACGAGGTCATGGGATTAAATCCCGGCCACGATGGCCGCATTTAGATGGGGCCGAAAAGCGAAATCACGCGTGCACTTAGATTTAGGTGCACGTTAAAGAACCCCAGGTGGTCTGGAGTCCACCACTACAACGTGCCTCATAAGCAGACCATGGTCTTGGCACGTAAAACACCAAATTTCTTATAAAAAAATATACACCTTTTCGTGCTTATCTTTCCCGACAATAATAATCGTCATTTGTCTTGCCCACATTTCTTTAACATCGCAGGATCGCATCCCGGACACATCTGCCGTATTTCGATGGGTGTAAATGCGAAAACACTCGTGTACTTAGGCTTAGGTGCACGTTAATGAACCCCAGGTGGTCGAAATTTCCGGAGTCTCCCCGTACGGCGAGTCTTATAATCAGATAGTTGTTTTGGCACGTAAAACCCCATAATTTTTTATATTTGTTTAACGGTGTAAGCCTGGTACTTCCTAGTTACGAATGCCTTGCTCGTTGTCAGCGTGGCACAACATTCTCGACATGAACGATGTCGAGAATGTTGTGTCACGCAAACAAAAAAAAGCAAACGCAAGCAAGGCGGATGACGATTGCCATTGTGGACCAAATATACACCCCAAAGGGTGCAACCGATTTTAAGAGTTTACGTGGTAGGTTTTATTTCAGTTAGCAAGCGCGGCATGTGAAAGTGCTATGATGTGAAGCTTTCTTTAGGAACGCGCCCGATCTGTGCTGACCGTGTCTGCTGCGGCTGCTGCTGCTCCTGCTGTCTTCCTAACACTTAACTTAGAGGACAGCGACGACATAATGAATAGATCTTGTACATATACAGCCAGGTACATTTGTCCTTAATGCCTTAGAGTGGTCGGCTCTGCGTTCTACGGAACTACGCAATGTTGCAAGTCATGCCGTCTTGCTGCGTTGGCACGTGATCGCTATACTGAAAATCACGGCAAATACGACGAGCAGTGTTATAGCATTTAATCAGTTTTCTCACGAAAATTTTGCTTCTCGTAGATGCATTGGCTGTATAGTAGTCGGCATATGCAAAACTATTTCTAAGTGATGGCATCTTTGCAAAAACGCTTGAAAGTTATGTTGTTCATATATATATATATATATATATATATATATATATATATATATATATATATATATATATATATATATATATATATATATATATGCCACCTAGAGACCGTTGGTTTCTTCGCCCATTCTTACACCGTGGCAGCTAACGCTTTCAACAAGAACGTTTGACCTTAGGACTTTCAGGAGCTGTGCTGAACGCCACCGGTTTCGAGAGGAGCAGAGGTTCATCAGTCATTCTCTCGTAGCCATTATTGTAGGAAACTCTATGCTCGTAGCAGAACGATACGAATACGCTACAAAGACGCACCAGAACAAGTTGTAACGCTTCCCCCCAGTCTAAAAACAAAATGTCGTAATGCCGACGCAGTCACACGATTGTCGTCAACGTCGTGATCGTCTTTTTGTTTCTTTCGCCATCCGCAGGCTCGCGTCAAACACAATTGCTAGGCTTCTGTAAGCTCGTTGGCCCATTTACTGTGAAACCGCGTTTTAGTTTCGAGTTCTTTAGGTTCGCAAAGCACCTCAAGCGGGCCTGGATAACCACATACCTGCAATACCTCTCGCGTAACGCTAATTGCCACAGTGCGTGTAATCTACGTACTTTATTTTCGTTTCTTTCCGTTTGTGCTACATTCTTCGACATTGATATCGTCAGCAGAGCACGAATGACGAACTGTGCATTAATAACTTTAAATAGGAGTTTGAAGGTTCTGATCACCCCAGAATAATAATGGCGCTCCTACAAACAACATCAACTTGAAGTGTTTTGTAGTTTGTAGGCTTTCGGTGACATTGCGCAAGAAATACGGACGTCAATGTTTCTGCTGCTAGCGTGGAATAAGACGGACGATGGCGCCTATTTTCCTGCCAGGGTACTTCCATGTTTGTGTGTGTGTGATGTCTCTCTCCTAGCGAAGGTAAAATTGCAGCTAGATTACTGCCGGAAACGGGGGATCTTGACGGGAACAGCGCAGAGAGATAAACTTTAGTGTCCCTGAGAGCAAATAGCACGCCGTGGTAACCGTAATGTAATCTAACTTATCATTGAGTGGGACCCATACGTGCGTTCTCGTGTCAGCCTTCATTCCCTTTTTCGGCGCAGTTCTTTTTACCCGCTGGCTTTCACTTGATTGAAGTGGCAATAGTTTGCTTTAAATATATTAGCAGCGATTCCGACTATCCCGAAAACCCCCGGCCCCCCTTGACCCTGCCAATGAAAACGACTCCCACTGAAGTGGTTACAACATCCTGTAGCACGTGTAACATTGGCATTGGAAGTAGTTGGCACCTTAGTGAGATTCATTTGCAACCCCACGTGATCACTTGGGAGGGCCTGTTGACGTAAGCTGGAGCAGCTATTTAGACATAATCTAGCCGCTGCGTTTCTTGTCACATTATTTCATTTAAAACAATTATTTGGAGGTATAAAACATTTACAGTTTGATTGAGTAGTTTTTCATCGCATAAGTAGTCACCAATGCAAAAAAAAAAAGACACAAACTGCGCCTGTGAGCCTGAGCGGTTACGAGCAGTGTAACTGGTATACTTTTCTTAAACCTTGTGGCTTGTTGTTACGCACTTGGCTAGAGACGAACTGATTCCAGATAAGCCTCGTTCAGCAAGAAAAACGTTGGGCATTCGTTAATAGGTCAGACCACAACTTACAAGTCAGTCACAGCTCATTTGCGCAGAAACATGCGTGCGCGGATTTTAGCTGGCAGAAAGAGAGGTTGCTTCCCCGAATCGGAGCCGGGCTCCACGCCTGCACTGAAAGCCCATGGACTGAAGCACTATAGCTTTTCTGCATAATATCACCACTATTTCTTAGTTCACACGTTACTTCTCGGTTTTAGGTAAGCCATCCCTCTGCCCCAGAAAGTAGCAAGAGTTCTTTACTACGCACATTAAACAAACGCATACGTCATGACATGAGCATTAGCAGAGTAGCATAAGTACGACTGATTCATGCTTTCTTAGCGACGTTGTTATGAAGCAAGCGAGGTCTTCGCCTACTCCTAGAGAATGTCCTTACAGAAGCTTAGTACTTTTACAGACGACCATGATGACCATATTTCTGTTCATTCTTTTTCTAGAGGCGAACTTCCCGCGCAGATATTCAAGGACCACGGGAAGCGCCTTAAAAGCAGTGAACAAATTTCTTGACGTGATTTACGCGTGATCCGAGTGCACTCCAGAGGATCCAGAAAACAGCCCAAAAGATCCAAATGTGTGAAAAAGAAAGAGACTCCGTAATAGCGTAGATCATCGTGTCGGGTGCATTTTATGGCTTTATTATCACGCACACCCTACGTACTTAGTGCCGACGTTTCGCCCGCGAGCACTAACCGAACGGCTTTGTAGAGTTTGTTATTGTGCTTTTTGGTGGTTTGATGTTTGCCTCTGTTTCTTCTTGTTCTTGCCTTTGTCTGAATTCTACACGCCGGCAATAGCATGCCCTTGGAAACGTCTCAGACAGACTATACATTTCGGGAAGTTTATTTCTAAGCGTTTGTATAGCGTACGAGAAACGTGCCTGAAATTTAGTCGTCGGTGTCGTGGCTGCTTCCTATGTCTTCGGGCGTACGGCTCGAAAACAGTAGGTTAAAGGAAGAAGAACGAACGTCCCTTTACCGACAGAAATTATAGCTTTCTTTTGCCTTCCTGCGCAATGCTGCACACTTACGTTCATACTCTATGCAAGAGAGAATATAATGGCGCCAAGAGCAGTAAACTAAAGCTACTTGAGCACTAGAAGCAATACAATCGTGCCCATGTTACTCCCTACGTGCATTTGATTTGGGTAATTTGTGTATTGCCTTTTTTTTTTACAGGGTTAAATTGTTGTAACCCTTGAAGGGCTGTTTTGATGTGCGCCTCGAAGAATTTAAATCAATACGCCCTTTCTGCGTTTGCATTTGTTCGTATAAGTGCAGTGCCAACTAGCCAAACCCGCAACTTCAAATAATCTCTGTTTCTAAACTAATATTTTTATAATCGTGCTAGGTGTGGGGAGTGAATATTATATCAAATTTTGCTGGATACTTAGGAATTAGCGGATGGGACATAGACGGTTTACTTTTGAATGTTTCTTATGATGTCATCATTTGAAACGTTCTCACGCACTGTTTTGTTTATTCGAAAGCCTTTTGTTATTCCACGGGCTAACTTGAAGTTAAATGGACGTTTATACTGCGCGGTAAACAACGGGATTACTTAAATTTATCCATAACCCAAACAATATGTGCTCCAGTAATCCATATTTGTACTACATGTTTATCTCGCGAGAAGATGAAGTGGTTTTTTTTTTGCTTCTCAATATAAATGAGGCGTCTCACCTCCTTTCCAAGCAATGACGTGTTCTTTAAGTGATTCCGGTTGTTTTAGAGTGGGTAGAGATCCAATAAGCCAAATATGATGCATTTGTTGATGTGCATGGTCAGTGAAGCATCCATAGCGAATTTCGCGGCTGTCTTGGACACAGACTGTGAGCTTCCGTTTACCGCTTTTTTAGAAGGCATTATGAATTATGAGGGCAAGAAACGCCTGGAAAGAGAACCGCAACGCTAAAAACGTACAATCCGCAATTCGAAAATGATGGCGATAGAGTTGGAGCTAGGTCTTGTCGCCGTTCTTCTTACGTACATAGAAGCCGCTCATGTACAGTGCAACGAAATGTATTACACACGTCCGTCCGTCCGTCCGTCTAACTAACTAGCATCTTAGCCCAGCCCAGTGGCACATGTTGCCTACCGGCTTGTATCCGATCATCGTCATGCCCATCATACAGCCTTCATCGATTCATCAACGTCAGTCTTTCTTTGTCAGTATATCATAATGAGGCTAACTTCATTGAATCACTATTACGCAACCTTCGTCATGACACCTTAGTCATTGCGTCATTGCCAGTAAGTCGCTATCATACTCTCGTCATCATGCCGTTGTAATGGTGCCATTGTCGTTATTCCAGCTTCACCATGTGGTTAGTGTCCTTCCGTCGTCGTCGTGCCCTCGTCGCCATACACTAATTGTCATCCCATCATTGTCATACACTAATACCATACACTAATTGCCGTACATTCTTCGAGAGCGTCTATGTGATTCCCATGAAACGCTTCCGGCTTCCTGTCCTACCAGAGAACAGGCGATGCAGCGTCGGACGCAGTGAGCAAGCAGACCAAGCGATATCGACTGAGCATTAACGTACTTCACGGTGGAGTCAATGAATGATTCAGAGCGCTTTTTAGTCATTCATATAGGATGGCCGAATGCAGCGACACAACTTCCGCAACTGCCATCTCCAAAGCCTCTGCAGTATATGACCGGCTTATTATCGATTTCTGTAAGCTGTTTGGATGTAGGTAGGCTTTTTAGTCTGCACTGAGGTAATTATTGAATGTGTACACATGTGAAACAAAGTATGTAGCGTTTCGGCGTTCATTTTCTTCTGCATCTCCAGCGTCCCCCCAGTCTCATCGGAAAGAAGGATTCGAGCTTCGTAGTGCGCGCGATGTCTAGTTGTCTAGGAAGTTCGCAGGCTCGGTTTAGAGAAGTCATCTTGCTACCATGCCAAGGCATTAACCTACTGAAAATTTTCGTAGGTATTTATTTTAATTTGATACATACTGCCGGCCTGAGTGTCAGGCCTTGGGCAGGAGTGGGTAAACAATACAAGAATAAGTGAATACAATGGTACGAAAATTCCTTATCAGCACCATTCTAACATTCTGCGTAACAGCACTCGGCACTGCGCATAACAAAGAGTATTCGATTTTGCAGCTCAGAACGAACGCACACAAAAAACGCATGAACAAAAAACACTTGATAAAAAGAAAGCAATTACTTATTGCAAATGGTCAAGCGCGCACATGAAAGACGTAATAGTGGGGCTTTCGACGACCTCAGCGGGCAGTTCGTTCCATTTACGGATTGTACGCGGGAAGAACGAGTATTTAAAAGCATTCGTTTTGGCAAAATATTCACCGACTTTCCTGGAGTGGAAGGATCGAGTTTGCTGTCGTTGTAATGGTTGAAAGCATAAATTACTATCTATTCCTAATTTATCATGGTACAGTAAATAGAAGAGTTTTAGTCTATCACGATACCGCCTTGTCTCCAAGCTCTCCAAATTGGCTGTCTGTAAGAGGGCTGTAGGGGATGTTTTCCAACTATAAGGGTTATAAATAAATCTGACCGATTTCCTCTGTACTTTCTCGAGTTTTTGAATGTTAGCTTTTGTGTGGGGGTCCCACACTACTGCGGCATATTCGAGGATCGGTCTTACATAAGTGCTGTAGGCCAATAGTTTAATTCCTGTCGTTGATGTACCTAAAGATCTGCATAATTATCCTAAGCGTTCTACAGCTCTCCTAATTATCTAAGTCACATGATTATTTCAACGAAGATCATGGTTAATTAATAGTCCTAGGGTACTTGTAACTCGATACTTCAGATAGACTGGTGCCATTGAGAATGTAAGTGAACTTAAAAGATTGAACCTTACGTGCTACCTGCATTGCCACAGTTTTCTTAATGTTAATACTCATTTGCCACGCCAAACACCATGTCTGTATGCAATTTAACGCGTTGTTTAATAATTCCTGATCTGCCGGAGTGCGGATTTCTTTATAAATAATGCAGTCATCTGCGAAAAGACGTGCCACAACAGGAAGATCCCTAACCAAATCATTTATAAAAATCAAGAACAATAAAGGCCCGAGTACACAGCTCTGAGGGATTCCAGATTGCACAGGGGCAGGTTTAGAAGTTGTGTGGACAACGGTGACTGCTTGGGACCTGTGGGATAAGTAGGCTGCAAACCATGCAAGTAACGAATCATTATTGTGCATTGGTCTTAATTTTGAGAGCAGTTTAGAATGAGACACGCGGTCAAAAGCTTTCTCGAAGTCTAAAAATATGATATCAATTTGACTGAACTTGTCGATGGCCAACGTAATGTCATGAATAGTTTCGAGTAGCTGAGTAATGGTAGACATACCCCGGCGAAAGCCATGCTGACGGTTGTCAATTATGTTGTTTCGTTCAAGGAATGTCGACAGGTGTTTGGATATGATATGCTCAAGTGTTTTAGCACAAATACAGAGCAAGGAAATAGGCCTATACGATGACACATGTGACCTATCGTCTGCCTTTGGAATGGGAGTAATGATGGCTTGTTTCCAATTGTGGGGTAGTTCAGCGCTGGCGAGCGATGTTCTAAATATTAGACATAGGTATTTCGAGCACCATTCAGCCTATAGGTAGAGAAAAACAGTAGGAATACCATCAATACCAGGCGACTTTTTGATATCCAAGTTAAGCAAGAGCGAGAAGACGCCCTCTTCGCTTATATGAACATCGTCAATAGGTGGTTTGTCGTCGAAACCAAGGAAGCTTGGAAGGTTGTTGTCGTCACTGGTAAAAACCGAGCAAAAGTAATCATTGAACGCATCAGCGATTAGCGCCTGAGTCACAGCAATCCCTTGCAAAAGAAGACTGATGGGTTGTTTTTTTCTGCGAGATAGATAACGCCAGAACTTCTGCGGCGAGGAAGCAAGAAGCCCTTTTAAGCGAATGGTTTGGTAGTGGTCTTTCGCCTTTTTAATGGAGTCTTTCAAGGCTAGGCGTAGCCGAGACAGCATACCAACGGTAGACGATGAAGGGCGTAGCTGGTGCTTTTTTCGAGCCCTTTAAACCCTGCGCTTTAGACGAATAACCTCACGCGTCATCCAGTTGTTAGAAGGACGTTTCATGTAGCGTTTTGCCGGAACGAAGTTGTTTATGCACAAAGTAACCAGATTTTTGAAGCGGTTCCACAAAGTGTTTACAGACGCGTTGTTTTGATACTCAGAAACGAAATTGGAAAAAGAATTGTCCAGGGCATCTAAAATATCTGTATCGCTGGCGCGTGCAAACACTGGAACAAGTCTTTCTTCGAGTTTTTCTTTGAAGACAGGATTAGGTTTCATTGTCAGGCACACTGTTTTATGGTCAGATATTCCATCAAAAATGCTGATAATTGGATCGAGAGAGAGAGTTTTTCAATTGGCGAGGAACAAATCTAAAGTGGATGAACATCCGCTCTGAACTCGTGTAGGCAGCTTGACCAATTGGGACAGATCGTGAAGCAGAACGATGTCGACAAGGTGTTCAGCCATTGCTAAAAGTGCCTCGGGAAATTCATCTGACCAGTTAACATCTGGGACATTAAAGTCGCCGACCAACAAAATGTAACTCGAACAATTCCTGTGCCCACACAAAAACTCGTTTAGGCTATCAAAGAAATTGCTTGCAGCGGTTGGAGGGCGATAAAACACTATGGTATAAATTGAAGCTTCGCTTGCCGTCATTTCTAGTGGGTTTTGTAACTTCTGTGTAGCGGTTATTTGAAACAAGAGAACTGTGTTCTATATTCACGTCAACAACTACTACTACCATCATCATCAGCAAAAGCAGCGGTGTTATCATAATCAGCCTGTTATTATGTCCACTGCAGGATGAAGGCATCTCCCTACAATTTCGAATTACCCTTCTATTGCGCTAGCTCATACACCTAGCTTTCTGCCATCCAGACTGCGCTTCGCTTCCCTTGGCACCCATTCTGTAGCTCTAATGGTCCACCGGTTATCTACTCTGCATGGCCAGCTCAGCTCCATTCTTTTATTGCGAAATCAATACTGCTCGCACTTTCGGCCCCTCGGTGGTGGTGGCGCCTCCGTACGCAGCTGCGCGTCACGTGACCCTGTGACGTCACGCCAGACCGAGAGACGGGGCCCCAGCTCACGGCATCGATGGTGGAGGCGAAGCCTTGCGCACTACTGCTGCGGCGCTACCGAGAGAGGGCGCTCACTGGTGTGACGTCACGCTAGGAGGATAAATGCGGCTACAGCTCGGCTCCTCGCAGTGGTCGGCGCGCTGCCTTGCGCTATGTCGGATGATGTATAGCCATAAGTTTAACAAAGGGCAACCATGTCCACACCATCAGCCGAACCAAGGCGCAGCCAAGGGTATCGCTTTCGCAATCTTCCAGGCTTAACCAAGCTAAGCCTTCAGCCAATTTTTTCTCCTAATCTCAACTAGAACATCCGCTGCTCCCGCCTTCTCGCGGATCTACACTGCTCTATTCCTGTCTCTTAACGTTGCATTCAACATTTTTTATTCCATCGCTCCTTGCATGGTCCTTAACCTGTTCTTGAACTTCTTTGTTAGCATCCAGGTTACTGCCCCCTATGCTAGCACCGTTAGAATACAATGATTGTACACTTTTCTTTTCAACGACAATGGTAAGCTGCCAGTCAGGATTTGGTAATGCCTGACATCTGCACCTTAATTCATTTTTATTCATCTGTAAATTGAGATGCAGATGCCACGTACCTCGAGTGGCTAGTCACGCGGCAATTCGGCGTGTATTCCCGGGCGTCTTCCACGCTCGGACAAACACTTTTATGTGGCACTTATTGAGCAACCGACAGTTGTATGGGGGAGTTTTTGATATTGCTCT
Organism: Dermacentor variabilis; assembly: GCF_050947875.1. Lineage (NCBI taxonomy): Eukaryota > Metazoa > Arthropoda > Arachnida > Ixodida > Ixodidae > Dermacentor > Dermacentor variabilis. Next base: position 104,658,727 of record NC_134571.1, read on the forward strand.
TCAATTTTCTCATCCACACTTTTCATCTAACTATAATATTTCAGAAGTTGAATAATTAGTTAAGACTAATTACGTGTTCAGGCGGAGTGCAAAAAATTATCTGATTATCTCAAAGTGACTGAAAACAACAATACCTTGGATCTGTGCAGCTACGTTGCATGCGCATATTTTGAAACCTTGGTGCATGGTAGTTGGGGCACGCTCTATAAATCAATAGTCCAGAAAAATTGATTGACCTATAGAACACCATTTTGTTAGGAGAGGGCTGTTTATGAAATGTTTGTGTTCAGAATATTATTCTTGACAATATTGCATTGCAACCTTTATTAGACAAGATGCCCCTTTTTAAAGTATTCAATGAACACCTGAACAACTTATCTTTCTTTATATGTTCGATCACTAAATACACTACAATACTTATGTGCCAGATGTGAAGGACAATTAGTTCATTTTGTTCTGTAACCAGTCACCTGCGTCCACCTGTCGATAATTGTGCGTTAACAAGGACATACCATCGCGTACTCGAGAGGGAAACTAAACAATATGGATGCTGCCGCAGCTGAGAAACAAAAACACGTATCAACTTTTTTCTATTTGCAAAATATCGCTTGTAATGCGCAGCGGCGGCCTAAAAGGAAAGTAACGAAGCAATACCACGCAACAAAAGAGGGATGAACGATAAGAGCTTTGGATAAATGGAGGGACTTACCACCAATATTGTGATCACAAAATCTGGGCGGCTTCGCTGTTGGCTGAATAGAAGGAGCCGAGCACGCGAACAAATAATTGCTGGTGCTCTTCCGTCAAAGTGAAAAATTTCGGACAAGTTTCTTGCAACTTACATTACTTGAATATCTACTTCTTCTTTGACGTTTGTATTGTTTATCATCTTGTCCATATTATTCATATTTTGCGCGTTTTCATCTAACGAACTCTTGTGTAAGCGTCTAAACCATTATTTTTACAGTCGATTGTCGCCTCCTTTGTTTTCAGCATCTCCTCCTGGGCCTGAGCACGCTGTAGCTCACTATTTCAGAGAGAATTTCTGCAGCAGTACAATTCTTAACGGGAGTGGATGCCTGCTCAAGGCAGCCTTTTTAAACACAGCGTGCTAAATTGAGCGTGAAATTGAAATTTTGAGGCAAAAAGAGAAAGCAAAAGCAAAGAAAGGAAAGGCAGAGAGGTCAACATGACTTGCGTCTGGTTTGCTATCCTTGAGTGGTGGTAAAGGAAAGGGGGAAGAGAAAGAGGAAAAGAGGAAGAGCGTAGACGACTGTGTTTATGTACGGGTACGTGCAAGGATCCAAAGGGAGAGTATAAGCGGTGTCAAACCGGTGCACTTCAAGAACTGTACTAGAGAAGGAATCGCTTTCTTTGACCAGTGACGGATGTCCCGCGGTCCGAGTACCTTTGTCTCAGTGAACAGTCTCGAGTCCAGTCAGTTTGAAGTTGTCCGCAGAGAGAGGCGTCGTACGTCGTAGCAAGGACAGATACGCAATAAGTGCGTAAGGCAGAATGCCCTCAGCAAGGTTCATTGCAACAGAAACCACAATTTCCTAAAGGCAACGAAATTTTATCGACATCACAACTTCTCTTGTTCGTGCACAAAGTACGTACAATCAGTCAGGATGATTGGCCCAACCTGTGCCCAACGCATCTCCGATCTGACATTTGGAGGGAGTGATAAGTTGTACGCGTATTGTCCTCTTGAACGGAAGGTTCTACGTAATCAAACACGGATAAATAATTTTCGCCAAAAGTAAAACAGATCAGATAGTGACTTCATAGACAGTAAAAAATAGCACAAAGCAATGTCTTCGGAAATAATTGTAAACAAACTTCAGATTATTGCATACAGATAGGGCAATCGAAAGTTGGCAATAATACGTAGGAACTACCACATACTCATCTAACGCATGAAATTTAGCCACTCCACATATTCTCAATTTCGAGATTCTTTATGGGCTCTACGTTTAGCCTAGCCTACGGAGAGAGGAGTGGAGCGATAAAGAAAGACGATGCACCACAACACTGTTCAGTCACGCAAACTTCCTGTATTCTCCTTAGGTCCGTGGTAGCTTTAAAAAGTAACAAGCTCTGTAACCTCCAGTGGATCATTGACATGTTTACTTTCTGCTGTTTACCCGTTCCTCAACTAGGAGAGAAAAGTTCTACCACCCGCCGTGAGAAGAAACGACGCGTATGGAGCAATTAGTAGACGTAGTAGTAGACGTAAAGTGGCAAGAAAGATTGCTTGCTCATTTTCTTTTCTCCTTCTTTATGTTGCTTTTGATAAAGGTCAACCTCCGTACATGCCTGTTCCATGCCAACATGGCAGAACAGAGTTTTCTCCTTCAGTTTAGGATCCGTCACAAGCAAGCGGCCACCCAAAGTGATGGTGAATGTATTTCAGCCCAATCGACAGAACTCTAAAGAGCAGTATCTCGCCAAATGTCCGCTCTAGCAGTGCTCTCAAAAACGCGCCCCTCGAAGTGTAGTAGGAACTGTGCCTGCGCACGTCTCGCTTTTTACAGATATGTCGTGTATGACTAGCGTTCCATGAATTTTGGTTCTTCGACAACAAAAACCATCATAATCAATGGCCCATGCTCTAGTGAGCATTCATGCTCCGTAAGCAAGCAAAAAAAAAAATAACTGGAACGTCTCATAGCCTCCGTAAGGCAGAGGCTACAAGCACTCAGAAAAGTGAAGCGAACAGTGCTTAAATTTTTTTCTAATCACGCATACAAGATACAGACTAGCATGTCGAATACTGTCATCAACAATGGCTCATACCACGATAAGCAAACAAAAAATGCCATGACTCGTAGCCTCGTAAGGTTCATGGCTACTCACTTTGCGTGCATTAGCTGCGATGACACTACACCTGTTGTCGTTGTCGATGATTTCCGTGTGGATGTGTCAGTAACGAAAAGGGAGCGGTTTACTTCCGTGTTTCAGACATATCCCTGGGGATGCCACACCAATCCGGCCCAACCGACCACCCAGCGTCTTACGTGCATCGATTTGACATCATCAAAGAATGTGATTGCAGTTCCGAGTGAAATAATGACTACAAATCAAGACAATAAATGAGTGTGCGTATCTTTCGTCAAGATGACCACCCATCAAGACAATAAACGAGTTTGAACCTTTGTTCAAAATTATTTGTCACCTCTGTGTCGTGTGCTAAACAGCTTCGCTGGTCAACGATCTTCACATAGTGGAATAGCTCATGATCTTTTCCTTTAGCATTCTCTGGCTATTCCATTTGAGCCAAATTATGTTACAAGCTTCGCATTCCTTCAGTCTTTCTTGTGTTTTCATTATAATCCAGGAACTTCAGAGCAAAGTGCACGAGCAGTTCCCAAGACCTTGTAATTTACTAACTGTGCGCCCACCGCCGTACGTGCGTGTGCCCCTCAGCTGAGGTTCAACAGCAAGAACTTCGAATGAAACACAAATATTTGCGGAATATCACTTAAAACATACAGAAGCAGATCAGAAATTGACACAAAGGAAATAGAAGCAGTGAAGAGGGCGCTTATATTGTAAACTCCAGCACGGGCGCCGGCGATAAATTATCGAGGTCGAAAGGATAAGAGAAATATTGCGCGAACCGAACTATATTTCAGGTATCAAAGGACGTTACAATGGTCAAGAACACTCGCTACGGCGTACCGCGCATACCTGATCGTACTGTCTAGTGCCCATTTCTGAAATTTATTTTGGGACAACTGGAAACGGCGATCGAGCTACTGATGACAGCCACTATTGATTTGCAATTGCAGACTTTATAATTATTAAAGTGGTGCTAAATGCCTTCCGTTTGAGGCGGAAGAAACGCAAATGACGCGCCGCGGAGTGGTCAAGAGACAACATCGAAGCGCCGAAAAGTCAACCGGATGGTAGCCACGTGACCCTAGTGAACCAGGTGGCGTCGGGTTCGAACGTTTCCGGTCAATCAATGGCTCTTGTTAAGGCAGCACGTGCACTTATGGGCGTCGGCTGGAATTACAGTAGGACATAATGATCGCTCGTCGCGGGATTGGTAGTGAGGCCTAGCGAGCGGAAATGGAAAGCGAAACAAAAAAAAACTACATTGGAAGGGTTGTGGAAAAAAAAAGAACGAAAGGAGAATTGCCAGGAGAAAAGAACATGTTCATACCGTGTCGGGTGCTGCATGAGCTATTGTATTTGTTTCCTACGGCATAGTTTGCAGCCGGAAGCTTTATCCTGCCTATTTTTTTTTACTTCATTCTTGCACTGCAAGCGCCTACGGCATATTTGGTGCTCTCTCTAATGGCATACTGCTGATGCTGCATTTGGATGTGCCCTCTGTAGCGTTGCAAAGGTTATAAAGGGAAAAGAAAGGAATATTCAGCTCAAAGATCTTATAGTGTAGAAACAAAGCAGGGTGCTATACTTCGCGACATTTACCTTCATGTTGACTTGTTCTCGCTTTTAGCTCCAGACCTGCACAGTGCTGACGGTGTTGAAAGCTAGGGTAGGTAGTCTAGGAGATAAACAACAAGAACATACAAATAAACTACCGACGACATCGCCTGAAAACTAGAATGAACGTGAGAAAAACAGCGCACCAAAGAGTATATACAAATAGGGCAACGTAGAAAAAAACTTCAGGCCAAATATAGTAGTCGAGTGAACCCGAAAACACATTAAGGATTCCCGCTGCTTCTTTTTGTAGCCAGCTACAGGGGAGTGACCCGTCGTGACAGCAGCGCAATCGGCAAGTAGATGAGTTTATTTACATAACTCGGAGTCGGCATCTGCGAACGGTCGTGTGAGCTCTGTTGACTGCAGCACTTCCTTTATTCCCCTTGATGTCTTCTCTGTCACGGTTAACTCTGAAATTGTATTTTCTTTCTCTTTTTCTCTATTTTTTATTTGCGTCTCTTTCTTTGCCCGCGTTGCCTGATTTACTTCTCCGCCTTTCTGTCGTTTCTTATTTGAGTTAATGAAAGTGAAATTGTTCTCGTTATTCCAAGCTATTGTTCTGTTTCAGTGAGGGACAGTAGTTCGCCTCTAGTGAATACCGGACACGACATCGCAATTGATTTCTCTGAAATTGCCAAACCCACTGGTGCATATCGCTGCCTTTGTAAAAGTGATGTAGTCGAGCATTTCAAACGCGAGGCTGCGCTCGTCGAAGGGGAAAGACTACACCCTTCTTTTCTTCGGCTTCGTGAACTGTCGCTAGCATGTGCGTAGGGCGTTGAAATTAAAGTTGTTTAAACTACGCGCTCCACTAATACTCCGCTTAACCAGTGCTTCCTTCAAACTTGCGATGGATGAAACAGTAATTGAAAACAGTTAAAAAGCATTAAGCGCAGTCGTGTGGTGTAGTTTGAAACTTTAGGAGAGTATAGTACCAATTTACTTTCCTGGCGAAAAAGATAATGAGCTCAGTGTTAAGGATGCTGCAGAATCTTACAAATGAGGTAAATTAATGGTTATTTAACTTTTCTTTGAGACTTAGAAAAGTCAATCAGCAAAGAACGAAAAATAACAAACGTGTCATCTTCCTCCTGACCACCGCCACTCAAACTAAGTTTATTACCGCAATAAGATTGCCTTATGTAGGTTAATCATACCGAGTCACACACGAAACTATAGAAGTAAAATACAGCCATCTATCGACCACTCAAGAATGATATCTGGCACAAAATATCAAGTGAGCAAACAAGAACCACAGGTGGAGCAGCACGGAAAGCAATTCATCGAGCATAGTCTTTTCCAAGCCTACGGCGAGAAAAAAAACGAGATATAAAAAGTACCGTCTACGCTTCGCTATCAAACTATCCACAACACAACACACTTCAAACGCCTAAAGCCCAGTCAGTGAAAAAACCCGCACGACTGTGGGAATAATGACCAACGAATAACACGGAAAAACGAATAAAGGTGTTTAAGTACGGCGTCTGCGTCAAAACTGAAATCTCTAATATTCACTCACCTAAAAGAATGAGAAAACATGCGACCGTGCGAAAATCGAACCATGTGACAAACAATGAAATGGAGAGAACAGTTGAACGATAAAGGGTCTAAAGAATAGTGTCTGCGTCAAAAAGAAAAAAAAAACCGCAACAAAAGCTTCAGAGCTACTAGAAAATCGTCAACAAAATAAAGACTAGTTAAATAAAAGGAAGACAGACGGAAAAACCTAAATGAAATCACTCTAACATGAGGCCTAGATTCAATTTCTGTATTGCAAAAATCATATCCTTCCAGAATCGGCACAAAATATGAGTACACCAAAATACCACTATGAATCTGCACGTGAACCGAGAAACAGCCCGTGCGAAATATGGCTGCAACACCACAAGGAAGTAGATATTAGAAGAGTAAAACTGAGGTAGCTATCAATCACAATGATAATACCAAGTGCACCAATGACGATGCCGCACAGAGCGAGCGAAATTACGCTATGAATTGTTTTTGTACTGTTTTCTGTTGAAGTGGAAAATTCGCCATGTTACTGATCTATACTGACCTGCTAAACATATATTTACTACGTTTGCTCAGAGAACAATATATTTATTTATTCATTTGCTTTGCCAACGACTTCTTGTATACAACGGTTACTGGTAAAACAAACGTCAGGCATAAAGTTTCCTGACATTACTTTTCTTATGGCTAATAAATTAGAGCGAAATAGGTACACGAATATATTTTTCTTAAATGAATGTTTCTTTCTTGCGGTTAGGGACAGAGCTCAGTTTTGTATGTTCTAGGTTACTGGTATGTACTCTTTTTTTTCCTTGAATATACCACATAAGCATATTGCGGTTTCTTTTTTTGTTACTTTCCAATTATTCTACATGTGCCCCAAGTCAGTCTTTGTTCTCCAACACTCATGAGACAAAAGGTAGACATAATTTATTAGGTTAAAATGCCAAGAGGTTGCCCTTAGCTAATATGCTCGAGCCTGCTGCAATGCAGAGGGGAAAAAAGGGCAGAGCACAATCAAGAATGCTGTCAGGTGATGACGAGAACAGTTTGAAAGCATACGTATATACAATAACGACATAACACAGTGATTCCCCTAAAACCTCGAGCCTCGGGACCGGTGCTCTTCCAATAGTTTATAACAGCCCTTGAAGCTGCTGTTGCGAGATCGATGCGAGATGCGAGATGCGAGATGCGATGCGAGATGCGAGATCTCATGATCGTGAAAATGTTGTCATGCTATCTTGCCTAGTAAGCAAGCAAAATGTCATGGAGCAACCTGAGATAAAACATGAATAGTTGCTCCCAGCGGGGTAATGTTAATGCACAAATACGCCGACAAGGAAATATCAGGTAGTAGTCATGCAAAATCTCAGGAACGCTGTGTCGAAATACATAAAAAAGTTTCTTGGTCATTCAGGCATGGTTGTCTAAAATTTGCTACTACTTTTGTCTGCTTAAGACCTTGAGGCGATAAATAGTGAAGCTAACCTACATTAAAAATTTGTGGTGGCGCCTAGAAAGAAGTGTTTTGAATGAAACGATTGCCACGTTGTAATGACTGTAGAGACAATGAATCGAAAACTGTGAATCATGAAACACTTTTAACTGGGAAGAATCTATTCCAAGGAAAGACCCGTTACACTCAAAGCACAGCGATAGCGACAAGCACAGTTGGCGATCGTCGAAAGCCTCATCTGTGGGTCAAGTGCCTCCGCTTTTATGCATGACTCGTCGATAACCCCAGCGTAATCGGTGGTGCCCACGTGCCTTCCGCAAAGTAGCATACAATTTGTGTCACGCATACAATATGATTACAACAGGTGAGCTGACAACAGACAACGGACAGAACCAGCGGTATACTTCGACAAACTGCAAATACGGAAAGGTGCGCCTTGCCCCTGGGAGATAACATTGAATATTTGTTAGGCGTTTAGGGAAGGTCACTGATAAAGATAAAGCAAGTACATTTGGTGCAATTAATTCGAACGAAAGAAAATACCATTATCTAGAAGCGATCACCTTGCCGGCTGATGTTTTTAACTTGTATTTCTATGTAAAAACAATACTGTCGAGGAAGAGGCCCGATGACACCAGAATTTTTCCATGCTTCAGCCTGAGGCAGACATGGGGTTGTTACGTAACGAGTAACACGGGGCGCTTAATTTTCTTGGAGAAATTGTTGCCGCGCTGCCCCCAAAACATAATCACGATCCAAATTTTCCTTGTCCTAGGCGAATGCTCACAAAACACGGCAACACTCACGTATCTGTTAATTTTTTTTTCACCATCAAGCCCCTTCAGTTATGGCCTTTGAGAGCACCTGTATTTCTGATTGGAAAACATTTCAGAGCACGTCTGCAAAACATGAGCATACTTCGAGTTGTCTACAAATTCGTAGTTCATTGTCGCCAATTCTTTTTTACTGTTAGACCAGTGCAGCATGCCACGGTCAGCTAATTCGATAATGCATGCGCAACAGATCTTCCGCTAGTCTTCACAGGTCATACGTCGCCCAACGGCGAGCAGCCAGCGTGCTGCGATAGCTTAGAGGAAGGATTCGCGACAGGCTGGCTACCCGTTGCTGACGTATGCAGAAAGTCGTTACGAGGAGAGCTGCTTTGCGCGCGCCGTGCTCGCTTAGTGGCTTCGGTGTTTGGCTGCGAAGTACGAGGTCGCGGGATTGAATCCTGGCCACGGCGGCCCCATTTTGCTAGGGGTGAAATGCGAAAACACCCGTGTACTTAAATTAAGGTGCACGTTTAACAACCCCAGGTGGTCCGAAATTCGGGAGTCCACCACTGCGGCATGCCTTATCATCAGATCGTGATTTCGCGCATGAAGCCTCGTAATTTAATTAAGAACCGCTTTGAACCCTCTGAAGCCTCCCATTTTCGGATGTGCGCGCTCTGATAGCCGAAATTCGTCGTGTCACAGTTCCGCGGCTAAACGAACTTTTTCATATCGAAACGTTATTATGGCTTATTTCAACCGAGAGTCTGCTTCAATTTCCCATTTAGGATGAGCCTACCTAAAAGGAATACTTAAAAGTAATTATTCGGTGTTTGTTAATTATTGATTAATTGCCTCCTATGACCCGTAGGAGGCAATTCCTTCCCTTGCAGAATAATATCATGCTACCACTTTATCACCATAGGTAAATTTTTCAGGGGTGCCCATTTCCACTTTATGGGCTACGCAACATCCACCTAGCTTTGGTGTAGGGGCGTCACAACTGTACTGTCGTGGCCTAGACATGGTCTGCTGCACTCTGAAGTTAGACAAAACAGCTCGCTATTGGTGATGCCGTCTACGCAACAACTTCAGAACGTTTGCGCACTTGTTCAGTGCCACCGTGCGCGAAAGTTTCTAAGAGTAGCGTACTCACCGGTTTGCGAAAAGTGCACGGCGAAGTTAACGCGGTAACGACGTTGAGTACAGTATCGGGCTGCTTTTGGTGACCAGAGTCCATCCATGTTCACTTATAAAGGTGTACGCTCATTATATAGGTGAGATCTATCTCACTCTATACGCATTGTGCACGTTCAGTACTCGGGACAGTCGAAGTTCTTTGTGTCACCTGTTCAGGTGACGAATCTACCGAGATCGTTCTGCAATGCTGTGAAAGCACCACAAAGTGTAGCTAGCACGGTATTAGACGAGACTCGCAAGCTGATCTCGCCGCTGTGTTGGCCGCACGATGGATATTCCTAACAACCTTGCAACGAACTTCCAGAAGGCGCGTGCTACAACGTACTCCTTTACTACACGCGTGCTGGTCTCCGTGCGCAATGTATGCATTTATCATTCGCTAACTTATGCCAGCGTTCAAGCCTGTCTTCTATAGATAGAAAGCCCCACTGATATTGCCAATGAAAATCCTTCACTTGAGAGGGCTAATCACGGCTGTCAATGTTTGTGTAGTAGCTGTCCCTGGAGATACAGCTGTCTCACACAACATTTCACAATGTCTGGAAACTGGTGTCGCACTCCGCTTTGCATTTCTTAGTTATACAAGCTGACTTTGTAAGCGCGCAGCCGTCGCATACTATGGTACTCGCGTTACCACTGACGGAAGCAAGTTGCCTGTACTCTGCGGCATAAGCGTTCGACGGTGATTGCCCAGCCAATAAAGGAGCAGTGGCCTACCTAGGTAATCATCGTCATCTAGTAGATCACATGTACTCTCAGTGCAAAGTAGCTTAACAAATGTAACCATGCACGGCAAGCTCCATCCTTCGCTTCAATGATCGAACTTTCCTCTCGCCCCAGAAAAATTCCAAAGCAATTGCACGACCTTCTAAACCAAATAAGCGATGACTTCCATGTAGAAGCGCCCTACGAAAAACGACCGCTATTACACTGCGGCATTGCCAGAGTCTATATGAAAAATATGCATTTACAGAAAATTCATCACAATTTAGTTTAACTTCCTGTTTGTTCCTTAAGTTACACTCCTGAAGAAAGAGGAAATCGACTTCTTTCTTGCGAACGAAATGAATTACTTCTCTCCGCTTATCTCTGCTACGAACCCCTTGTGCGTTAAGTGTCATTATGATGAAATACATGGCGAGTTAGTTGCGTACAGAATAAACTAAGGCAAATCGCTTCCCACAGATACGTTGGGCACATAATCCGCGTCATACGTCTTTGCAACTGCCAGAACAAGGCAAAGTAGAAAAAAGTGACATAGGAGCATCACAGCAGCCAATGCGAAACGGTTAGCCGGTTAGCACTGGTTAGCCGGAAGCAAGCTGATTCCTAAAATACCAAAGTTGAAGCTCGCACCGGAACAGGAACGCGATGTCTGCGCCAAATATCGTTCCGTCAACGCTGCCTCAGCTTCGTAGCGGGGAGCAGAGGAAAAGCAGCCCTTACGGGTAGCAGAAGTGATGTAAGGCGCTATCATTAGTACGTCTCCAAATCGAAGACAATGCCCATGTTAGCGGTGTCTCGTGGAGAGAGAGAGAGAAGTTTAATGATATGAAATGCTGAGAGGTCGGCCTGAGGTATATTCCTCTAGCCAGCTACTCGGCAGTGGGGGAAGGGGAAGAGGGAAAGAAAGAGGGAAGAGGTGCATGATGGGTGACGATGACGATAGAAGGAAGGAGTAGAACATATCGCAAGCAATTTGGCATGCTCAAAGTCTGCAATCCAAGCCCGTTGTTTTTAAAAAGTTCAGTAATGCCTGAATGGCCTTGAAACTCGATTGAGGATCTGGCCAAGGGCCTAAAATAACGTCCTCCGACAACGGTGCGCTGTCGAGACACGTAAGGTCGTTGTCCAACCTTTCACGCTCTTCCACGTACTTAGGGCAGTCACAAAGCACATGACCTATAGTCTCAGTCACATTGCGCACCTCACAGTGTGGAATCTCGGTGCGTCGCATGAGGTGCACGTATCCGCGCGTAAACGCTAGCCCCAGCCTTAGTCTGTGCAGAAGACTGGCACAGCTTCGTTGAAGTTTCGGTCTCGTGGAATTTTCTAGCATTTCGGGGAGGGTGTCGCCGTTTGTTCCAATGACGTTTAACTCTCTGAAAACAGCATTCTCTTGGCGGCTTCAGACGCCGCTTGTGAGTAGGTCCGTCTCTTATTTCACCGCTGTACTGGTACCATTTGCAGGCGCCGTGCTTGTCTTGAAAAGCAGCGTTATCCTCGATGGATCAGCCAAAAGTTCGGGGACGCCGAGATGGCGTACATCTGCGTCATCGCTGAATTCGGTGATGTAGCACACGTAAGAAGCCGTTGCCACTGTGATAGCGTAAACTGGGCATCTAACGCAGGCTCCTAATTGTCTCCCGCGGCAGATGATGGAGCTGTGGCAGGTAGCGTATCGTTGCTCTTTTCATCAGTGGCGAGAGAAGACGCAGCGTCGCTGGCATCGGGGGACGCTGGCGTCGGCGCCTCTTCTCATGGTGCACTTTCTTCTCCTGTGGTTCCTGGTTGACCGGTGGCTGGCGTCTGTGCTGCCTCTTCAGATGTATTGTCTTCAAGAGGTGGTTGGCTGGGCGTTGCTGCTTTTACTGTAGCAGCATACGAAGGTGGTAGCACACAGTCAACTGTGGCGGGCTCGCCATTGCAGCGTCTGCATGGCGCATTACACATTGTAGTAATGTAGTCAAATGGCACATTGGACGCATCGAGATTATGTGCAAGAGGCCCCAAAATGAGTTCCTGCTCTGCACCATGTGCACACTCTCTTCCTTTATATTCCTGCATTACCCGAAAGCCAGTCACCATGATGAAATTTGGTGGGGGGTTTACCACGCCAAATTTTACCTGTTGGCTGCCATTGCCGATGTCCGTACTGTCCTTGAAGACAAAGCCGGAAATGCCTCAGCACTTCCCATACGCTGGAAGTGCAGCTATCAGGGCGTCATCACTGACACAGGGTGGAACGCGGTACGTCGTCACATAAACCGCTGGCGTGCCCATGCATTCCAGCGGTATGACCTTGTCGGCAAGCCGCAGCGAGCCTTTTGCCGCCATCTCGGCTGGCTGAGCCGCGGAGCGGACAGCTACCAAGAACTTGTTGCCGCCGTGGTATGGCAGATACAACAATCCTCCGGCACCTACAACTTCTTCAATGGAGTCGATCATGGCTTCAACCGGCGTCGAAACGCACACATTAAAGAGAAAGTACTGGGCTTCCGTTGGGCGTTGAACAGGAGCTGGTTTGTCCATAGCTGATTCACCTAAGCAACCACGACGCAATGCGTAGTGCCCAGGCATACGAAGAAAAATGCACCAACCAATTAGATAAGTTCACACGAAAATTATGGGCACGCTTACAGCTGTGGCGTGAACGTAAAGTAAATTATGAGGTATAGCGCATGTAATATCATTTTGCGAAAACAAAACGGGATCATCCGGGCAACCAATCAAAACTTCAAAAAAAAAGAAGCGGTCTCTGGAACCCAACGCTTTGCACGGGACTGCATTGCATACGCTAGTTAATGCCAAACAAATTACAAAAGGTATTGCTTCCGAGTTCTTCCTTATGATTGTTCCCAAAATCTTTCAAGCGGTTAATTCGAAAAGGCAGATTCAGGGCCTTATATACTTCCTTGTCATCTTTTGACGCCACCGGCCCGCGAGCTCCGCGGCGCGGGTTTTTCGTCACCTCGAGAGATGGCGCCACGCTGCGTGGCGCCTCATTCAGGCGCTCCTACACGCCGCGGTGACTTAGCGGTTATGCTGTTGCGCTGCTAAGCACGAGGTCGCGAGATAAAATCCCAGCTGTGGTGACCGCATTTCTACGGAGGCGAAATGCAGAAGCGCCGGTGTCCGGTGCCTTGGGGGCACGTTCATGATCCCCTGGAGGTCACAATCAATCCAGTCCCCCCCCCCCCCCCGCCCTTTTCTACGGTGTGCCTCATTATGCGTGGTTTTGGCATGTGAAAACCGAGAATTCAATTCATTCTTTTCGCTAGGCAGTGCGCTCACTCTCCCTGGAGGCTTTCACTGCCTGTCATGCGGCGTTCAGTCGGTTTTATTCTGGCTGGTTAGCGTCCGTATGGGCCAGTGCACAGTGTAGCAAGGCGCGGTGTGGTGGGGTGTGACGTTGCGACCATGCACTACATCTATTTTAAGCTTGTGGCTGGCATCATCTCCATTCAATCTGCTTTACTTGTTGCCATTTCAGGCTTACATCCACTCTCAATTACGGGAGAGCAAACAACTTTTTTTTAGCCTTCTTCTCCTGCATCTTGTTGATAAAAGCCAGAAAGGCGGTGGTGTGAAATGATTTGTGAAATGATATTAAAACTGTCGGTCACAGAAGTGATCAGATTTTACAAAATATTTCCTGTCGGAAAGCTATAGGTCTGACGCCTGCTTTCAACCCAGTGTAATGAATGATGAAATGCCTGCCACGTAGTGAATATACACTAAAGACTTATATCTTAGCTAACTCAAAACACTCTAGAATGCACATCCTGAAAACAAGTCACATAAAAACAAGAAGCTGCAGCAGAAGCGACAGCGCTGAAGTAAATTTCTACAAACAATGCAGCACTCGCTATTCAGGAGAAAGCCTCGGTACAGAAGTGCAGAGCAAACTGAGACAAAGAAAAATACAGCACAATAACAACACTTATACAAACAGGACGTCGTCAGTGTTCATACCTGCACTTCGCATTGCCATAGCCGGTTATGAATTTTATGACCATGTATAACGCAGTTTATCGCTGAAAAAAAAAAATAGACCGTAGTTTCTAAACAGAGGAAGATATCAAGCGTCGCTTCGAAGGAGCTTCATTCTGTTGCGCCTATTCAACCACGCTTGGCAGCTTTACGGGGCAAGGAAATGACGATGCGGGTTTCGCCCCTGTGTTCGCCCCCCTCAACGCGATCAATAACTCCTTTGCGCATCGGCGTACTGTGTTCAACTAGAACTGTGCAGTACGCGTGAAGCCACGCAGTTTATATTACCTAATCAGGGGAAACGAAGAGGAGCTGGGCTGAAATTGTTGTGGGCGGCATTGTTTTAGTTAAGGCTTGTAATATTTTTATTCCTACGTGCACTGCAGCTACCACAAATGACACTGTTCTCTTCATCTCGTTTGCAAGCTGACTTCATTGTTCAAGAACCGAGTGGCTGCAATGTACGGTATATGTAGCCCAAACCCCTCCGCAGTCTTTTAACGGTACACGATATCGGAGGGAAATAAAAACGAAAGTGCATAAAATATGGCTTGCACGATGCACTCATGGGCGAATACGGCAGAATGCATTCTCGCGACGTGTGTCGTAACGAGTAAGGCGACGTACGCCTCTCTGCCGTAACGCGAACAAGCAAGCGTGCCTGTCGTTCTTCCGCGTCACCGATGGCTTGTGTGTGTTAAGCTTGTTTGCGAATAACTTCTTGCGCTGCCGCCCGGCGGAAGCATCGGAAGCGTTTCTTAGGCGCGCTATCGAACAACCTTTTCTTTCTTTATTTTTCCCTGTGAACCGAGTACACCTGTTCACTACACCCTCTCAAGCTCTCTTCCGTTCGTCCTGTTTCGACCGAATATTACGAGAGTCAAGAAGACATGGGTGAACAATAAATCAAGGGAAATTTCTAGGAACGCTGCTTCCAAGGTAAGGCAGCAGTTTGCAGCAATAAAAATAGACGCAAAATACACACAGCACACGCCAATAAGGAAGCACACATGATCCAGTGTTAATTTCCACTTTTCACTTGCCCGTTACTCTGGTATGTTCCGTTGCCTTTTCGCAAGAATGTTATTTCATGTCCATTTGTACTGTCTGGAGATGAGAGGAATGTAGATGCGAGAATCCGAAGAAGCAGCCAGGAGAAAAATGTCGTACCGTTCGACGTTTGTATCAGCGAGAGCTCTCGCTCACATTTCTTTCCTTTTTCTTTTTTAGGCAGCGTACGGGCTTGTCCTTTTCAGGAGGAAAAAATAAGAACATGTAATTATCCAGGATGCAAGAGAAGTGAGGTATATAATAAACAAAAATGGTGGGAGACGGAAAGAAAAGAGCAAACAAATGTCCACGTTAGGCGACGCGATATTTGGAGAAAACGTATCGACCGATTGGCTATGGAGGCGTAGCAGGAGCTGCTAGTGTACAAGTGAATAAAAAAATTATACATGGACGGCATTTCCAAGTCATAATCAACAACATGTCATCCTTACTTTCTAGAAACAAGGTAGAGAATCAGTGCACGCTTCCAGTATAAGCTTACGATGCCTGGGGGACCGCAAGGAAACGTCTGAATAAACTGAAGACAACGCAATGATTGGTGTAACGAAGAATGATAAGCTTAATTAAAAAAAAAGTACTGAACGGCATATATTCGAGGTAAATTCGAGTCTAACTCGTAAAATCAAGACCTGGAAATGCGGAGCGCAAGTATTGCGCGGACCAATAGAGTAGACGAGTAACAAAGCGGTGAACTGGAAGCGAGGCGCAACGCAGGAAGGCAGATAAACTGACGTGATGTGATTAGGAAATTTGCAGAGTTACTGTTGATTCGGCTGATTCGTGAAGTGGGATAATCGTAAATCGCTGCCAGATGCCTTTGGCCTGTACTTTAGATACGAATTTGTGTAGTCTGAGCAAATGCACTACAGTCCCATTAATATTTCCGGCATAATTCCAGTACTCAGATCTAGTATGACGCACCACGGTAGTTCACGATGCCGAAACACTCGCGTACCGTGCAATGGGTACCCGTTAAAGAAACTCAAAGTGGTCAAAATTACTCCGAGGAACGAAACTACGCCATTCCTCATAATGAGATTGGGGGTTGGCACATAAGACCACAGATCTTTTTTTAATATCATGTGCTAAGTGAGCTTACCAGAAAAAAGAAGCTTACGTTTCTCACATGTACGTAATCCCCAAAAATTCGTTGCATTCCTAAAGTAACGTAGAATAAAAATATTGTCCTAACACAAACTAATTTAATTGGAAATGGTGGCAGGTGAGCAGTACAGCGAGAACAACGCTTAGGGAAACGACATATACGATCAGTCTCGAGGAACCCACGTACAATACGCTTGACTAATCTAAACCTGATGTGCTCGCTCCCTTCAATGTCATGCGATAAGAAGTAGGCCAGGGCTGTTTCTGAAGACCAGCTAGTAAACGATGTTGCGGGAACAGATAAGGGAATGCACAGTACAAGAAGAGCATCGAGAGGAACCTCGCAAGGGCAAAAGGTGCGCACGCCTTTGATTGGTCTCGAGAGTGTCTTTTCTCCGTCAAACTGCAGCCGCAGATTTTTCTTATTCCTAAGTGCTACAGTGCTTTCATTTGTTCCGAGATGACCCTTTTCGGACGCGTGTACGACCGATATAACTGGGCAGTGGACTAGAATGAGTGACTGGAGGAGTCCGCCCCAAATGGCCGAGATCAAGTCGTGTTTAGTGTGTATAGCGCATCCGCTCGACGCAGTTCAATGCTCATTCAGTCTGTCTCTATCCACCTCTACCTTAGCGCGGGTCAATAAAACAAACTTTCTTGGCACTCGGGCAGTCATTACTAAAACTGCGGTGGCCCTGTCTGTAATTACAGGCACAGGCTCTGTCTGCCTTAGAGAACGTCTGAAAACTCCATGTCAGTGTAAAGTGTTTCTTGTACTAATGGAAAACGAGAAATCCGTCGAGACAGGAGCTTTAGTGGGGGACTAAGAGTCCATACAGCGTGTTTCACGTCTAAATAGTCAAGCGTCACTTAATAAAAAAGGCACTTGTTAGACGAAAGAGGCAATCGGCATACTGTTCGTAGTCAAGTTAGTCAGTCGAGCAGCTAAGGATATTTTTGGATTTGGATGATTTATCTACTTAGTTTAGTTCAATTATCGAAATTAAAAGCTTTTCACTAGGCAACTTCAAGAACACTGAGTGATGTTTTTTCATTAGGCTATTTGTTGCACGATTCTTTCTTCCAGGCTCAAAAAAAGAAATATCGCAAAATATGAAAAACTTGTGGTGCCGCCACACGCTTGCTTGTCTTGTTAACCTACACGGAAATCTTGCAACACTACCACCTTTCACAAAGAACACTGCCGCGGCCTCATAATGCCCCGACGCGAGAAAAAGCCGTAATATGGCGAAAACTCCAAACAAACCCATATCCACATTTGAATCTCTACCACGCCATGCACCCTGCGCTGTATTTCTATTATTGCCCAAACTGCGATCAATGCTCAACGCTTTACCAAATGGTATGGGCTTGCGGAAGCACACCGCAGCTCACACCCATAACAGACACCACCACATGATAATGGGAGGCAAATCTGTCCAGCTCCGACTCAACGGACCAGATCAACTTTTGTCAACCGAGCTAGATGGGCAGCTAAGGCCGCTGGACTCCTGGACTAAGGGGACCACTCACTGCACAGCGGATGAGGCACCTATGCTCGTGTGCGCCCTTCCATAAAGTTTACTCTCTCTCTATCTCTCTTGTTTGCAGAGCTCTCAATCCTATATCCGCATAATCAAAGCCAACTGTTCTAGTTGAAAAAATCAGTGGCCCTCGTACCCAGACTTGACCAGACAGCCTCGTCAGCACTGTCATCGCGAAGATTATAATGACAAGCGATATGCTGGTATGGTAAGCATGTCGAAGCACGCTTGACGGCTTCTTTTATAGCGAGCATATGTCTTCGTTCTTAGAAGCACGGTTAAAAGCGTTGCATACGAGGCGCGCAAGGTCGCAGTGGCATCATTTACTTTCTTAATTACGGGCTCTCCTCCCAAACCTAAAAGAGAAACCAGGAGAAAGATAACGACATGGAAAAGAAAAATATACAAATTTTGCCGTCTGACGTGCCAGAACCACGACCTGATTATGACCACCTGTTGTTCTAAGTACACCAGCTTTCTTGAACTCTACTCACCACCACCCCTCCTCGAAATGCGGCCACCGCGACCACGGAATCAGCAGCAACTTTTTTGAATATTTCTGTGCACGCTTCAGAAGATTCACTGGTAAATTCGTGGCCAAAAACAAATAGTTAAAAATACGCATAAATCAACTTAGCTAATTATTCATCTAAAAGTTGTTCAATAAACAGTCTGAGTAACTCAAGTCCACTAGGAACAATAAGTCACTGGCCTCATTTGCGTTTCATCTAGCACTTTTTCTTCAGAAGCCACGTTGAAGTGAAACACACAGTCTGTTTTGACATCCGCTTGGAATAACCTCTTCGCGATTACAGCTACTTGTTTCTTCTCGAGACTGTAGCGTGGAGGGCGCTTCGAGCAGGAAACACCACGAACTGTTTCAGGACACCCCATATCTGAGGCTTACATGTCTGGGAAAAACAACAAGATTTAAGAGTGAAACTGCAAGGAATCACTTGACAGGTTTTGCTGTTTCATCGACATTACGTCACTAAAGTCCTGCATAGCAAATAGGCGAGTGAGAATCCTCTGCCTCACAGCTTTTCCTCTTCTCTTTCCTGCTTAGTCTGCCACACTATACACGCCTCGCTCCGATAATAGTGAATGCAGACACAAATTTCAGAACCTTGGGAATGAAAGTTTCACTCTAACTTCGGCTTGCTATAAGTGCTACCATGAAGTCCTGTACTTTTTGTTGGGGAACTGCCGTTAGATTTACCGAGGCACGCAGTGAAAGTGCCAGACCTCATCGTTTTTTCTGCATCAGAGTACCGAATATTGGTATGGTTCATCTGCATAAGAGTGATTAAGTGTGACGAAATGTGTGTTTGCTCTTCCGATCGCTCACTTACATCCCTACGGGCTGTCATTAGCCATGAATGCTTTATGAGCTCGATTTTTTAGTTCACTTACTAAGCTTTGCTTCTCGGCTATGCAGGCTCATGCGGAACTGCAGTCGTTCGCTGTCGCAGCGAAGTGTCGGTGGGCAGCTCTGAATGAGCGAGATGACTTTGTCAACAAATTTGCGGCGCACTATGCTGCGACGCACTAATAGCGGAAATTCGGCACGACCCTTTTCCTTCAGTGCAGCGTTAATGCTGCCGCCATTCACACATATATTTGATTGCCGAGGTATGCGCTGTTACCTGCCTCGCGGATCAGGCACATAGGACCGTCAATTTGTATGACGAACGATTTCCTCAATTACAGAGTATGCGGCAACACCGGTGCTCAGAACTTTAGCGTTTGGAACACGTCACTTTATTCCATTTTTCTCCTGTAATACTTTTTTTTCCAGAAAATTGTGCGCAGCTCAACCTCGTGATAATTCGCAGTGCACCTAGAAACCGATTATTCGGGATCGATGCCTTTCGCTACCGCACCCTTGACGGGGCAGAGCTGACATACCGTGAGCCAGATAGAACTTTTTACACTGAAAAGAATGAGTGACAAGAACAATTAAATGGTGAAATACACCGCTGGACTAAATCTAAAACAACGCGCACATGACAGTGACAAGCTGGCTATATAGTGTAACTTACGAAAACGTTCATAGTAACATACCCCAGAAGCCAAAATTATTATATCAGGAACTCATGTCCAAGGTATCAAACTAACACATGAAAAGCTTTTTTTCTTACCGCATCGAGTGCGACATTTCCGCACCATGTGAGAGTGAAGTCAGAAGAAAATATATAAGCACAAAGGCAAACAAACAAGAAAGAAAAGAATGGGTGGTGCTTTCATATTTTAGAGATGAGTGGCGGCTTTACTTCTATTGTAAACTATATTATGTTTGGTGAGTAATTGTTGATGTTATCTTTTATATGGTTGGTTGGTTAAATGTGGTTTAGTGGCGCAAAAGCGGCTAAGGCTATGCTGCGCCAAACACGAGGTGTTTTTAATACTATTTAAGAGGAGAATGACTGTGTTCATCTATATTTTGTTTAAAAAGTCAGTGTCGCGTAGGAATTTACGCAGGTCAGGGTAACGGGATTATCGAATCATCTCCTAAAATAAAAGCAGGATGTAAAGGTATGTGCAAAAAGTTTCGTCTTTGTACTTTAATGTGTGTGCATGTGAGTAGTATATGCATGACTGTTAGTTGTTCTTTGCATTTTTTCACATGTTGGCACGTCTTCTTTTGTAAGTATATAATTGTGTGTGAGGTGTGTGTGCCCAATGCGTAGTCGGCATAGAACTACTTCAAAGAAGAGCTCCTGATGGTTGCACGACTTCCACTCACCAAGTAGGGGTTTAGTGAGATATAGCTTGTTTTCTCTACAATGGTCCCATTCGTGTTGCCACATTGACGTTAAGGCCTTCCTAATGGCACGGATACTATCTTTATATGGAAGTGTTGTGTTTATTATGTCTTTGAATGCTGCCATCGATGCACATCTGTCGGCTGCTTCCTTACCCGGTATCCCAACATGACTTGGTACCCAGCAGAAGCGGATTGATCTCCCATATTTGTTAAGCGCGACCATGTTTAGTATGTCCCCTAACAGGGGTTCACACTCACATTTCAGATTTAGAGCCTTCAGTGTACTTAAGGAATCAATGTATATGACTGTGTTTTTGTGCTTGCCAGTGGTAATCTTTTTAACTACAACCCATACAGCATAAACTTCAGCAGTGAAAACAGAAGCATGTATTGGTAGACGGATACTTGTTTCCCAATTTTCTGTTACGGCCCCTACATCCACGTGTTATTTTGTTTTGGAGCCATCCGTGTAGAATTCCATGTGATTTTGATGCTTGTCCTGAAGAGGACGGAATTCTTCTATGTGTTCGTGTGGAGTGTTTCTTTTCTTTATATGTGTTAATGTCCAGTCGCACAACTGTGTGAAATTGTACCATGGGGCCAACCGTTGTGGTTTCTTGGCAATCTGGAGGACTTCGTGGGGAATGTCATAATCCCGACAGTACTTCTCATACCGCAGGACAAGTGGCCTAAACATGTTCGGTTTATTTGTGTAGTGTAAGCGTGAGTTGCACTGTGTGAGGATGTTGTAGCATATGTGTTGCGGTGATGACTGAATTCTGAGTAGGTAAGACAATGTTAGTAATGCTCTGCGCTCCTGTAATGAGGGTTCATTACACTCAACCTATAAACTTTGAATGGGTGACGTTCTGCAGGCACAACTTGACAGTCGCAATCCGAGGTTATCTACTCGATCAAGCAGTTGGATGTGGGACGGCCTGGCTGAGCCGTAAACCACGGAGCCGTAGTACAAAAGGCTACGCTCAAGAGACCGGTAAATACGTAAAAGACACGTTCGGTCGGAACCCCGGTGCTTATGAGATAAAACTTTCAGGATATTCAATGCTTTATTTGCCCTAATCTTTAGTGTTTTGATGTGGGCTAGGAAGTTTAGTTTTTTGTCAAAGATTACTCCCATGAATTTATATTCTGTTTTACCGGCAGCGCGATATCATTCAATTTTAGAACCGGGTCTAAGTACAATCCTCGTTTTTGCGAGAATAGCACTGCAACGGTTTTTTGAGTAGAGAAGCGGAAGCCATATTTCTCATCCAACTCGGTTAGTTTATTAATTGTTATCTCGAGCTGCCTTTCACATGTTTGTAAGTTTGAGGCGCGGCAGGCTATTTGCAGATCATCGACGTATATGGAGTGCACAACAGAGGGGGGAATGCCTGTTAACAGAGTTCATTTTTACTATAGAGAGTGTTGTACTTAGCACGCATCCTTGTGGCACACCATTTTCCTGAATGAATACACGTGACAGCGCCGTTCCTAAATGCACCTGGAATGTTCGGTCCGACATGAAATCGGCTAGACATTTCAGCATTCTACCTCGGATTCCTAAATCTGCTAAGTCCCTTAAGATACCAAACCTCCATCTTGTGTCGTACGCCTTTTCAAGATCAAAGAAAACTGTGAGCCAATATTTCTTATGTAGAAAGGCCGCACGTATCTCGCCTTCTAGCCGGACTAGGTGGTCTATTGTGGAGCAACCTTTCTTGTATCCACACTGATGGTTATCTAGCATGTTCTCTGTTTCAAGGACGTATGTCAATCTTATAGTGATAATGGTTTCATAGGAGTTTGCAAGACAACTTGTGAGTACTATGGGTCTATAACTGCTTGCTGTCGTCGGAGGTTTTCCAGCTTTCAAGAACGGGACTATGATAGCTTTCTTCCACTCTTTGGGCATTTTTCCCGTTTCCAAGACTATGTTGAAGAAATGAAGCAAGGTCTCAACTGCTTTAGGGGATAGGTGAGCTAGCATTGCATAGTGTAACCTGTCCGTACCGGGTGCTGTTTTTTGCCAGTAGTAAGGACTTTGTTGATTTCTGGAAGTGTTAAAGCGGCATTATGCAGTCTTTCTGAACTTCCTGTGGTCGGAAGCTTTAGTTAACATAAGCAGCAGAGTAGTTCTCTGAGCTTGATATATCACGGAAATGTTGCCTTAAAATGCCTGCGTGTTCTTCTATATTTGTTTGCGTGCCTGGAGGTGATAGTGTGGGGATAGTGTAAAAAGCGTAGTCGCCTCTAAACTTACAATCCTCATCCCACATTCATTTGGACGTTATTGAGCTATTTATAGACGAGACATCTTTCCAGGACTGTCTTTCGGCTTGTCTGCGTGTGTACCTGGCTTTTGCTTTTTTGAAAGATAGTAGATTATCTTGTGTTGGGGGTATCGTCGAAAGATATCCCACGTTTTGTTTTGTAGTTTTTTGTTTGCGTACATTTTTTCGTCCACCAGGGTTTTAGGTTTTTTCTTAGGAAGTCAGACGATTGTGGGATTGCTTCTGCTGCTGCAGCAAGTATACAGGCGGTGATCTTCTCATTCATTTCGTCGATTGTTAGCTCATTTGATATGTTATTCAGAGTGGCCTTTTCAGTAAAGAGAGACCAGTCTACTAGATGGAGTTTCCAATGGGGTAGTCTTAATGGTATGGTAGGAGAAGGAGATGTTCTTTTAATAATAGCAGGCATATGGTCACTACCATAGGGGCTGTCATTAACACTCCATTGAAAATCGTCAAAGAGAGATGGAGAGCACAGTGCCAGATCTAAGCAACTCATAGCTCCTGTGCTTGGGGAGCAGTAAGTTGCCGCACCAGTGTTTAAAAGGCATATGTTATTTGTTAGGATAAAATCTTCAAGCATTTGACCCCTGTTGTCAGTAGTTTTACTACCCCATAACGTGTTATGTGAATTAAAAGCACCGCCTATTAAAAATGGTTCAGGTAGCTGGTTTAAAATTAATTCTAGGTCTCTTACGGTAAAATGTGAATGCGGCGGAATGTATACTGAATAAATGGTGATGGTTTTGTGAGCTAAAACGGTGACAGCAACGGCTTCTATGTGAGTGTTAATAGGAACTTCTCTGGCTGCTATACCACCCGGCAGGACAATGGCTACACCACCTGACAGCCGGTTCTCTTGAGTACGGCCGCGCCGTACAACAGTGAAACCTTTCAAAATGTTTTTGTGTGTTTCGCCTAGGTTTGTTTCCTGTAAGCAGAGGGCCACAGGAGAGAAGTTTATTAACATGTTTTTAATGTCACCTAAGTTGTGTAAAAGCCCTCTACAATTCCAGTGGATAATAAAAGCCATCTTAAAATGGAAAGATAAGAAATGGCAGAACGGAACAATTAAGAGGTGAGGTATAGGTGACATGGATATAAAAAGCCTAATACAAATGAGCGATAACCTTTAGGCTAACGCTTTCTTATTTTGAGTTGTTATTTGGATTTTGTCCTTCTTTACCGCGCTCGAGAGAGCGCTTGTACTTCGGTGTCTATGACACCGGGGTTTTCGTGTTGACCTCCATCGCTCTCTCTGAGGCGCTGGAGGACCGAGAGTTAGGCGCCGAGACACGTGCCTCGGGCCTTGGGGTTCGTTTGATTTTAGAGCCCTCCGGGACTGGTGTCTGCAGGGCCATCAAAGAGGGTGGAGCAGTACTGACTGCTTCCACCACGGGGGTGGGAGGAGTCACTGCGGCACCACTGCGCTTGGGCTCGGAGGACTCCGGAGGCCTCTGTGACGTTGCCCCCGCCTGCGTCACATCGGCATAACTTCGCGGGACATACGATAGCCGCTTTCTGGCTTCAAAGAACGAAATTTTTCTTTCACAGTTAGTGCAATGACTTCCTTTTCCTTTTACCAGCATGGGCAAGACCACGAGTAAGCTGGATGGTCTTCTTTGCAGTTAATACAATCTGGGGAAGAGGTGCAATTCTCGGATAGGTGTTCGTTGGAGCTGCATTTAGCACAAGTTGTTTGTCCTCGGCATGCATGTGAAGCATGTCCAAACCTTTGGCATTTGAAACAACCTCTGGGGTTTGGGATATATGGTCGCACATTGGACTTTTACATAACCGGCATCGAGAGAGGTAGGCATTACGCTTGTTCCGAAGTTGAGTATAACATGTTTGGTGGGTATTTCTTGATCGTTTCTGCGGAATACTATTCTTTGTGCATTGGTGACATTTTGTTCCTGGAAACCTTGCAGCAGTTCCTCGTCGCTTACACCAATAAAGTATTCTTCAGATATTACTGCCCTGCTTGTGTTAAGTGTTCTGTGGACTGAAACAGTCATTGTCGCCTCGCCAATACTGGTAAGTTTATACAGCTTATCTGCTTGATCTTTATTATTCACTTCTAGGAGGAGGTCCCCGCTAGCGATTTTGGAGGCTTTGTATGTCTGTCCGATTTTATCTTTCAGGCATTTGGCTACCAGGAATGCAGAGAGCTTTCTAACAGGCGTGTTCCTCTCACTGTGGACTACATAATACTTGGGAAAGATGGAGCGTTGTTTCGAAAGGAGAATTGAAATGGTACTTCGGTGCGGCATCTTTTCAGACGCCGATCATGGCCAACAGAGGGTTGCGCTGCCATAGGAAAGTGTGTGTGTTCGACAACAGCGCCGACCACCCACCACGGAGCCCAACGAGGGGACGCGGCAGAGCTTGTGTTCAAGCTTGCACGACGCCAGCCGTACGCCGTCACTATAACCAAATATGGTGTACCCAAGGTAGAATAGCCACACAAGGTTAACCCTTGCCACTGTGGAGAAAGGAAGTAAATGGAAAAGAGAAGAAGACAGCAAAAGATCAAAAAGTGACCAAGAAAGACGAAGATTCGAGGAGAAAGAGACAGGAAGAGGCTGCTGCCGATTTTCCCCGGGTGGATCAGTCCGGGGGTGTCGTCTGCGTGAAGTAGAGGCGAAAGAGGTGTGTTGCCTCCGCCGGGGGGCCTTAAAGGTCCAAACACCCGGCATCGGCTCAACCCCCAGGATCCCCCTTTCTCCGGACACGGCTGAGCCGCTCATGGCTACAAGCGGGATAGTCCAACCCTCGTGTGCTCGGGTGCGTGGTGTCGCAACACACCAAACGCCTGCTGATGCAGGCGCCCCTGCAGGGATCTTTTATATGATAAATATTACGAAAGGTGGCGCATACCGAGTGACCCACACCCAGTGATCCAAGATGGCATAGTAGAGGTTTATGGAAGAGCGGTACATACCCAGTGGCAAACAACGTGTGACTGGAGCTGGCGTGAAAGAGGTTCATTGAAAGGCGACACACAAGCAGTGACATTGTTATCAAAGACGTCACATACGCGTTGACCCAGTGATTCACGTTGGCATCAAATACATTTATTCAGCTGTGGCAAATACCCACTGGCACATTCACAGTGACAAAGCTCTCGTGAAAGGGTCAATGAAGTGGGGCACCTAACTGAAGCCTTATCCTCAGTCACTAATGTTGGCCCTTTCGTGGGCATGAAGCTTGATCTATCAGAACAGCGGCCCAGTATGGTATGGTCATTTGGCGATGGAAAACCTAGTGACCCAAGTTGGCAGGAAAGGGGCTACATGCGAATTTAGAGACATACCGCAAACTGGGGTAAGGTTCCAAAGAATGGGAAAGACAACGACGACGAACGTGCCAGTAAGCGGCGAAGACCGGCTCCCGCTTCTGAAAATGATTTCGGGGATTTAATTTGAGCCCAGTTCAACGATTACAGTACTAACAGACTTGTTAAGTTGTGGCGATCCCGTATACACCCGACTCTTGAAGTCGGGTGGCCTTGTTGCGATTTTATCGGCATTTTCCGTCCAGACCACGCCGCTGCGACGCTAACCCTAGCCGCGCTTGGATTAGCGCGGCGAAGTGCGGCTGTGGCGCCAGCTTTTCTCGCCTGTGTCTGCAGTGAGGGAATGTGAAGTGGAAGGGGAGCTTCTGACTCCCGAGGAATTTTCCACGGATCTCGGATGGCAAACAGTTGCTGCCAGGCGCTCCGGAGCCAAATCGGCGCCCGTCGAGCGAGTTGGTACCATGTCTACCGGCGCTAAGCGAAATGACAACGTGCCCTCAAAGGGTCGCCGAGACCGCGGCAGCGCTAAAGCGAAAATTATTCGGGGTGGAAGGATGCCTCCACTGGCCAAAGAAGACGCGAAGATCATCGTCAGACCGAAGGGAGGTCTGAACATCAGCAAGGTGGGACCGACAGTTGTGGCCGAGGCCATATGGAACGCAGTCGGTTTCGACCCGGCGAAGCGGGACTCCGACACGGTGTGCCCGAATTTCCAACAAAATATCATGGTCATCAGCACCCCCAGAAGAGAGAATGCGACACGCTACGTCAGGGTCAAGTGCATCACTGTTGGCGGTCAGCAGCACGAGGTGAATGCGTATGAAGCAGCGCCCAACTGTACGTGCAAAGGCGTCATCCGCGGTCGAGCTCCTCCGGGCCGTCCCGCAGTGCGATGCCGCGGATGACGCCTTTGCACGTACAGTTGGGCGCTGCTTCATACGCGGCATCGCACTGCGTGACGGCCCGGAGGAGCTCGACCGCAAGTTTGTGAACTCGAAGAACCCGCAAGCCTTGGGAGCCATACGAATCAAGAGCACGGGCACCGTGGTTGTGGTCTTCGACGGCAAAAAGGTACCAAACCACGTGTCGTACTGCGGCACACTTGTCAGGCGTGCATTATATAGGAAGCAAGTGGAGGTGTGCTACCCCTGTGGCCGCCTTGACTGCGGAACCTTGGCGACGGTTCGATCGGATACGTGATCAACGACACGTGGAAAAACGGCAGCGTCCCAGAGCAATGGAAGACCGCCAACGTCGTCCTGATCCCCAAACCCGGCAAGGCTCCCAACGTGGACAATCTCCGACCGATCTCTCTCACCTGCTGCGTCGGGAAAGTGGCGAAGCACGTCGTCCTCAACAGACTAAACAGATATCTCGAAGAGAAGAACATCTATACTCGCAACATGATTGGCTTCCGTGCCGGCCTCTCGTCGCAGGACGCCATGAAGATGATCAAACATCAAATCATCGACGTCACTACCAGAGGCACCAGAGCCCTGCTCCGACTCGACCTCGAGAAAGCGTTTGACAACGTTTTCCCCAAATACATTCTGGCCTCCGTCGCAGACCTCGAGCTGGGCCCGGGCTATATAACTACATCCGTTCGTAGCTGACGGGGAGGAAAGCGAAGCTGTGGATCGACGACTGTGTCTCCTACGAGGTGCTCCTGGGCCCACGGGACACGCCGCAAGGCTCGGTCATTTCGCCTGCTCTCGTCAACATCTGCATGATCGGCCTTTCGAAGAATATGGCCCATGGTATCAAACACACCATATGCGCAGACGACATCACGGTCTGGTGCACCGGCGGTAGCAAGGGCAAGTGGAAAGCGCCATGCAAGAGGCGCTAAACGTCACAGAGACCTGCTACCCACCGGCTCAGATGCTCCCCAACCAAATATGAGCTTCGGCTTTATAGAAAGAAAAAGACCGCAGACCCAAGGGCTGGAAACCGGTCTCGGAAAGTGACATTCACCTGTTCACTCGGAGCGGTGACCCGATACCCAGGGTCGACAGCATCAGAGTCCTGGGTATATTCATCGAATCACGCGGTGGCAACGGCACTGCGTTACGCAAGATAATTACAGTCGTGGCAGTCGTGGCCTCAAGGAGGACAACCTGCTTCGGCTCATCAACGCCTTTGTGCTGTGTCACTTTACCTACAAGGTGGCCATGCACAATTGGCTCAGAGCAGAGCGGAAAAAGCTTAATGCCCTCATTAGAAAATTTGTCGAGAGAGCCCTCGGGCTGCCCGTCAGAACGTATACCGTGAACCTCCTTCGGCTCGGCATATACAATACAATACGGCTGGTCACCACACCCGCCTGCAGGCGTATCCTCGAGGAGATCGGACTCGCACCCACCAGGAACTTGGCTGAAAACACCCAAATCCCCAGAGAAATAGGGGAGAAGATCGTCGTCGCCCCTTTGTCCCATAACGTTCATCCCGTTCACAACGCATGTCGTCGTAAAGCAAGGGCATTGAACATACTAAAGCAAATAAACGATGACAAGATCGAAGCAAGCGTCGTGGGCGCAGTTGCCTACCGAGACGGCAAGGCTTTTACGTTTTACGTCGTGGACACGCTGGGTAAAGTCGTCAACTGTGCTTCCGTCCGGCCGACGAACCCAGAGGTGGCCGAGGAAGTGGCCATTGCACTCGCCATGCAAGACGGTTGGAGAGTCAGGTTGTATAGCGATTCGAAAGCCGCCGTCAGGGCATTCAAGAAAGGCCGGGTAGCCCGGCAGGTAGTTCAAATCCTGAAAGGAGCCAAACACGGCAACACCTCCATACACTCGATCCTTTGGTTCCCTGCACACGTCGGGGAGATAGGGGGGGGGGTTCCTCTGAACCTGATCGAGTCTGCCCATGAGGCCCCGCGCAGCTTTACCGACCGCGCAGCTCTCGGATCGGGCGACACTCGCCCCGGACACAGAGACGCTCCTATCACGTGCAACGAAATCACTAAAATATTTTACTTAGAGAGAAGGGTTTTCCCGCCGCCTCACTCCAAGCTAAGCAGGCCGCAGGCGGTCACACTCAGACTTCTGCAAACGAACTCCTACCTAAATCCGGCGTCCATTACCAGCATATATCCCGAGATTTATCCCAATTGTTCTTGCGTCGCCTGTGGTGAGGTTGCTACTTTGCCTCATATGCTCTGGGAGTGCGGGTCGCTGGGGCCGAAGTTCACCTAGGAAGAGCGGGACGCGCTCCTGCGAAGTCCCGTCTTTGAGGGCCAAATCCTGGCCGTCCACGGCGCCCGCGATCGAGCCGGCAGACTAGATCTGTCTGTCCACTTTTCATCACGGTGCACTTTTCATCACGCTTTGCTGGACCAAATAAAAGTTTAGTCACTCACTCACTCCAAAGAATGCTACTGCTATTAAAACATACTAAAATGCCAAAACTTGTTTGATATTTTTTTCTCTTTATAAGCACTCTTGACATAAACCTATTTTCCATTATGTCCGTTGCAATCAGTGGAATCGGGAAGCAAATTAGTGCTACGGTATTCGGAACGCTAAATTGAACATACTTCCATGTTCTTCCGTATTCAACTTAGAAATGCGACCTATGTTTGCCATTATCCAGTGTAGTTTTGTATATACCTGTTCTTCTGAATTACAGCCTAAAACGAGGCTGAACGTTATTGTTGGTGAGATATGCTCTTTGTAAGGTAAATCAGTAGTGCTGCAAACGAAACATGCAATGCTTCAGTGATTTCATTTTTATCATATTAGCAAGGTAAAAAGAACCACATTACAAATAACGGCACAGAAATAATTTCATTTGCTGTTTCTCGTCATGCTCAGGAAATTGGCAAATACAGTTTGTGCAGTAATATGAATGAAAAACAATTGCCACATAAATCAAACAAATTAGTTGACGAGTCGCACCTCAAGGAAATCTGAGTAAATCAAGAAAACTGCAAACAACGTGCTGTAGGTCTCAGTCGAATGAGTTGCGCTGCGTTTTATACAGTTTGGCTAAATTTATGGGAAACACGCGGTGTAAAAAGGCTTTCCAGTGTAATCATCATAACAATGGATCATTACTATTTCTACTTGAGGTACCCGTGAGACCGAAGCCGCTCTCGAATCACTGCGCATTCTGCTTCCGCAGACACCGTTTTCCATAACCATCCTTGGCCTACTATGCCAGTCGCACTCGTGACATATTTTTTCCATTACAATATGTTCAAATACAATGTCAAGCTAGCTTTCTCCTTGAAAGCACTTAATTACGTTTTATACAGGCAAACCATTGCTCTTTAACCCCTGTGGCACACGTCTATGTGCTCCTGGCATTGGCTGTTGGCACAAATATTGTTTCCATCTGCTCCAGTGTGCGTAGTGCAATGCGAGCCGTCACTGCGTGTATATATATATATATATATATATATATATATATATATATATATATATATATATATATATATATATATATATATATATATATATATATATATATATATATATATATATATATATATATAGCAAAAGTGGCAGAACTTATGCCCAAGTGAACAACACGAGCCCCCAAATGAAGCTGAGATATTTATTTCATTTAAATAGGATTTTGTTCACAGAAAAGTGTAAGTGTTTCTCGTAATAAAATATTTACTTCGTCACCTAGACAAGCATTTCGCATACATAAATAATCTGATATGGATTCACAAGTTTAACATAGTGCCAATATTATCGTAGTTTCACTCGAGGGAACTGAAAGCATAACAAAGGTGGAATACTTTGCTGGAATTCTCACAAATTGTAACACAGTGTTTGTTTGAGATGCGCGAGGAAAACGATATGGGACAGGTTAAAAACATTCGGTACTTACGTCCTAAGCAATCACATCGCGAATTGCGGGGTGCGCACGGAATACACAGATATTCCACTTACGCCTGCATACTTACAGAAAGCTGTATGTTGTGTCTAGGATACCGCGAGCAAGAAATGTGACGCTAAAAGGTGACGCGAAGAGACCACTGTCAAAATAGAACGCCATCTCGCTCATGCGGATGCACAACACCATAGCAGACTGGCCAATCCCCATTTTCTACGCCGCTAAGCAACGCATCGGCACGTAAGCAATCAGTGCAGGCTGTCGCAGGCTGCGTTAGTGCGCATACGAAAGTGCCGCTCATCCGGCGAGCGGGGTCTCGGGACTCGACGTGAAGGACAGTGGGCTTCGCTGGTCGCTTCCGAGCAACGTGGACACTGCCGCTTATTTTTTTCCTGATAGGATACTTTCGGGCATATAGGAATCCAAAGAAGGCTAATGTGAAGCGCTCGAGCGACACAAGGAGATGCAACTTGAGGGTAGCGACATAAGCAGTGCAGAGGGAATCAAGAGTAAGTGCTGGAGTCAGGTGAATAATTAGGATACACTATAAGAATTAAGATGCAAGTGCTTTAAAAGAAGTCCATCAACAGTGATGTAGTCGATAGATAAACAGAAGAAAACTAGGTTGGAGGCGAAATACCAGGGAGAGAGCGAAATAAAAATAGAGAAGTCTGAAATGCTATGAATAGAGCAGTTCGCCACATATTTCTTCCTCTACGGGATCGCTGTAATGAGGCGTCGGCCACGCCGAGAGACGGTACATCCCTGCAAGGCAAACGATGACGATGATATCTTTCGGCAGCAGTTAGGGACATTTCTCCGTTGCGTTCATTTCGACCCAAGAAGGAGTATGTTGGCTCGACCCGATTTGAACAGGGTCGTCAGTAAGTAACCATTTCCCAGCACACAAACAAACGCAATGCACGCATGCGCACACAGCGCAAGGACTGCCCTCTCACTAATGCAGCAGACGACGAACTACCTTTATGCGTGAGCGGTTGAAGCGCTGCGCCGTCTTCATTTACTCTTACATGCCGGAGTGGCCGCACCATCTTTGACACCAGTTTTTCGGAGCCCTAATGCATGATACGCGCATCCATCTTCGTTTGCCGTTGTTTGCTAGCTAGCCTCGCTATGTCTATTGCTTACTTGACGACATCTTAGATGTCCTGTCTGCTCCGCTGTCGCATGCATCGCGGGACCCAAGTGGGCGAAGAGAGACGGAGTGGTATCAAGCATTTTGACTTATGTTCTGTCGCACCGGTTACTTATCTTTATCCGTGGAGCTCCCTGGAAAGCGCAGGCTTCGATTCTCACTCACCGTGGACGATAAAAGTGAGGAGCCGCGAAAGACGAGAACAGCAACAAATTTTGCGACATCAAGAGAGCAGGAACTTGCATCGCTGTCAGTCGACCATGCAGCCTGGCGCATATATTGAATTTCAGAAGATGAGAACAAAATTAAGAATTTCATGTGTCGGAAGAAGCGCAGACGACGCCACTACGTGCACATGTGCACATACCCCCCTATACGCTCAGCATTCCCTCACCTTTCTTCATCATTAGCTGCCACCGCTTTCCTAAGTATTTAGACCCGTTCGGACCTATGACAAGGAGATAGCTTTATCGGGTTAGCCGTCACATAATGATACAATAACACAGTAATAAACACATTAAATGTAACACAAATATGAATACCAGAGTGAAAGCACTGAAGCTAGCATTGCATTGTTTTGCGAGATTAGAAGGGCGTAGTAGCGGTTGAGTAGAAGCAGTAAATCTGCAAAATAATTAATCAGTGCATTGAGGGGGCAAAAACAGAAAGACCGACGTTTTAGCTGCACCTGGCGGGTAGGGAGAAACGTGGAGGAATAGAGCTAACTAGTCTTAAGGGGGTGCAAGTACACGAAAGAAGAAAATTACGAAAACCATCTGAGGTTGAGTCAGTGGAAGCCACTGTAAAGCCGCGTCAGTGCTCGGTGCTGCAAAGTCAGCTTGTAATTTCGGTAAGACTCTTTCCGAGCGGCGCTCTACCAGGCGTTTGAAATTGACAGGTCACATTTCATGAAATTGCAGGTGAAGAACAACTGGTGATAGACTAGATAAAAGATACGTAGAAATATGGGAAAGAAACTAAGGCGGAAGGAAAGGTGTACGTTGTAGGTTCAAGTGGGCCCTTGAAACACATCGCAGAAATATGTTACTGTGGCGGGCGATAGGAGCAGTAGCTTAGGTCGGAAGAGAACAAAGCTAGATGAAAAGTGCTACTCAACTACAGTCATAAAGAAATTTTATGGATGCAAACCACGGAAATGTAGATTTGAGAGCTGGTAGATGATGGTCAGCGCAAAATGCGTCAACCAACTGAAATCACCTCACTAAGTAGACTGATGCAACCAAACAAAAGTGGAAAATTATCATTGCTAGAGTTTCTATGATGATGTATGGGGTTTTTTGGCGCAAGGGCCAGGTATGGCCAAAGAGCGCCATGTCTGTGCTAATGGGTTTGCAGTGTATTTATGATTACTATGAAGTTGGCGCAACGTGGCTGTAAAGGGGCCTTAAAATATACGCACTGAAGTGCGTAAAATCTGTATAATAAGATTATGGCGATGACGTATGACTTGTACTATGAACATTTAGATGCATTTAAAAAGAGTGATACGATAGGTAAAATATAGCAGATTATAAGCAATGCTAGAGCACTACTGCCTCCTTAGGGCCCTTGAAACACAAGGGCCTGGAGGCTTGTGCTATGCAAAACAATTATCGCAGTGGCATCCTCTGGAGAGAGGAGGCGCTACGAATGCATGGGACTAATAACGTGTAAGACCACATCTCTGATGAAACCTAGGACTGTGTCTGCATTAAAAAGCGGTTCTGAACCAAGAAGCATTGCAGGATGAAGAGGAATGTGCTGTCGGTATGCTAATGAAAAATGTCTCTTTCTCTCAGTTTCGGCTTCCCGACACTCCAGGAGGACATGGAGCACGGTCAGCCTCTCCCCGCATCTACCACAAGTTGGACGCTCACTTCATTATGGGTGCCAAACGTGTGTCCTATTCTGAGACGACAGAATAGGACATCTGTTCGGCGCGATTTTGTAGTAGAGGGCCAGAATCCTAACTGTGGTTTTATCAGGTGGAGCTTATTATTCGTTTCCGCGTCCCACATGCGTTGCCAGTGGTCTCGCAATATCCTTCGCAAGAAAGGCCTCAGATCTGTGACAGGCACCGCAGCGGTAGGGTTAACAGTTTGCGATGCGACTGACGTGGCCATCTCGTCCGTCAGAACGTTACCCTCAATGCTCCTGTGGCCAGGCACCCAACATATAATGATACGCTGGTTAGATATGTACGCTTTACACAAGACGGTGCAGAGTTCACTAAGTACAGGATTTTTGTGTGTATAGACTGACATCAAGGCCTTCACGACGTTTAGGGAGTCTGTATAGATCGCTGCTTTTGGAAGTTTTGATTTTCTTATATGCTTCACAGCAGAGAGTAATGCGTAGGCCTCAGCCGTAAATATGCTTGTTTCCGGATGCAGTACATCGGATTCCGAGAAGGATGGGCCGACGGCTGCATAGGATACCCCGGCATTTGACTTCGAAGCGTCTGTGTAGAACTCTGCACAGGAATGCTTGTGCTGGAGTTCTAGGAAATGCATTCTCATTTCGGCCTCAGGAGCGTGCTTTGTAACTTGAATGAAAGATGTGTCGCATTGTATCAGCTGCCACTCCCAAGGAGGTAGCAGCTTGGCTGGATGCATTAGGCGAAGCTCGGGGAGTGGGACATGTATCTCATCACTAAGCTCCCTCACTCGAAGCGAGAAAGGCTTTCTTACAGAAGGACGATTATGGAATAGTGTAGTGCAGGTCACATCGTTAACAGTGTTAAAACATGGATGTTGATGATTGGAGTGTATTTTTAGGAAATATGTAAGGCTGATGTAAGTTCTCTGTAGATGGAGCGACCATTCATTTGATTCCGCGTATAAGCTTTCAATCGGGCTTGTTCTGAAAGCACCGGTGGCTAAGCGGATACCTAGATGGTGGATAGGATCTAGGATCTTTAGTGCGCTCGGAGCGGCAGAGTTATATACGACGGCACCATAGTCCAATCGGGATCGAATTAGGCTCTTATAAACATTCATCAGACACTTCCTGTCGCTACCCCATGTTGAGTGGGATAGTGCTAGAGTTTCTACTACGATCATAACCACTCGCTTTCATAAAGCCATAGCTTAGAGTGGTTTTGTCCTTAGCACGATTTTGCAGTGCGGTAATTGTTTCGATAAACTCTGTTTGCCACTTCCCAAAAATGTGCGTAGGTGCAGATATTTCTAAAACTGAAAATGTAATTGTAGCTAACGAATATTCGAACAACCTCAATAAAACCACCGTTAAGCAGTAATATAGAGCGGTAAATTGATACATGCAGCAGACTACCCAATAATAATAATAACTGGGTAGCGGTTAAGCAGATTTGGCAGCCAAGGCAATTGGTAAAATTTATTGAGCAATTCTAATTGCTTCTTTTGAACGGACGCTTCAAAATAATGAAGCCTTCTTTCATTTTCTTTTTTCCTTGTACAAGGCTGTGGATGCATAAGACGGGTATATTGGACTGATAAACAAGACTGCGTATTTATTCTGTGTTTTTTTTTCATTTCCTGTTTTTGTGCTATTCTGTCTATCTACATGAATACCACCAAGCTGTTCGTGTGTTGCTATGAATGTCTATGCCCCTTACAATGTTTGCTTTAGTCCCTTCCACACCATCGTGTAATAACATTATTGGGTCACTAGACCTTATTTTTGCATTTCTACTAACCCGTGAGAAAACTCGAAACTTCCGAGCTCGGCTAAAACAAAACTAAGAAAAAAGAAAAAGTTGTGCCTCTCAAGACAGTTTACACAATGAATATAACGTTAATAAAGTCTTTCCTGGGACCCAAAGCCTCTTAGAGGCATAATGGCTTTGCAAGTAGATCCTAATTACTGGATTTGATTTTAGAAACTTCAAAAAGCATTTTTTATGTACCCAGGTTAAATCCCAGAAGCAGGACTTGCATTTGGGTAGAGAAAGCGACTATCTTCTCCTGTCTCATATGATAAAAAGGCTTTTGTTTGCACAGACAGAGATATGAAGTTATAGCTTTGTGTGGTGGGTCGTCATGTCTGTGCTACCGGCTGCATTTTTAAGTCATTTGGTAGCTTAACAAATGCACTTCGTCCGTTGTTTTTCTTTTCATTGTCTCAGACGACGCAATGGCCAATGTACTGTTAGTGTCAATTTTCTCGAAAGATTGCCAGACAGAATATAACTAGACCGCTTCCATACGCTTCGTCAGACATCATATTCGATAACAGCAAGTTAAGTATTCTTTCCGAAGTAACTTTGAAAAGGACTGAAGCCGATGTGCAATATAATGTACTAGAGGTCGCAGCAGGAGAGATAAAAAAAAAAACGTTGTGTGCTGGTAATATTCCGAGAGAAAGCGCAAAGTTAGCAAATTTTTCCTAACTTTCTCAAATTATTGTCTAGAACGTCATATTTGTAGCAATTACAGTTTACCCCCATCGCCCTCGCCTGATAAGTTCAACAGGAACTTATCAGGCGAGGGCGATGCATTGCCAAATGAAACAAGCACTCGCCTAACGTTTGGAAGGAAGTGTAGGGGCGAGCCGGTTTTATTTCCACAACGTAAGGAGAAGGCATGAAAATAGAGAATGATGATAAAACAGGTGAAATGAAACAATACAGCTAATACAATATACACAATATAGGCTAATCGAAAGTCGATAATCTATATGTCGCAGTACTCCTCCGAGCTAATGAAGAGAAACTTTGAAGTCATTTGGCGAAGTTCCTTTTCTTTCGACACTAACCGCGGGTGGCTTTCAGAGAGCCACAGTATAAGTTAAGAACCAAACGAGAAACCACTGTTGACAGGTAGAGTGGTAACGCTAGAGGAGAGAAAGTACATGGTGCTATATAGAAGGCGCATTGTGGTTCGATTTTCGACAATGCGCGGTGGCCTGGATCCGATGAACGGCTACTACATGTAATGGAACTTTTCTGTCCCATCGAACCGGTGGATGGTACTTTGAGGCCGACTGTGTTCTCCGTCTATCGACGCGGACGAGAAAGATGGCGAGCTGTCTTCAGCTGCAAGTTCCAAAATTTCAGGTAAAGGTGAAATGGAGCACTGTCATCAGGACTTGCGACAGAACGACCCTTTTGGTATATTGCACCATTACGAGTGCTTGGAGCAATGGCGCTGCAAGTTTCGTTTTGTCATAAACTGCGATACTGCCAGATTGTAGGGCTGTAAAGGCACACATAAGCGCTTTTCCCGCTAGCAATTTAAGCTACATTCATTCCGACTCGTTGGTTGAGAACGCACTTAGAATCTTTGCGGAAACCAAGAGAGCTCCAGTACGGAATGGTTCAGCCGTTTGCTTTCAGATAATAAACGTTCATTTGTTGCTGGCACAATGCTTATTCGTAGAGAAACTAACCTAGACCACAAATTATGCTAAACAACTCGGTATACTGCTACTTTTTAAAGCCAAGCCTTGTTTTCCTAACCTCTCATGAAGTCGCCTTGGACGGTTGGTCGCTGGGTCGGTCGGTCAGTCGTCAGATTTTCACCGAGTAGATTGATCCGCACTCTCAAAACAATAAACAGATGTAGTGCATATGTGGTAATCTATGTGAAGTGAAGCTTTCGTGAATAATTAGTGCAGTGCTATAAGTATGCCTAGGTCATCCCTGCATCTTTAGCCTAAAGGAAGGCGGGCGTATGTGCTCTCGAGAAGCCGTGCTACAAAATCTGACAGATCTAATAGTAACTTGTATTTCTTATTGTCTTCATACTTATTTGAAATGTGCCACTCTTTTCTTAGGCGGTTCCTGGTTCTGGGTAAGTCGCATAGCACGGAAATCAACAGCATTATCATAAACATGCGGTTAGTGTCCCAAACCTTTAGCTGGCGTTCGCACGATTTTCACCATCAGCTTCTTGGCCATTCTCCCGTTGTTGGTATGTTGCGTAGCACGGACATTGTAATCATCATAATCAACGCATGCCCACGCTTCTTGGCAGGTACCCCGTTGTGGTTATGCGCCATATTATTTAAATCGTAATCGTCATCAATACGCTGAGATCATCCCAAAGCGCTAGCTGGCGCTAACGTGGGCCAAAACCGGAGATAGTGCAATACCGGCCCGACACGCGGCAGAGGTGAAGCAGACGTTAAGCACTCCCCATACTTGGGCCAATCCCAAAGGTAGTGCAATACCGACCGAATCCGCTGTGGAAGTGAAGCATGCGTTAAGCACTCCCCATACGTGGGCCGATACCAAAGATAGTGCAATACCGGCCCGCCCGATGCCGTAGGTGAAGTCGGCGTTAAGCACTCTCTATACGTGAGTCGATCCTGGAGATAGTGCAATGCCGGCGGGCCGACCCGCGGTGGAGGTGTAGTAGGCGTTAAGCACTCTCCATCGTAGGCCGACCCCGAAGACAGCAGTTCACCATTAAGGGGCCCACATCCTTGTGTAGAGAGTGGAAGGGCACAGATTTTTTTTGATGAGCCGGGCAAGCAGCTTTGTCTGTGCTGTCGTTGCCGACAATTCCGCAGTGACTCTGTAATCATTGAAATACAATGCAATGCTTTGTCCTTACTCGAGCGCGTGGTGATGAGCATGCCTTATTTCGTAAACTAGCTGCTCCTGTAACCCATAACGTAGGGCCAACTACGCAGTTTTAACGACAGCTTTCAAATCGTCGGAAATTACCCAACGATCTTGTGGCTCCTGGAGCATGTAATTGAATGCACCTTGAAAAGCCGAAAGTTCGGCTGCTGTCGACGTAGTATTGAGAGCGTACTTAGGTTGTCAATAGAACTAAGACAACCTCTACCGCTATGACACTTGTGCGCACCCCAAGCCCTTCTCTCATTCCTGAAAACACAAAGAAAGCTGACATGTCTTTCTGCTTATAATATACTATACTTTTGTACTTCATGAAGAGCGCAGCGAACGTCTTGACGTTTACAAAGAGGTGCGCGTTAAAGAAGCCCAGGTGGTCCAAAATTCCGGAGTCCCCCACTACTGCATGCCTTATAATCAGAAAGTGGTTTTGGCACGTAAAACCCCTTAATTTTTTCAACGTTTACAAGGGTGGAAATTTGGTTCACTTGCATATTTTCGTTTCTGTGGTGGGGCAACTTATTTTCAAGGTTTAATTTCAAGTAAAGAGGCGTCCATCGTGCCAATTCAGCCGTGAAGCGTCTTTTCGCAGATAATATTTATTAATCTAACATGCTAATGTACACATCAAGTTGAAGTCTGGTGACGATGCGAATATCTGATAAAGCTGGGTATAATAAAATTTTCATCGTGAAACAACGAAAGCATAATAAGTTTGAGAAACAAAAGAATCATTTTCTTCGCAATGTAACTCAGGGATGCAAGCAAAGTAAGATGGAAAGAGATGGCGGAGGAAACGTCTAACAAAATAAAAAGCAATCCATATCTACGCTGGTGAATATCTTTTCACTCGAAAAGGCTGGTTATTCCTGCCGGCGTTAGCAAACTTATCGACCGGTTTCCCATTCGCCTCACAAGCCCAGACACTGGACAGCAGTTTCCTCAGCGCCAGCAAGGAAGCGTTTCAAGAAACAGCGGGGCAAAGCGTGAAGTCAGAACGCTGAAAAACAACACGTGGCGAATTGTGGAAGAGAAGGTTCGTTGCGTGGTAGCAAACTTGCGCTTGCCGCTGAGGACTGGTAGAAGCATAGTGGAAACACGAAGTTAGAGAAGAAATGAAAAACACACCACGGACAGCGAAATAGCAGGAACCCATTAAAGAGCCGCCACATAAAGTGAACGGCGCTGAGTGTGCAGGTCCACGAACAGTCCCGGCCCGTAGCAATTTCAACAGGACGGAGAGGCGAAAGCTAGAAACGGAGGTAGCGGTTTTGATGGGCAAACGTGGAGTACGGGTTGGATTGCCGTTTGCAGTCGTAAACGGAACCGCGGTGGCTGGGTAATGGGAGTCCAGCACTCGTCCGGCTAATGTTCATCAAGAAAGAAAGGCTTTGACTACGAGAACTTTGCGAGGTTACAGCTTGTTTTTATATAAATATCCGTGAAATAAATGAAGAATCTTTCGCCACCAAAACAAGATTTGGTTGAAGCGTGCACAGATGAACCAGTGGTGGAAGTGACGACCAGGAAGACATAGCGAAAAAGGAGGAGGCCTCTATGCGGATTATAGTCTGATTCCGGTCGCTTTCGCAAATACTGTCATTTTTTTAAAACCTTGTCCCTGCGGCTAATACGGCTATTATTAGCACTTGGGCATCCCTGTTAGCTGCGCCATGCAACACACTAGGGGTCGCTAGCCTACGCCGGAGGTGCGTTTTGAAAACGGGGTTCGTGGCCTATGCTACCAGGGTGTCACATGAAAGGAAAGTAGATCCACGCCATCATAC
Source organism: Dermacentor variabilis (assembly GCF_050947875.1). Lineage (NCBI taxonomy): Eukaryota > Metazoa > Arthropoda > Arachnida > Ixodida > Ixodidae > Dermacentor > Dermacentor variabilis. The sequence continues at coordinate 104,699,276 of NC_134571.1, forward strand.
ATATGTTCATAATGAGAGTGGGCTTGCTGAAGAGTAGTTGAAGGTCAAGAAATTTATGGAATGGAAGAGGGAGTTTATTTACATTTTACAGGAGAAACTGGAGCAAACGTATGAGCAGTGAGACTAAGGAAGAGGAGAACGGCATAACGACTTCGCTAAAAGGAGAGGTACTTTTCCTAGTGGTTTTATCTCGACTTGTTGAATGGGTAGGCAATTACGTGGACCTGCGTGGTGGTCGGCTGCAGCTACTTGCAGCAGTTGTACGATCACTGTAGATGTCCTAGAAGCCACATGGTCGTCGTGGTCGTGTAATGAACACCGGCAAGTAAACAGCGCTTGATAGACTCACAGGACTTGAAAGACGACTTCAACAATGATGGCGCAGGTGGGTTATTTGAGTAGCATCGGTCTTAGCAGCTCGAGCGCGAATATACGTCCTCTTGCCGGAATCGCTTAGTTAAGTCTGCTACCGGACTAGGTCAAACTTGGTCTAACATGGCTAGAAACGGAATTAGGAGGGACTAAGGTAGCGGCTAAGAATAGACATGTACAAGCGCCCATTCGCAGCTGATTTAATTTGCCGACGCTTCAATACATCTACCTCGGACATGCGGTCAACAGTACAAGGAATGAATTAGCTGATTTACGCCCAAATTTACCCATCCTATCACCAAGAAAACGAAACTCTTTCGTGCAAAGCGACAACGAACGAACGCTATGCGCCTGTCACCAAGTATTCTAATATTTAGGAAGTCTGAATTTTCCCACAGTTGACGACATTTCCGTGGTTCAGTTGTCTAATAGCTTCAGTAAAATGCTGTTCTTGCCACCCTTGGTGCCGCCCTAGGACCTCCAGCTCATTTCTCTTGTATAAACCCAGAGAAAGGAAAGCGTTCAAACTTTGCTCATGTAGAAATTGAAGTATTGGCTTACAAGTGCCTGTTTAATCAATTAGCACTTTAGAAGTTCTTCGATTTTTCCTAGGTGTAACGATTAGTACAGGGGTGAGCCACAGCATTTGGTGAACTTGGGCTGTGAATGGCTGTCCCGAACAACATACTTTGGATAGTTCATGACGACTTGGTGTGTTGTATCCTAAGCTAAGGAGATGGAAGTGAAGGAGCCACCCCAAAAGCGATATATTAAGAGAAAGAGTTGATTTACCCGACGAATAAAAATAGAATGGGCAAGGCATGTTCACGAAGGAATAGCAAGTTTTCGGTAACTATCTCTTTTGGTGGAGTGGACGTCTGAAGAGAGGGAAGCCGGACAGATTTACTGCACTTCTGTCTCCTAGAAGATCGTTCTACTAATTCTTAGCGTGTCCGTGTTCCTTATGTACCGTTGAACATGAGTTAACATGAGTGAATGTTTGAATACATTCCAAGTTTGTGGCATTTTCGAAACTTTCTCGAGGTACTGTACAGCGCTCAGTCAATTGATGCAGCTGCAGCTCACAATGTTTGTCAATGAATTGGCGGAGTTGCTTCCGATATGCTTGACCTACGGTTCAAGTTGTTTCTTTTCTTTTATTTTAAAACTTTGGTTTCGTAGCCTCGATTATCTAATGTGAGGATGCGTCGAATCAGCCGGGTCTGTGAGCATGAAGGAAAACCATCTCAGGTGCTTGTGGAGGTCCATTACATCGCCGGAGCTCCGTTGTTTTATTAGTGTTTAGAGATGTGTATGAGCACTGCGGAAAATTAACCTACTTGCTTCCACTGACAGATCTTGCTGGGGTTTCATTGCCATTTTTGTTCGCGCTTACAAGGTACGAGATGGTATTAAGGTGGGCGGGCTCGTGTGTAAAGAACCTATGTTACGACCTGGTAGTTTCGCGAGTTTCCTCCTAGCGTCCAAGTTCGCAACTTTAAGTCCAGCCAACTGCTGCGAAAGGAAGAAACAATAAATCGAAGTTGTGAGTGGATAGATATATCGGTCACCAAAATGACAAAATGAAAGATCTACTAGATAGCCGGCCGAAATCTTACATAACTGCGAAATTTCTTGCTGCGCCGCCGTTAAACACTAATTGCAGCAGAAGTTGACTTTGCTTAATAATAGTAATAATTGTAATAATTGAATGATAGTAATAATTGTAATTGTAATAATTAATTTATTACAATTACAATAATGTAATAATAATGTATTACAATAATGTAATAATTGTAATTGTATTACTTAGTAATAAGTAATAATTGAATTTCATAGACTATTCAAGCAATTATAGGAAAAGCTGCCGGGTGAGAAATTGTTCAAATTTCTTATTACCTTGCTTTAAATATCAATTCAGCAGACATCGCATGCACCTGATGTTTAGTAGTTATGACAAAAATGCCAGCAAGCGCTGCCTCGGAAGTATTATTGCGATAGCAATTGTATGGGGACTCAACCTCAATTTTCACCATAAGCTTCACCGTGAAGTTCATTATGATGTCCAGTGCGACAACATCACGTCCAGTGCACCTTTTGTTGCTGATGCTAGAAGAACCGTGTGAGGTTGAACCGAGAAGGATGGTGGCTTCGTGAAAGTTGGCCTACCACGTGCCCATTGTGGAACATCGTGTGATCAAACGCGTGCAAAAAGTGGAAATGCGCGAGAGAGTTGGGCGATCATTATTGTGATCAAGCGCAGGCTAGGGGCCTTGAAGGACTTCGCTAGGGGTATAGGGAAAATGATTGCGCGTCTCCTCCACTAGCCCACCCATATCTCGGCATGGCTGTCCGCGCACCCTGCAGGGAACGTAATCTGGCGGTTGCAAAGCGTGGCCAAGTCGAGGTGGCTGGTCTCTTCACGTACAAAGTCCTCCTACGCGCCTAGTGTTTGACGTAGCGCAATCAGAACTATCAGAGAGGCTTTGAAGTAGGAGCAAGAACAAATCCTACACTCACCATAGTCCACGTTCTTCATCGTGCCAGCGCTGCCACAGCGAGCGTTCGCAGTAATCGATTGAGATGTGTTCATCTTTGCCTTCGCGCTTGACAACAGGTTCGTTAATTTAATTAATAAGCGAATTTTTACTGTTTTTTATACGGCCGCAAAACTGGGAACATTGCTTCGTGTAGTTGTCTAATACTTTGTAATGGCTATCGACGCTCCGCTTTTTGGGTGTTACAACAGCTTTTGTCTGCACGCCGCTAGCAGCCGTGGGTGGCGTCGAATCTCGGAGGTCATGCTGATGATTCGTACATTTAGAGTTACTCGTCACCTCTGGAGAGCGCTAATGGCGGAGCTTTTTTTCTTTCTTGGCACCAAGAACGCCTGCTCTTGCGAGATTTTTGTGACGCATGCACTCGTTCTTGATACGCAAAATTTTGCACAGACGATGCCCTATATCCGCGATATCTGACCCTAAGAACTCTACGCTACCGAATATTTTGTTTCATTCCGCCTTTGCCGTTTATATTTTGTGGTGACCATGCTTGTGACCTTCTCCAGCGTTACACAAGCCGCATTTCATGAATACACAGCCATTTGTCTGTCATCGTTTGAAATCAGCAAGGACGAATACTATGAGAGAAATAAGGATTGGTGTAGCAAGGTCTATTAAGGAATGATTCCCGTTTCTACTTTTGTTATAGAATATACTACAAGGACAGACAACCAACGACAGCCGCCTACACTTTGTATAAATAAATTATTGCATAAAGAGAGATTTATACCTCTAAAACTTCATACTAAGCGTCGTGACAACTATGAAAAATGTACAAACTTCTGCCGAGGCCATAGGAGCAAAAAACTAACAGGAAACCTAGTTTGCAGCAGTGTATTACGAACGCAATCCAATTGGCTGCTAGAGAATTCTCACTATTGCTGCTCGAAATTAATGATGCCAAATGCAATGAATGTCAAGTCACCAATAAGATAAGGCACGTGATGACGAAGTCTCAATCAGAACGCACAACCATATACAGCAAGTAAAGAAGGGGCAAGAACTAAAACAATCACCAATCTGTGCGTAATATTGGATAACCGCGCCTAAAGAAGCGCACGGCCAATTTCGCCTGGCTGATCGAGTAACCGCCAGCCACACTCACGCTCACATGTCTGCACTTCGCCCTGATTAGCGAAAGAAGAGGAAGTTGCCACGTGACCCGAATACAGGAAAGGTCGAGAAGAAAAAATCTTCCATTTCGACGCACCTAACAAGAACATCGCCGTTCAGCCTTTTCGTCTGTTTTGATGCCGCCTATACGTTACGCCAGGATAGTGCAGTGGGTTCGACAAAGGGATTCGGAGGAGTAGACTTTACAATAAAAGAAAGGCATCATATTAGAAGGTGATAGAGGCCTCGATCACCGAGCTTGTACGGAAAAATAAATAAAAACAATAACCAAAAAAAGAGGAAAGAGGAAAGGAAATAATTACCTACAGAACGATGCAAAGAAGAGCTCTATAGTGGTCCAGCCAAGCAATAGTTCCGGCGCAGCAAAAAGACAAAAAAGAAAATTAAATGCCTTGCTTTTTCGACATTTCGCCCGGCAGGCAGGTAAGGGTGTTCGTAATAACCTAAGTGGATTCATCGGCCCTCGTCGTGCAAGAAATGAAAGCTCTTCGTTCTGTCTTGGTTCTGTGTCTTCAGTATCCCTCATTTCAAGACGCAGGTGCGAAAATAACGATCTAAAAGAAAAAAGAAGCATTGAGTGTAGACTTGGGGCCTACGCAGGTTCCAAATTTCATGAAATTGAAAACGAGGATTATCTTGGCACCTTAAGAGTTTTTTTTTCTTTTGGGCGTGTTTGCTACAGAACTGTATTAGGTGCTTTCCAAAAAGAAACTTTGCCTTCTAGGTACTTTGTGCAAGCACGAAATTTCGCCTTCTATGTTTGGGCTCTTTCTTAATTTATTTCGACCCCTACAACTGTTTTACTTCGACAAGAGTCATTGGCTCTAAATTGGATTTACTCTGTACGTTCAGCCTTACCGTTACGGCGTTGGCATGATGACGACGATTGCTGCTTGATAAGACCTCCTCTGCTTCTTTGGGTTTCGTTGCACTGTCACTGCAGCCATATTCTTTGGCTGTCGCCGGTTGCGATTGATCGTGTTGCGCATATCTGTACCGCTTAGTTGAATTCTGCGAAATGCCTACTGTTGCTGAGCTGAACAAAAACGTTCTTGAGCGTGAAGCCAGACTCGACGAGTGTCCTGATGATTTCGTTGACGCTATCTGTAACAAGTTCATCGTCAAAGCATAGCTATCTGACGTGAACTTCTCTGACATAAAAAATCGAAGGAATGAGCTGGTAGCTAGTACTGAGCATTTGAATGACCTCTTGAAAAGCCTGCGACAGGATAACGCCTCTCTGATTGCTCAGAACAAGGCAGTAAAAGCACAAAAATCGGAGCTATCTCATAAAGTGGCGCACATGGAGCAATATTCGCGGAATAACAGCGACGAGATCAAGGGAATCCCGGTAACGGAAGGGGAAGACTGCGCAGCAATCATGCAGACTATGGGTGATAGTACTGACTACAAACTGGCGCCCTCTGATCTTGAAATCGTTCACCGTGTTGTGGCGGTTACAGCTGGTACAAAAATCAGTTTGATTGCTTCTGCTCCCGTAATAAAAAGGCCGATTGCGTGGGCAAGGCTCGGAAAGCTAAACTGTGCCTAGGAGACATCGCATTGTCTGGATCCGCCAATAACCCTGTCTACATTAACGACCACCTCACTCCCGAAAATAAGGCACGTCTTTCTCAGGCAGTCCCCCTACAAAAGACGAGCTGGAAGTTCTTATGGACTGACAACTGTGATATCTTAGCCAGGGGGACTCCAGAGAGAGCAAGGTGCTCCGCATTGCTTGCGAAGCTGACCTATCCTAAATCTGGTAGCAGACCGCATTCAATTTGAAATTCTCTCTTTGTTGTTATTAACTCCATCCACTTATGGCTACCTACTTCTCAATAGACGAACGCAAGGACTTTCTTTCGCCTGTCTCCCACTCTACTATTAATTTTAATGCAAGAAGCATCCGTCAACATTTTAACGTAATACATCATCTTGTCTCGACTCTTGACAATCCTTTTTCACTTATCAGTATTTCTGAGACCTGGCATTGTGATGACGCCAAGAATCTGTTTCGTCGCCCTTCGTACAAATCTGAATACTCCCATAGAGCAAGCAGCAATCATGGAGGTGCAGCTATTTATATCAATTCTAACACATACCATAAAAGACGACATGACATTTAGTTAAAAGTAACTGACTGCGAAAGTGTCTGGATACAATTCAATCCCGATTTTCTTAAATTAAACAACAAGAGCCTTATGTTTGAATGTATTTATTGTTCCCCATCTTCATTGGTGTTTAACTTCTGTAAAGCTCTCCACAAAGGATTACATACAGTAGCACTTGAACACGAAAATGTAGTGATTATGGGTGATTTTAACAATAATTTACTTGACCGCTCTTCCGCAAATTCTTTGAAATATTCCAGTGTCTTTCAGAGTTTCGGATACGAATGTTTAATCTCCCTTCCCACTCGCTGCACTAACCGTGGAAGCACAATAATTGATCACGCACTTTCTAATATATCACCAGCACCGGATGCACGAGTTCTTCATGTCGACCTCACTGCTCATTACCCAATTTTTTTTGCGCTTCAACTTTAACACTACTCCAACCTGAAAATCCTTCACCAGGCATGTTTTAGAATCGTTCATTGATGTCGATGTGCCCAATAACTGGTCCTCGGAGATACGCTTAGACGGCCCACAAATTTCCTATTCGGTGTTGTAATCTATTTTTTTGCCCCTCATTGAAAGCCTTACGCAGGTTTGTGTATTTAAAAAGTATACGCTAGTCCTCAGAACCTTTGGATTACTGAAAAATTATTGAAAGGGCTGAGAGCCAAAAAAATATTGATGTAAAAACAGAACGGAACCCTTTTAGTTGAAAAATATTTGCGCGTTACACAACATTTTGCAACACTCTTACACTATGACTAAAAATGCAAAAAAGGATCTATTATGAGCGAAAAATTGAAGATGCTGGCTCAAATATTAAGAAAAAAATGGGAAATTGATACACATTTTTGAACAGGAACGAAAGGCAGTCAAGCATGACTGCTATTCAGCACAACAACGATACGTATGACAGCAAGTTAGAGATTGCCGAAACCTTCAGCAACTACGTTTTTCACACTGATGGCCTACCTAACGCTCACTATCATCCTCCCCTTTCTCGTTTGCCGCAATCCTTCCTATTTCCGACATCTCATGAAGTTGATGACGTCATTCGCAACCTGAAAACAACAAGTGCTGGTCTTGATGTTATTCACCCCACCCACTTAAGAATGATTGCGCATGCTGTTTCTGATATTCTGGCAACCATTATCAACGTAGCTTTCAGATCTGGCATCTTTCCTGTAGAACTAAAAAGTTGTAAAGTCGTTCGCGTTAAAAAAAAAAGGTGACTGCACGCTAATATTCAACTATCGACACATTTGCATACTATCTTTTTTAAATAAGATATACAAAAATTACTTGAAATTCGCCTTAGGAAATACCTCAATAAATTTCATATTGCATCACCTTCCGAATTTCGCTTTAGTGAAGCATATTCCACTAACCTCGCTTTGTTATCTTTAACCGAAAAGCTAAAGAAAGCAATTGGTCGTGGCTACTACGCAGGTTCTGTATTTGTTGATTTCACTGAAGCATTTGACACTATCGACTACCACATTCTTTTTATGAAGCTTTACGCAATAGTCATAACTGGTCCCACAATCTCAATAATAAAAAAAATTACTTACTCAACAGAAGTCAGATTGTTAGCCTGTTAGGCTATAAATCTAGACCTAAAGAAATAAATATAGGAGCACCCTAAGGTTCCATTCTTGGCCCACTTTTCATAATTTACATAAATGGTTTGCCAACTACTCTTTCTATTTCATAATGATCACTTTATGCAGGTGACAAAACAATTGCTAACACAGACAAATGCACCCAATTTATGACCCACAAACTAAATAATGACCTGACAAACTTGACGGCTTCGTGCTTCCATGATAAATTGTAAAAAATTCCACTAAAACGAAGTTCGTTGTCTTTTTCTCTCACATACCTGTACATAATTATATACCGTTAGTATTTTTAAATCAAATTGCAATTGCAGCAGACAAAAAGGCTACGTTTTTGGGAATTCAAATGAACCGCGACTTGAAATTTCATTCGCATGTTGCTCACCTGCGAAGAAAAATGGCTTACGGCATATGTGTTTTAATTCAACCTCGTGATATATTTTGTCAACCTACATTACTTTCGGTATACTACGCTTTTATTCATTCCCATATTAATTACTGCATCACATCTTGGGGCAATACCTACAGCAGCCACCTTGTCTCCCTTCAAACATTACAAAATCAATCCATTAAAATACTTACCCGTAGTCCGCATCGCAGTGACACGAAAGCACTGTTGCATGCCAACAACACCCTAATGATTGAAAATACTTTCAAATACAAGCTATGCATAATTTAATTCAAGGAAAGCGACAGTCAGCTTCCTCTGTGCATTATCCCTCAGTCCAATACTAACTTGAGAAGGTTTGCACATAATCAGAATTTAATTTTACCCTCTGTTCATACCAATTATGGCAAACAAATGGCATACTTCACCGGAATCCGTCTCTGGAATACCATACCACCGCCAATCAAAAGCTCTCGAAGAATCTGCGAATTCAAAGAAGAACAAAAAACGTTCTTCACACCCATGTATTATTCTGCATAATTGTGGTTATTTCTTTTTCTTGTCCCGCTCCCTATCATACCTACCTGTCCACAGCCTTCTCTTGGTGCAGCATCTCATCAGGCGTTCTTCTAAAGTAAAGAAAATAGATGCGAATTCCTTACGTTGTGTTTTTTTTTCGTTTAATTTTTCACCCTGTAAACATCCGACAACTGTTTAGGAGTGTTCAATTACCCTTGCTTTTGCCCTGTCTAATTGTGGCTTTCGGCTCCTTTGTTTGCTGCTCTTTCTTTCTTTCTTTTTGCGTGCGATGAATTTTATTGTTCGATTTCGCTACTCGTTTTTTCTGCTTTAATTAATATTTCTACATTCATTACCATAGGAGGTATCGATTCAGTCTCTGACTATGGCCCCTCCTTCTGTATACACAAATTTTTGTAATTCATTTTATGAATAAATAAAACCACTTCTGACTCTGCCTCAGCCCTAACGGGACCGTATTGTGAAAGGAGCAAAACTTTACTTATTGCGATCGCTACCGCAAAAAAAGGGAAGTTATGGGCACTTACATGCCGAAACTATATAGTGGGTTTGAGGAGGGCCATAGTGGAGGGTGCCGGTTTGAGTACTTCAGGATAGTTAACGTGCAGCCAAAGCCAGCCGCACGAAGGTTTTTGCTGGTATGCTTTGCCAAGCAACAGACGTGTAGGAGACCCACCCCCGTAGCGTTCTCTTCATTGCCACAGGAAGTTGCCCACGAAAACGGACAGTCTGCGCAGGCTTTTATGGCACAGGCGACGTGCTGTCGTATATTTCCATTGCCAACGTACCTTCTTCAGAGGCAACTGCGAGTAACTAGTCAAGTAGTACAGCTAGTGGTTCGGACCTGTGCTTCCAACGCTGCAACCATTATCAAGGTTCAAATTTTGCTTTTATCATTTATCTTCATCTTCATTCATTGTTCGCTCACATTTCCCAGCATTTATCTTTCGAAGACTACGCTTCCCTCTCTTAAATATGAGTTAAATCGCCACCGTGAGCCTACACCTAATTGCAGGGGTATTCCCCAAGGTTAGTGGTCGAAGCGAAGTCGAAGTGGTCGCGGTCGCAGCGAATTAAATGTCAGCAGCAATGATTCCTGAAACATGTCAATCTTAGTCGCATCTATACGCGAGCGTGCTTAGTTGTTGACGCGAACGACAAATAATTCTGACGCGACCGCGACGCTCAACCGTTCACCAATTCTGCAATACCTATCCAAGACAACGCACGTGTAACTCGTTCGCTTGTCCAGTGTACTGGCTGCGTGACTGTCAGAGCGTGCTGGTGAAAACAGTGCGCCAGCAGTCTAAAATATATCCGTAGCACGAATACTCATGTAATTAAGGGTATTTTCCAAAGAATGATAAGGAAAGGTCACTTAATGTAATCGTTATTATCAAGTTCTTGTCATCAAAAGCATAGTAGGTACAAATAACATCAAATGCTGCACTTATGCTGCACTTATGCTGCACCTCAATGCTTATTTCGGAAGTATGCGCAAAGGATATTGTTGCGAAGATGAAGCGCAAGGCACAAACGTATATAAAATTATTTACACGTGGTAGAGGCGCAGGTGCTACACGAGTCCAGTCGCCTAGACAGAAAAGTCGTCAAAGGGGGGGGGGGGTCGCTAAAGTTGTAGCTCGGCCTCCTCCTCATAGAATTTCATGAGGGATTAAACCATGAATAATACCTACATTGCTATTGCCAAAAATGCTGCAAACAAATTCTGAAAAGCTACCCACTGCTACGAATTTTTTCACACAAGAATATACTCGTGCGTCTAAAAAATTGGGCCCCAAAAACCTGATGTTTCCACGTTGTCTCTCTATTTTTTAAGTAAAGAAAATATCGCACGAACTTTAGAATTATATCAGTTTGAAAGCAGAGCAGTGTATGCCGTTGATATAAAAAATGTATAGGCCATGAAATCAACAAGTTGAACAAATATTTTAATGAAACCTAGTCATTCAAGAACTTTGGTTACATTTTTGCACGTATTCAATGGCCAGGGAAAATCTCAGTGACGCTGTCCTTTGTTGCAATGTATTGCGCAGGAGCAGCTGTCACCGGTCGTGTACTGTTAGTAATTGCACCGAAATTGTAGTCGCAACCGAGAGCACATATAAAAAGCAGGAGTTCTGTAAAATATACGAGGGCGAGTCAAATGAATGTGAGCCAATGCGAATATATGACAAACGGGGTACTTTATTTAAAAGTAGTCTCCATGAGCATTTAGATATTTGTCCCACTGACTAACGAGTCACATGATTCTCATCTCATAAAACTCCTGGGGTTGGTGCTTCAAAAATTCTGTAACTGACTCTCTCTCGTCGACGTCCGACACGAACCTGGTTCTCTTAAGCTGTTTTTTTTTTCAAATGCCCCAAAATGTGCAAGTCGCAAGGCGACAGGTCTGGGCTGTATGGCCGATGTTGCAGCGTTTCCCGCTTGAACTTAGCCAGTTTTGGGTTAACCACATCGGCGATGTGGGAACGGGCATTGTCATGGAGCAAGACGACCCCATTCCTGAATTTTCCACGTCCTTTGTTCTTGATTGCGACACGCAGCCAATCCGGCATTTCACAATATCGTAAAAGATTGATAGTCTCTCCTGCTTTAGCAAATTTGATCAGTTATGGCCCCTCACGATCGAAAAAAAAAAGTCGACGACAGCTTCCGCAGGAATGACGCCTTTGCTTTCTTTAGGGGTAGTGAATTCCAGCGTTTGCACTGCAAGCTTTGCCCGTGTTTCAAGCTTGTGGTAGTGGCACTATGATCCGTCCCCGGTCACATTTGCAGAAAACAAGTCATCACCCTTATTGTGATACCGGATTAGATGAGTCACGGCAGCACCGAACCTGTCCGTCTTCCGGTGGTGGTTAAAAATCTTGAGCATCCATTACGCACACAAGAGCCGATAACCGAGGTGTTCATGAAATACGTTGTGATCCCAACCATGACTGATGCTCACACATCCTGCCAATTCGTCGATATTTATCCTCCGTTCTTGTCTAATCAGCTCATCAACCTTTGCAATTGTGTCGGGGATGATTGCACGTTGGCCTTGGCCCATTCTTGGATCGTCTTTGCAACTTTCACGTCCTTCTTTCAACCGTTTGCTCCAACGCTTCACAATGGCCAATGAAATGTAGTGGTCAACGTATACGGCAGCCATACGGTGACAAATTTTTTGGGAGGCAAACACCTTCAACCGTCAGAAACTTCACGACACCATGGTGGCAAACATTTGGAGTGTCCATTATGTTATTCAACCATGTTCAACCAAGTGTATGAGAGCACTAAATAATCTATATCCCACACCTGCGTGTCTCTTTTGTAAATGAGAGATGCCTGTGTGTTACTCGCATGCCTCGCACATAATGAACCAAACAATTATTGCGTGGGGTGGGTTGGATCCCTTTCATTTCACTCGCCCTCATAGATTAGAAATGTGAAGATACACCTTGATAAAGGGCAAGAAAGTGTCACTGGAAACGAAGTTCTCTGCATGTATCACATAATACCTCGCAACAATATATTTAAATATACGTATAAGTGTTCAACAAATCTACGTATCTAAGAAAAAGTCACTGTATATAATGCGTCAAACAAGGCAAATATGTTGCGCAACCACAGAGTCACAGATCACAGCACCCCTCCCTCCACTTCCCATTGTGTATTGCGCGCGACAGGAGGCGGCGCGCTTCTTCCCCATTTTTCTCCATTGTGCTCACAAGAGTGAGCCATCATCGTCGGCTCACCCATGCCAACGCTCCCCTCTCTACACTTTCACTCGCATATACAGCCTGCTGCGCGTGGTCACAATGTTATCGCCTTTGGACTTTATACGGGACATGAGGGCGACATTAAAATTAAAATTAAGATATGGGGCTTTACGTGCCAAACCACTTTTTGATCATGAGGCAAAGCCGTAGTGGGACACGCCGGAAATTTCGACCCCATGGGGTTCTTTAACATGCACATAAATCTAAGTACACGGGTGTTTTCGCATTCCCCCCCCCCCCCCACCCATCGAAATGCGGCCGCTGTAGCCGGGATTGAGGGCGACGTAGATGGAAGGAATGTGCCTGGAGTGTCCATATAATTGCTATCGTAACAATATATTAAGAATATCCGGCAACTGAAGCGTTCCTTGGTCCATTACTTCCGCAATAGAAGAAGGAGTAACAAAATCAAACGTTCACCATGTGACAATTGGTGGCACCACCACAATGTCTTCTTATTCTTTTGGGGGGCGGGGGCATGGAAATAAACAACGCAAAGGAAAGCATGTTGGCCAAAATCGAATGCCTACTTTCGGCAGCTAATATGGCTACCGAAGGAATATCGAAAAAAAAAACGTGAGACGTTTGGCTCACAGAGGGCCATATGTACACATACTGCTCGGTATCCTACATCGGCGAGAGAAAATTTTCCGAAGAGGTTGCGTCCAAGCGAATGCGTTGCAACCCGTCAATTCCCCGCAGTGATGGTGGCGAGCGACCATTGTTTATTTTCCCCGTCTGCTTGCCAGAAAGCGCCCAAAAATCGGCCAGGTGAAAATCCACTCCGCCACATGCAACACGCATCGAAGTGCGCCGCGTGGTTGTCGAGGCCACAGGAGGAAACCGCATGCGCTCTGGCAGGCTCCGGCAGCGCGCGGGTAGCGAGAACAAAAGAATTGAAAAGGGTCAATGTGCATTCGCGAATCAAAGTCAAAGTAGAAAATAGCCTAGTTAACTTTAGTGGCTTTAGTGTCTTGACACAAATGCTTTGGCGCAGGGGAAAAAGAAAATGTTGATATTATTTCCTATGGCATGGCAGCAAAAATGAAACACCACAACGCTTCATCTCAACGGACCTTGTTGCGTGCTTTGTCAACTTGTCTGATAGTGTGCTGATTTGGCTTGTCTAGTTGTATTGTCCGATGTACGACTTTAGAAAAGTGAATGCACCTTTGGCGTAAAATTTTCATAACAGCATTAAGCGAACAAAGCTCCGGAATTGAAAATCTAAAGCACGACTTTGGAAATTTCAATGCACCTTCCGCATGAAAAGTTCATGAAAACTTTAGAGCTATAAGGTTCCGGAATTGAAATCCTGGAGCTCCGTACATTCCGTGGCCCACACGAGATGCCACGACCAGCCTGCTCGCCATCAAAACGCCCTTGAAACTGTGCAGGGCTGCTTGCGTTATGTGACTCCCGGTGCATGGGCGTTGCCGCGAAATCCAGCCCGGATTTCGCAATGTATGCGCCGAAATATCTTTTCAAGCCAGAAAAACACTTTCTAGACAAAATCTAGCATGATTTCCGATGCTAGGGGTTGCTGTGATCGGCGGTGCATGAAGGTTTGTTTGAGTTGACAAATCTGCAGTGAGACCACGACATATTTCTGCGGGAAAAAGATTCCTGCTCTCCGGTGAACTTGGCCTTATTGCCAGAATTTTTTTTTGAGCAGTTGACATTTTTTCTTGCAGAAACAGTCATAAAAGCTCATAGATCAGCTTATATAATGAGCTTCTCAAAATATTGACCCCTTCTCACCATCTCCTGAATACCGTAGTTTATGGTTTTAATAGTAACACTTTTTAACCATAAAATGTCGGCTATCTCAGAATAATCTCACGAACGTGCTCCCTCTTCTTCTGTGAAGGCTCAGTTTCCAGTGGAGTTTCGGGAACTGGTTATGGTTGTTCATATTTCTACTTCGTAATTTCACAGTGACACTGCCTGTATTTTTCAAGGCCGCTTACGACGAGCTACGTCTTAGTCCGAAGTCTGCTCGTCAGAGCACAATTTCGTCAGAATGAGAATGCGCCTTCACATATTAAAGACAACAACGCGCTGGATAACCGCTTGACACTTGAAAATTTCTTCCTCCTGCAAGAGGTAGCTAATTATCTGTGCTAAAATTCTTCATGATGCGAACACTGGGAATAACGAAAATCTTCTGAGCTTGTAGCCCTACCGACGGCAGCAGGTGTGCATAGGCAATATCCTTGCGCTGCGGAATAAAGTTTCTGGTGTAAACGTCTGACTATTTGGGCAATTAGTTTTATTTTTACTTGGTAGATTATACGTTACAGCGATACGTGGCATGTGAAATCCACTGCGCGTGCATGTCGTGTATCGCGAATCGCTGTGGTGGTTACTGCCGCTAACTGTAATAGGCAGCCTAACCGTGATTATGCAACAACACGGGAGCCCCTATACAACTCAGACAGCTCTAATCATCCCCTTCTCTTCCACCCTGACAGCAAGAAATAAGTGGTAGATCCCTTCAATTGTTTTGTCTCATCTCACCTTGAGGGCAAATAATTAGGAATTATTTTCGTTAAAATGGAGGTTAGCTGTTTCTTTTGATGCTGCAAGAATACAGAGGTAGGGCCGAGACACAAAAATAGCTTTATTTGCTCTTAGCGAACGGTGCCTCAGCATGAGCATCAGTGATGCGTTGAAGTGAAGCGCAATGAAGGCGTAATTGTTCACTGCATCTCTAATTTACCACTAACTGTTGAGCATGAGTATACAGGATGGTGAGGCAGGCCCTGAGCCGACCACACAGCGTGGATGAACTCAACTTGAGAGGAATTCGGCCTTCCTACTGGCTAGGGAGCCCTGCAGTTTCCACAGTGCTTCAAGGAACTACGGAGATAGAGTGTACTATGGTCGCAGCCACAGTTCAACGAATTCATTTCGTTTTTGTTTTTAAACTGGCCATAATATGGGTGCTTGGAGGCTACGTAAACACCCCAGAATATGGGGATGACTTTGTTATGGTATTGGAGATTGGCAACTGTCTTAAATAGGGAACGGAACCTGCTATATCATTGTGCTTAAGTGAACGAACGGTACTCGATATCACAGAACCTGCACGCAATATATCGTAAGCCATTGATTTTTTTTATGTTGATGTGAAGCCACCTTCCACGTTTTCTTTGACATTGTTTTCTTACCATTCATCTGTTTGAAATCGCAGTGCGATCGAGCTTGTTTACGTTCACATAAAACATAGTTGTCCTCCTTTACTTCACAACTTTTGTTCAACATGTGAAAAGCCGTAACGTAATACCAGTAGCGCTTATTGTAGACTCAAAAGACGCGTGTGACAGCGTTGCGCAAGACGCCATCATCAACTCCGTGGATGCTATTAGAATTGGCGGCCGCGTCTTCGGTTATCGGACTACGTAACCCTCCGGCCGTTCTTTTGTGCACGGACAAGGTGGCCCCACACTCAACACTACACGTACTGCAGCGTGCCGCAGGGCGGAGGAGTAAAACCCACGTCGTTCAATGTGACCCTCACTGGGCTGGCTGAAGTTTCACCGAAGACAGTCTACATCTCGATTTACGCACATGACACTTACCTTCGAACTTCTGTGGTTACTTGCCTTCAGGCGCATGCGCGATTGCAATGGACAGCAACGTGCACGTCAGCCTATCTTCAAGAAGGCTTTTCTGTATCGAACGAGAAATGCGTATTGATTGCTTGCACACGTAAACGTATGACGCCATAGCCAGTCTCCATTAGTGGACACACTGTCATTTAAAAAAAAATTATTTAAGTGCGTGTAATAATTGACTGAAATATTTCCTGAAGCATTCGTTGCTCGTGCGTCAAGAAACAACTGTCGTCGATTGCCCATGTACTGAGATACTAGTGCGGTAAAACATGGGGCACACCGGTACGTTTCATGCTTAAGTTCTATGGAGCTCTGTTAGTAGGATTTCTACGCACAGCCTTCCACTGTTGCCCAGTGCTTCGAAGTCGAATATTCGTTCATTGGAACGCTGCAGAACCAAGCTTTGCGCAGGTAAGTTTAGGACTCCCTCGTTGCGCTTCCACATCTGCAACACTTGTGGTCACCAAACATAATCCAATCCAAACGTACGCTAATCTCATTTGTCTCAAGGCGTATATTCGTTATCTTTTCCGCGTACCCGATTACCACATGGTTTTCGTGACCTCGCAGAGACATCGTGCGACATACTGTGAAGTTCCCATCAGCTGTCAAAAATTTCTTTCATCAAAATACACAAAAGCAGCAAAGTCGTCGTTTCCCTCATGGTGTCTCCAACAACGTCAGGTGCTCCTCAGTATTCCGGTTGTAAAGAAGACGGCCAACAACCTAAAAAAATTGCGCTGAGACAGATGACGCTGCATTTGCTGAATGAGACATACGGGGACCGAATACACATCTATAGCGATGGCTCGGTCTTTTCTACCAGCTCCCCAGGTGCCGTCGTCATCCCTGGCTAGGCAAACAACAATTAAATTCATACTGTCACGTATCACAATCAATGGCGGCAGAGCTGGCTGCCCTGCGTGCTGCTGTAAAATACCTCCAGCAAGGGCAACCGGGAAATGGGTTCCCTTTTGTGACTGCAAGGCAGCACTTCAGAGTCTGTAATTCGCTCGGTATCACAGGACCCCGGTCAAACTGTCAACAGAGGTCATGATATAGTATTTTAATGGCTCTGCGCTTCAAGCGGTATTGTTTGTAATGACCTCACCGACGAGGTTACTCGGTCCGCCCATGTAGTATCCTGACCAGTTTCGATCCTCTCAACGAAAGAAGAGGCTGCAAAATAACTTATTTTAGTCGTTAAAGCTATGACACGCAAATACTGGTCTTTTCTCAACCAACCAAATATCGTATTCACACACTTGATCCATTCACAAAGCTACAAGTACGTCGTACCTTAAATATATTCCCTCTCTGAGGCGACATTTCTTGCCTCCTTTGGCTCCGTGATGGCATTTACAAAAACTTACTCTATCCGTCTCACAATGGTGGGTACGTGCATGTTGGACTCTTGTGGAACCACATAACCTATTGAACACATTTTGTGTCTCTGTCCCCTGCACAACGTCGAGTGCGAACCCTTCTTGGAAGCATTATACCGGCTGGATGCTAGGCCATTTTTTGAAATTAATATCCTTGGACCATGGCAGTGCGGGTTGATGGTACAGAAAGCCATGAGAGCGGTAACGTATTATGTCAATTCGACAATTCTTTGCGATTGTTAGTAGAGTAGGTACGTGCCTTCAAATTGGCGCGCAACTGTGCTTTCTCTATCTCTTTCTCTCTTCTCTCTCTCTATTCTTCATCATATCCACTTTCTCTAATGCAGGGTAGGAAACCAAACATGCGTCCGGGTAACCTCCCTGAATTTCTTCTCCTTGCGTTTCTCTTTCTTCTTTTTTCTACTTGTAGGCCTGAGCAATGGGATGATAAAGAGCGCTCGTGTTATATTCAGGGTAGGATGTTCGCAACTTTCCCGTCGCCATTTGGACAAACCATTTCGCTCACATATTAAAGAAGAACATCAGTGGAAACTTCTATTTTTGTTCTAGGTGTGCAATATTGTATGGTAAAGTCAGGCGCCCAGGAGGAAGTTGTATTTACTTGTTGCGCATACACTCACAACGAATAGATTTCTCGCTCCATCATACGGTTTTGCGCTGCGGCTTGCTGCAGAGGCTTCATAGAAAAAAAAAACATCATAAGATCCCCAAGAAAAACAAGGCAGCAAAACTCATTTTTCCTTGAGCTAGGCAGAACAACAAGCTCAATGCTCGCCCTAAGTTATAATCCCCGGTTATCACATTCCGGTCGGCCGTCGCCAAGATGAAATCGAAAATCGACCGCCCTATTTTTTATCAGTGGAGCAACATCCTCCTTTCAAGATAACTTTAAACTCCTTTTCAAGCTACTGGTCCTTTTGTTTCCTAAAACGTTGGGTTTCTGCTAACGTTTCGCCCTAGAGGTTCAATGAACAGTCATAAAAGATCTAAGGCAAGTTTCATAATTACTTAATATCAGCCAACGCTGCTATTCACTGAACAATTTCGCAGGGCATTATACAGTTACCTTGGGGAACAAAAGAAGGGTCAATTTGAATAGGGCAATATTCGCGAGTTTTTGTTGTGCGTGTTAACGCTGAGGCCCGCAACAGGCCTGGAAGAGGTCAAAAACAGCTAAAACATCACAGCTAAAACATCATTCGGAGATTGAATAGGTAATCTTCTAATTAGAAACAAAAAGTGATGTCCAAGAAAAGCCTGCGTTCAGATTTTGCTACATCCAAATGCGAAGAAAAATCTTGGAGGACACTTAAACTTCGGCTTTAAGAGCAGAACATGACAACTCTATTAGACCCCGTTGATGCCGACACCGAAGCCGGTTAATATTAGACAGGGAACCCGAAAGAAAACGATAGTAGGCCGATCTCGGCGGCAGTGAAGGGCAGAGCAATGACTCATACCCCTGCAAGGCACAGGATGCAAGTAGGGACTCATCAATGGCTTATACCCCCGAAAGCAAGGAAAAAGGGTTTTGTGTTTCAATTTCCGTGTAAAAAAATATGTTTTCGCGTATTGTCAAAGTAGTTTCTCGTACATTCAAATTACAGTCCGACGCTATTTTGTTTGTAGGTTTATTGTTAGTAGGAATTTACGAATTATCTGACGCACTTAGGAATTCAAACAGTTCAGTAACGTCTCTACTCCACGCGGAGGGCGTGCATGGGTGTGGTTCGGAAAAACAAAGCCGCCAACGGCGATACAGGGCTTTCTGCTACACGGGGCCCTAAACGCTATCGCGTTAAATAGTATTCTACGGCTAACTTATTCTAAACTACGCTAAGTCACAGTAATTATGGCAAATGACACAAACAGACACAACGGAGGATGACAGAGCGCGAGAGAGTGGTCTCTTGTCCTGTGTGGTGAGCTTCTGTCATTTTCCATGATTGCTCTCACTCATTGCAATTTAATAAAGTAACACCAACTACGCCAATTTATCTCATAATTCTAAGGCTAGCTTACTTCGTATATAAATTTACAAGGACTAGATTTTAGGGAGAAGTTTGCACCACTCGAAGTCATTTCACTTATGTTAGGGACAACAACAAATAAAAAAAAACAACGTGACGTCATCAATAAAAACAAGATACATTTAAATAAAATAGTTATCGCAGGATGGACCATGCCGACTTCAGGAGGTGTAAGAATATATCAAGTGGCGGTTGCCTTAAACTACGAAAAAAAAAGGCAAGTCCAAACAAAAGAAATCACAAATACATTGATTACTTCATACCATTGGTGCTAGCGCTGTTACTTCTTTGTGTTAACCGTGAAGTGTCGCTTTCGGATACTTGTCCCAAGCACGTCACGCTACATGTCACTACATAACTAACGTACTAATAATAAATTCAACAGTGCAGTGAGTAGTTCCACGCCTCCATGAAGAAATAGAGGCTTTACCTCAGCACTTGTAATAGAAGACTCCTTTGAAATGACAATTTCTGTGTTTCCTATTTCTCGAACATCTGAGCAAGATAATGAGAAAAGCAGATTGAGAGAAGTTATCAAAGATCACTAATTAAACGGGTTGACATGTGAAGAGGCGAATCAGAGTAATATGACGCAAGCAGTGTTGGAAAGGGTAAGTGCATTTTTTTTTAAGCTTGAGACTTGCCTTCTTAAGAAACGTCTTGCAGTTCCCTGAAATACATGTGCGTGA
This sequence comes from Dermacentor variabilis, assembly GCF_050947875.1. NCBI lineage: Eukaryota > Metazoa > Arthropoda > Arachnida > Ixodida > Ixodidae > Dermacentor > Dermacentor variabilis. Next base: position 104,719,543 of record NC_134571.1, read on the forward strand.
ACATGAAGGAGCAACTTTAAGCTTGTGTGATGTATGCGGTTGTTCTTGCTTAAGTGATAGGCGGGCACGGGCAAGCTCGATCACAGATTGAATCTTTCTAATATTTTTGTAAAGCCTTTTCAGTCACCGGAATGATCAAGCGTGGCTCTTCATACAATTTATTTCGCCTTCTTTGAACAAAGGACACGATAGCTGCTTTTAATATTTAATAAAAATAAAGCAGATCAAGAAAGAAAGGTCGCCGTGTGTTTATTTTTAAAGTCAAGGATGACAAGCGTGGCTTGTTTCTGTATAATAAAGTAACAACCAATCTGGAATAATTTTCGATAGAGAATTTGACTATTTGATTACGTCGAGTCCAGTTTAAAGAGTAGGAAGTAGGTACCAAGATTGCCATGCTGATTTCGCTTAAGCCATACATTGCAGAATCATGAGGCCCTATAAGCTAAAACTATGTCAATATGTTTTCATTCCTATCTCCTGACGTCAAATCTGCGTAACCGCCGACGCAAGCACCGGGCGGTCATCCGCAGGGTTATCTGAACAAACCGATCAAGCCCTCTCCTCGTTCATAGGAGGTCACTTTTGTTTGCTCGAAAAACGAATAGCATTGCCTACAATGAGCGGCTTGTCTTATCTAATTGGCTACAAGAGACGTAGAGCACACACAAGTGGAGAGGGATTCGATGGGGCCGAGCCACTGCGCGGAAAATTGATGACCGGATGAAGAGGGTGGTGCAGGGGTCTGTGATTAGTCCATTTTCCCTTGCTTAGCTTGCGGTGGCTGGTCGACAATTGCGGCGGCATGCAACGGAAGCTTAAGAATGACGCTAAAACGGATTTTCAGCAAAGAAGAGTTGGTATAACTTGGTCGTAAGTGTGCCGAAAGTGCTCGAAAACGTTACACGGCCACGCAAAAAGTTTTATTATATGCAAATAAAGCCACATTCTCCGGCGGGTGCGAGTAGCCAGTGCCTGAGGGATCGGTGGCAGCCATCATTTCTTCCTTTCCAAACAGGGCAGCTGCGGCTATTCAGAGGAAAATTCGGTTTTGTTCGGCATACTAATGCATCTTTAACGCGTAAACGTCACTTTGACGCGGTGAGGTTTTGCGGTATTGTAAGGCAGGTGAAGTGGGTGCAGCCTGAAAACTTTTGACAAATATCCGAGGGTCAATGGCGAAAATGCATCGAATCAGAAATATTTTTCTTTTGTTCGGTCAAATAATGGATAATCAGTGCGTGCACGTCATATCAGATGGGGAGCTATCGCGGTCTTCGTGACATCACGTGACATACACGCGAATTGGGGGTGGTCCAAAAAACTTTTTGACCAATCGCGGAGTGCTGATTGCAGAATTGGACTTGAAAATTTTGGAATAGTTTCCCGTTATAGCGCCCACGGTATATAAAACACAGAACTTGCTTAGGTGAAGCGCTTTGGGCACAGGGAAAGAAAATGGTTCCAGGATGCTCAAAGAACACCTCCTTTTCGGTGATGGTTCCTTGCGAGATACGGCAGTAGAGCGCCTCCGCAGCTGATTGAGTGGTGTCTCAAGTCATCTTGCCCCGAACAAACACCTGGGTTACTGGCTTTGTCCTATTGCGCTTTGTACGTATGGTGCTCGTGCGTGTGATTTCTGCTAGTTATGAACGACAGAGGTGTTTGAAGTGATCCTCGAATGATTAGGCGAATGTTTGAAACAGGCCTAGCCTGATGAGTATCAACACTTTCCAAGGTTTACAAGTGAGTCTCGGCTTATTAGCTTGGTATTATAGACTTTTCCCATTAGGTGCGTACTTTTGTTTCCGCTTGTCTTTATTGCCTAGGTAATAATCGGTGCACATTAGACTAAGCATCTAAAGTGGCGCATTTTGTTCAATGCAGTCATTTTTTATATACAAGTGTTTCTGGGGAAGATTTCAAGTAATTTTAAAAATTGCCTTTGTCAGAAAGCGCACTTCTGCTGGTCTGCTCGAAGAAGCAGACATTAATTGCACTCGAAATCAGCATTCCTGATCAATAAACAAAGACATAATAATTACGGTTTTAACTAATTGTGTGACGACACATCTTGCACTTTACAATGTTTAGCCGGTGAGACAGAAAAGTATATGTACATGAATAGTATTCTGTGGATGACGCCATTCTTTATATGCGCCATTAAACTTGCACTAGAAATGCATGGTTCTTTCACTTACTTTTTGAATGAAACACGAATTTATGCGTTGAAACAAAAAAGTAAGTGAACCGCCAATTTACTTCAGCGCTAATTTTATTTCGAGAATTATTAGCTGGAAACTGGTTCCATGCTAGAAATTCCTTCAGGTGGAAATGTCTTCCAAACAATCTCCCTAGCTACAATTTGCAAATCACCATATGGACCGTAAGGTAATTAGCTAAAACTTAATAATTGCATTTTTATACTTAGCCGATGATGTATTTCGAGTGATCTTGCAAGCAATGTTCGTCCCTTCGAGCAGACGGCCTCATGGTCTTGAATTGTGCTAACAGCCACATGCAATTTTTTAAAAAATCGTTTAATGTATTTTTAGAAGCGCCTGCTATACATGCTGGATCAATTTTCTTCATATTATAAGTGAAACGAGGCGAATAAAAATAAAAACGCCGATCCTTGTGTAAGATACATGTTCTCATACTTGCCTTTCGCCAGAGTGAGATAAGATTTAAAAGATGCTGTCATGCTAATAATTCAGCACATAGGTTTCTGGGGATCTGCAGTTAAATGAGTTAGAATATTGCATAAGTTCTTCGAGGTAGCACTAGAGCGTTGGGTGCTGTTTTTGGCGATGCTATACTTGAAACCTGTTCTGGTTCTACTGTCGGCAGACGAAGAATTGCACCAGACTTCTTTACATTCCCTATGGTGAAAACACAGCTTGGGAACTGTTCTACATTGCACAATATTTTTTTTGCTTACAATAGCGTTTGATAAAGCAACCTCTCAAAACACATAAGAGAATGTTTCAAAGAATTCAGTTGTGTCATCCATAATAAAATGAATGAAGTTGAAAATTGCGTCAAATCACGTGAGCAAAGCGTACGTGCTATTACACGAGAAGAAAGTTTCACTTTGCAAAGTGGAGGCACAGTGTTGTAGGCCATTGCATCTTAACAACGTCTACCTTCGTTTGACATAAAAAAAGGAAATGCCTGACCTGCATTCATCCTGCGGAGTAGTGAATTCAAATGCCAATAAAGAACGCACAATTATTTTTCAAGTAATCATGCGTTTAAAGTCCTTAGAGGTGACGTTGAAGAATAACATGCAAAACACTAAAGTAAACTGCAATAGCCTGGTGACAAAAAGGTAGCTCATGACTGGTAGTGAATCTCCTAATGCTGTTAGGCAGTACGTTTATGTAGGCCAAACATTCATGCTGGATCCACTTAATGTGAATGAAGTTTACAGGCGAATAGACATGGGTTGAATACGGCAGACACTGTCACGCGAGGGCATTCCATTGCTCACACTGTAATTTTTGTTTATTGCAAACTTTCCGCACACCAGGTTAGACGCTTCAATCGATAGGTAAAGTACTAACGATACTTTTCTTGTTTTTATTGTTTTCAGTTATTGGAATGCCTTTTGAGGAAATGTTCTCGTTAGGAGGCACCGCCCTGGTGGAAGCTTGCAACTGAGTGGTGCGGAAAAGATGCCGCATTGTGGTACACTCTTTAAAAAATTTACAACCTTTGGGGCTTATCTTCTCCCACAAGAATAATCGTCGTCTGCCTTACCCGCATTTCCTTTCTTTAACGCTGCAAGCCCAGTACTTCCAAGTCATGAACAGCATGCGCGTTATCAGCTTGACATACCATTCTCGACAGGAAAGTATCGTGCGCAGCGTTTTCAAGAAAGGAAACGCAAGCGAGGCGGATAATGATTATTGTTGTGGGACAAGTATACACCCCGAAGGGTGCAGCTGATTTAAAGGTATAATATTGGGTGAAAGAAAACTACTTTATCTTTTTTCTAAAGCATATCCTCAGCATTATAAATGGAAATACTTAGCGGAAGCAACTTTAGGAAAACGTGATTGAATGTCTGCAATAAAGTGAACAAGGAAGTTATGATTAGCCTTCTCAATAATAATATGGTCAGCTTCAAAGAACGTAAGGTCTATTTTCTCATGAGTGCTCCAGTTCAGTAAAGAACTTGACGAGGGCATAAACTTGATGTGTTGTAGTATCAGGCAACATTAACAAGCAAGTGAGGGGCTGAATTATACCTGCGGACGTCGAACCACGTGAGAACAAGAAATGAAGCAGACTTCTTGCTGCCTCCGTGATTCGACGACTAGGAGATTAGGTTGTTCTAATGCAACCTCTAAGATTGCTCAGTAAAGGAAAATTTTCCTGCGAAATATTTGTATTCCTGCAAAATATTTCTTACTGAATCCTTTCAGTAACAAAGCCAATACATTTCAACCTCTACAGGACAGGAAGAGCTTGAAGAAAAGCAAGGATGACCGCGATATTGTGTAATGCTGAGGTCTGCTGAAGGCGAAAACATTATGGTGAGTACGACATGGGGGCACACACAAAAAGAGGAGTAAAACACAAAAAATGCTACAATCCTCGGAGGTAGTAGCACCAACAAGAGGGCGGGGGTGGAGGAGGAGGAGGTGGGGGAGAACTGCACGTAACAAACAAAGGCAGCACTCGGGCGGAACTTCGTTGATCGTGAGAGGTTCTCAAGAGAAGCTAACGTGGACAGTGGCTGGCGGTGTCAACGCAACCTGCTGCAGGTTCGCGCCTATTTTTATCTTTCCCCCACTAACTGTACGCGCACACTGTCTCTCGCTCATGCTCTATTCTACAGTTCTTTTTACTGAATTTTTTTACCCAACAATAACGTAGTGCTCCGAGTAACACTTCTGCGCTGAAGGTTTAGCCACCTTTCTAAAAAGCAATTGTGACGCAGGTAACGGCGTTCGACCGGCACTTTCAGTCTGTACATACTTCCTTTTACTTTGATGCGGCAGCCTGAAAGACTGCCCTCATGCCCCCGAGCTTAGTGTAGCTTGTTCTGCACGGGGCTTTGCATTTTTCTATAGTTACTGTTTCTGCTTGCGTTTCTGGCCGTCTATCTCAGCGTAACGTACCAGCCAAGTTAGATCACTATCGCGATCACATACGACACCCTCAGAAGTGTATGTGCGGTGGCAAGTTTAAGGCCACAAATGTGGCACGTGTTCGCATGTGCGAGAAAAGGCGGCATTGTGGCAGCAGCACCGGACAGGGAAGCTTCCAAGCGAAAAATGAATGAATGAATAAATGAATGAATGAATGATAATACTAAATGAACAAATAACTAAATAAATAACTAATCTTTATTATATCAAGAAAGAAAAGAATTAGTATCAAACTCGAAGTAGTAATAACAGTGTTAACATCGTGGCGCTTTACACTAAGTGTGAATGAAACCATTATGTGCATTGTGATTGAGTTTTGGTGCAATTAATGTTTTGTCATGTCACGTTGCATGATGCGGGCACAGAAAAGAGCGACAAGAAGAAAACAAGAGAGAAAGTTCGCTCTCGTGTGAGTCGACAATACAGGGCTTTTCTTAGGCTGAGTGTGACTTCGGAAAGAAAAAAAAATTGCAGTTTCAACCGTAAGGCCAAATATTTATTGCGATCGCAAATTATTGGGCAGCTGTAGGAAGTAAGCGTACTAGTTTTATCTGTCATATTACCTTGCAAACATTCGCTCACTGATTAAATTAACAAGCATGGTGTCACGCGCGCACAGGCAAACATGAACACATCTCACTCGATGACCGCGGGCAGTGGCTGTCATAACGCTGGCGTGAGAAAGAGCAGCAGCAACAGCGAGCGAATTGCCCTTCGTACTGCTACTCGATTCAGTCCCTACTACGCGGAAAGAACGGTGCACGTGGCCCTACCGCCCTTCGGTGTGCCTAGACTCTGCACGCACCGCAGGTACCTTTCAACATAGGGCCCGCGCGGCCGCAGCCACCGTAGAGGCACCCTGCCCTACGCCCTCTTCCAATCCCGCCCGGTGCCTTGCGCCAGATGGAAGGCGGCGCGCTACCAACCCTTCGTCCTCCCCTTCGGGAGCGCGAGATGTAGCCAGCATTTTCGGCCTACCCTCGCATTCTTTCACGCCCGTGTTTGTCGTTTCTTTGCTCATCCACGTCTTTTACGAGCAGTTTTTTGTTAAGGTGGAACCACAGCATGCGGCGCGCGCCCGAGATGTTACCGAATTTCATACCGAGCATCACGGCGACGCCGACGGCGATTGCGTAAATGCGCCGGTAATATTCATATATTTACTATGGCAATAAAGACTGCGTGATCTCAAAACTGCAAATATCTATGGACTCAGTATGGCACTGCAACGACTGTTCAAGAAACTAAAGTGCTCGTAATCGTTGCAGAATTTATATGCAGAATGACCTCGGTTTCGCGGAACGGTGATCTATTCAGTGTATGCAGTATGCTTGCGCAGGTACTGTGACAACTTATCCCTTCTTTACTGCGGTCGAAAGCTCACAAAGCTGTAAATGCGAGAACTCGCACCGATAGAGAACAGCGATTTGCAAAAGGCCATGCCGCCATGTCATTTACGAGGATGCAATAAACATTACCACACAAAGAAGTAATTTAGCTAAAGAAAGAGGGACAGAATAACGGGAGGCGATAGTAAACTCAGAAAGAGGTCGTAAGAATGAGTGCTGTCACTGACGGATGGAAGCATACATCGTTTAGAGCTTAGGTGCTTCCGCGTTCATACGTGGGTGAACGCACTGCGCTTGACTTAAAGCTCCAGTGGAAAACTTCGAGTTTTTCTGGCGACGACGCTTTATACCCATAGCCTCTGGTTTCTTGTAACATGCTGCTGCATTGGAACTCGCCTTTGACAATTCTGCGCTCGTATCTGTCGCTCTATTAGACGAGACGCGACGCGACCTGGATCCCGAGCATGAGCAGAGGCCATTTTGGCTCACTGAACCAGTTCTAGCCGGCCCGCTGCTAGAACCTTTAAAGCTGACTGATGGAGTTTTTTTTTCTTTGTGGCCTAGTTGGTACCCTTTAATAATTTCGTTTTGGGTTTGTTGTTTTCAATAGTCATTTTTCATTTGTTGTGCTGAGTTCAATCTTCTCGAAAACAAACCACATGCGTTTAGTTCCCATCTTCACTTAAAGGATGGCGTAATATATTGCGACTGGTGGCCCTCATCGTGTCTATGCATTTAGGGAAATACCACGACGCGTTCGGGGTGCCGTATCCCAAACCTGGAGGGCCTACGAGAGGTAGTCGTACGGTGCAGTCACGCCCTAGGCCTGCCTCTCGACCACATACCTTAGTATAGTACTATTTAAGTCTCCTTGATTTCATTTCGGATTGCGACATTCCCTATTGCAGTCGATGACCAAGCCCCCCACGAAGCTTCCAGTAAACTGCATTCGAGTGGACAGTTATTGCTTTTCCATGATTTACGTCGCGTATTCTTTACATAGGCCAGTGTAACGGATCTCGCAGTGAAACGCGTAAGAGCTAAAATTAAGAGCGTGCCTCGGCCCGGTAAACCATTAAAGTATGATTGGTATTTTTGGTACAATTTCATGAAATCCGCAGAAAACGTACAATTAATGCTCAACTATCAAGGACACTCTTGGTTCCATGACATTCCAAGCTTGTTTTCATATTTCTCTATTTTATAAAATGCAGCTTAGGCATCATGAATACAAGAGTGCTGTCGCGTTGTCGTGCCATTCTTGCAGTGTAAGCCAAATTACATATTTATTTCACACTATTTGCTTCATATATTAATAATTTCCATTTGGTAGGGTTGACTACTAGGCAAATAAATATTATAGATTTAGTTATTACAAAATAAGGTTATTCCCAACATTGCAAATATTGATTATCTTCAACAGAACATTATTTCTAGTATTACAACATTATGTAAATAGAGCATATGCATCAATTTCGTGTCTTGGTCTCATTTTATGCATCTTCACCCACTCTCAAGCATTTCATGAACTAAATTGCACTGCTTCAACAGTATAATAATATTCGCACACATAGCACTGACTTATAGCTAATACCATGTTTTTGTACTGGTTATAAATTTGAAGTCCTTGAAATATGACCCTCCATTAATCTTTAATAGATATAAAGATATGGCGACACTCACCTTAATACTACAATGTTCACTTTTTTTAAACTAAATTATTTTGGCGTACATTCATCTATGTTCTTGGGACATGGGCAAACTTATCCCGCTATTAAGTGTACGTCACGTTGTAGTGTTTTGTACACTGAATAATTTCCTGTTGAATTGTTGGATGATTAACATATATCTACCGTATTTCTGTTCATATGTTATTTTACTGCTCTTTTACCGACTGATACGTTTGCTGTATTCTCTGTGCTACCATTTGGGCTAGTATTTTTACAATACGCTTACTTACATATCTAGTATTGCATATTTTAGTACTGTAACGCGTCTACTCTTTTCTTCGTGTTAACATTGCTTCTTAAGATTTCGTACGACATATTACATTATTCTTATTCCTTATGATTTGTTATTTTTAGTGCTCTGAGGGTTACCTAGTTATACGTATCTGTTTATAGTTTGACATGGACATCGAGGTCGGGCGCAGCGTGTGCATAAAGTTAAACCCCAACCAGACGTACGTCGCATTGGAACGCGTGTGCGCGCCGCGCTCACTCAACGTCGCGTCGCGCCTAGCGGAGGAATAGCGCGTGGAGTAAAAAGATGCACGAGTTGTCACGCGTCCCCGCGCGTTTCGTCGCGGCGGCGCAGTGTTGCTAGGTCCCTGTGTTCAAGGCAGCCCAGCCTTAACTTAACGCTCACGTTAAGCAATGTGCTAAAGATGGCAATAAAACACAATAAACATTATCTTAAAATTTGTTCTTATATTTCAGAAAAAGATATTGCAAGACTCCTAGTGTTTCTGTCAGCTCAGATGCGACTTGATACCGAGTATTGTGAGCTCGGTGAGACCTGCAGCAGCATCGGCATAGCATCACTCGCGTGATCTGTGCCTTACGCGTGCTGCATGCTGCGTCAGGTCCCGAACTTCGGCAAAGAACATTTCGTTATTAATCCACCCATTAAGGCTGATGACTTCGGCGGCTGCCATCATAACATTCCAAATCCCGCGCGAAACTGCGATCACAGCGCATCCAGCTTGCCCGGGCTTGCCAGCACGCCACGCGATAGGTCGTTTCCGAAGTCACGTCAGTTCGCCGTCGTCACGTGAGGCGCGTCGGGCGGGTGACGCGAGCGGCAGCTTCCGGCGTGGGCGCAAAAAACCTAGCAGTGCATGGTCTGCACGGCGCCGCACGTCGAGATGCGATGCAGCCTCCACGCCTGACGTCGTACGCGTTCAGACGCGGTGCGGCGCGTGCGGCCGCGTACCAGCGCGTACGTCTTGTTCGCGCTTAAAGCCCTGCATTGAAGCCGGTTTCTGCGCCTTTGTTGAGCTGCCGACGGCCGCTTTTAGCCCTGAAAACCCATTCCAAACATGTTTGCAAAAAACAAGGAATTCGAAATGTTTTTTTTACAATAACATAGTTATACAGGTCTCACAATCGTGCGTTAATTACCGTACTGAACTGCCGTTACCTAAGGGTCGACATTAGTTGAAAGTTCTTTATGTGACAAAAATTACTACAATCCTTTCTGAAAACTACAAGGAGATGTTGCACCGGCCTTATTCTCAGAAACGTAGGGAATTGGCGCAACGGCACATAACAATGTGTACTAGATGATGACGCTGAGCTAAATAGAACCTAAAGGATTCTGATCCTCTCCTTTTCATCTTGAATAGATAGCTCTTTGAGAACTTCGTATCAAAGTTAGCAATGCAACTTTGCCTATGCATATGAACAAACTCTACCATATGTTTCCTTCGCACAAGCACTAAAAGTGAGTTGAGAATCTAGAGATGGGCCGTGTCCTGTTCGCTTAAGGGTACCTACAAAATGAAGACAACTAACCACGTATTCCCTACTGCCATGCATGAGAAAGTGATGTGAATGCGAAGCTAACGGTACCTAATGCCCTTTCGCACTAATGTGTTTGGCAGTGAAGGTTTTACTCAAGTACATCGAGTGAGGCTGCTACACTTTACTTCGCTTTCATCTTATCTGCATTCAATTATCTAATGTTTCAAAGTTCCAGTATTGTAAAGTACAGGCCAGCCATGATCACTGTTCCAACTGCCCCCATTAGATCGATACAAGACAATTATAAGCGACAAAACCGTTTCATAGATGCGTCAAAGCAATACTGTGCGGCCGTCTTAGCAATACCAAGTACAATAGTTAGAATATGTGTAAGTATAGAACCAGCCTTTTAAATACTGATGCAATGCTATTAGTGAAATGAACTGTTCCGATGACGTGTTAGGCAGTAATGCTCAAGGGGCAGTATCGTTGTGAAATTATCCCGCACTTCATCCATAAACCTTCCTTCACGATTTTACGCCGTTGTTAGTGCTTATCACATTTACGAAATTATAGATGCTATTTTTCAATGTTATTCAATTAATCGTTTGCATGAAGACGCTACGAGCTCTAACTGCCATATATTTATTTTTCATTTGCTTAGGCAACCAACGCTAGCCCGTAATTATAGTGAATCGGCTTCGGATGTCGCTGTCTGCTTGGCGTTTCCATCGTGTCGACAAAGACCAGTCATTTCTTGCATGCCTGGTTGCGGCAGGCAGGTCAACCTTCCAATTATGGCATGGTGGATAATTAATGCTTCCTTACATCTCTGGGTAAACACACACTATGCAGAACCGCCACAAATAGCAATTTGCTGTGTATGTCTTATTGAAGATAATAAGGACGTAGCGCGATCGTCGCTACACAGTGAATAACAATGCTAACCGACATAACAAAGAGTGAACAAGAATGAACATGCGTTAATGAAAGTACTGCACACATGGTTGCTTTGGAGAACCATAAATGTAATAATATGAGGCATCGTGATGGCGTAAGTAAGAAGAACGAATAAAATGAGCGGCATCTTGCGACATCGCGTGAGTTATTTGTGCACCGCATGTGCTCGCCATGCGCGGGATCCTTTTCTCTTATTTGTGCGCACACATCTGGAACTGCAAGAAACCATCCTGCTACTGTTTCTTTCACCTTGCTAAAATTTTTGCGCACCTAACGCCACCATTGCTTGAAAAGGAGAAGCCGTTTAGTTTCGGATTCTTTCTGCACTTGAATGTCTGGCTCGAAACTTCAGGGCGTATCAATTCATGTTCCATTTTTTCACGGTTATACTGGCAGGCAGCTCGAAATTTCTTATATATTCGCATCGAACTGACGAATATTGAACTGAGCACACCGTTTTATCATTTTACCCCTTCTGGAGGAAGTGGGAGGAGGGAAAAGTCATGCCGCGTGCCACCTTGTCTCACAAGTTTTTGGCGAGGTTAAGGAATGCCAGGAAGATACAAAATGTTGAGTTATGCACTCAAACTCGAGAGCCATGGTAGTTTTGGTATCTGTCACGCACCTCGTATACATTGTGTGCGTTTCACTAATTTTTCTCTTCCCCATCGGAACTCTGGATGCTCATAAATCTTAAGCAGTGGTTTCTAGAGGCTTTCTAGAGGTTTTAATGATGTTGAATTATTTGTACAGAGCGGGACACACAGATATGAAATGAAGGACAGCAAGGTTATTCAGAAGAAAGGTCGATTTACTGTTGTATTTTGTATTTGCAGACTTGGTAATGACATGCCAAGCCCTGACCTTTGCAACGACTTTTTTTTACCCACCGCGACCGTATCTCCTAAAGGCAAATATCTGTGCCCGGAGGCACTGGCATTGCATTGCCGGATAAGTCACGTCAATCGTCATTGGGAGGAGTAAAAGTCGTTTTCGAGTTCTTTCATTTGACAGCCATAAAATCCTAATGCACTTCGCGCCATTGCTAGGGCCGCCATTTGTCTGCCAGTGACATCGCAGAGTCATATCTTTAACAGCAGCCATACTGATGTGAAATTCTCTCACCTGAGTAGAACATGGCACAACGAAAATAGTAAGCAACCTGTTGTGGGGGAGCTCAGTTTTGCCCCAAGCCACGTGTAAATAGCAGCTCTCAGGGGAAGGAAATGTAGTGAAAATCTGATGACATCACTCACTTTATGTATTGGAAGATATTCAGTTGATGTGATATATTTTGTTGCTTTGTAAAATAAGAGACATAACAGAGGCTTCTCACCAATTCTTTCTGACAACTTAGCGGAAGGGAAGGAATCGGCCCAAGCTTCTCATCCCAGTCTTTGCTCAATTTTGTGCCGTGCAGGGGACTAACACATGATTTTCGCAATTAAGGAATAAAGCGAAGACCCTAGAATAGTCATTGCTGTATGAGTGTGCGTCTAACCCAAAACTTGCCGATTTGAAATTGTCAGCCGCTCTTTGTAGGAAACTATGCAATAAATAAAGGAAGACGGAACCGGGGCTTGAGCACACAGCTTGATGTGGTAAATGCAGAAAGGTAAACCATAGCATAATGTATCTCCATTTGCAAGGGGCCAAACACTAACAAATAAAAGCGATCCACCCATAGGCGCAACGGCGTTATACCAGCTGGCGACAGTTGGGAAGCAGGAATTTCGTACATAAAGCTTCAAGCGAATTTCTTTGGGTGCAGGGACATTTCAGTACCTATCGAAAGAAAGTGTGCACAGAGCGATTGCTAGCATGTGCATCCAGCAGTCTGTACAGAGTACCGCCAGTAAACAACCGTTTACAAATAAGCAAATACTTCTAGTGTGCAGGTTTCGGATACGGCTGAACACATTTTCCATGCGCTCACGATCCAATCCAATCGTTATCTTACTAATAACTTCGACTGCAGAACATATGGCTGCTGCCTACGATTCGCAGTTACAGCAGCATTGCGTCAGTCAAATCAATTCAGTATAATAGGAAGAAAAGCAGGACGCCAACCAAAATGGGGTTGTGTAAAAATTCTTAAACGTATCGCGTCTGCACAAAAGCCGAAACTGTCATAATGTTGCTTGTGGAAGTGCAGACGTGTAAGAACTTTTATACAACCCCATTTTGGTCGATATTCTCTTTTTCTTCCTATTATACCGTTACTTCCCGACCAGACGAGATTTCTTCAAACTATTGATTTAAATCAATTCAGTGCTTTGAAGTTTTCGCACCGCATCATTCCACCTAGGGCTCAGTCATCCTGGACTCCGTTTACTTTTCCTTGGAACACACTGCGTTACTTTTAAAGGCTACTGATTTTCTGCTGTTATTTCCTAAATACACTATAACCTTAATCTCAACCCATCAGTTACCCGCATTTAGTTTCCAATGCGCACTATCGTCTTCCGCTCACTCAAAGTGCAACCTTTTATTTTTTGAGATCGCCTAACCTGTCAATGATATCAAAATTTGACCACAAGCAGTGAACCGTCGTTACTTCATAAAGTACGGGACGCTGCTTGTGGGATTTAGAAGTCAGTGTTTGGAAGTGTACGAAGAAGGCTATAGATGAAATGATGCATTTCTTATCGTGTAGTAAGGAAAAACTTCTGTTACAGTGTCACCTGATAATATCTAAATATTTCAATGTTGTTGAATAACTTCTAGCCTATAAATAGAATATTACCAATTTTTGGGATGGACCACACCGAGCTGTATTAAGAATTGTGAATTGTTAGCCACGTAACTGTATGTCGTATTTATCACAACTGTTGTTCCTTTTTTTTCTCCTTTTTTCGCTTTCGGTTTACTTACATTATCGGCTATTCAAGCGAATATGAACAAAAAAATTTTCCACTTATAGTTAGTAGTTCAGTATAGAGTCATCGCAATAAAGTGCCATCCTAGTAAACAGCATATGCACCATTTGTAAGCTGAATTGTTGCTACATTATCGCAGCCTAATCCTTCCAAAAACATTCTTGCTCGTGCCACGATTTACTTGTCACTGTTATGGCATGGGTATCAAAGAAGTTAATCAAAATAATGAAAGCGAGAAGGTAAGATTGTTGCACTAAGGCTACCAATTTGACAGAAACTAATGCAGCTGCCTCTTTCTTCACTAACGTGGTCAAGTTAGCATCAGCAATGACTGCTATTGAGGGTGCCAGAAGAAATAAGGAAGAATAAAAGATGAAAACAGGAAATGAAACAGGAAACAGGAATGGTTTAAGAATGTGAAACAACAGCAAATACCGTAAGCACTTTAACTTAGACACCATTAGTCAATTTCCCTTTCCGCACCATCTCCCAGTTCCTCATTTGCTCCCAGCAAGAAAGTGCGCACGTTCGAAGGTATTTTGCTTTCACCCCGAGAGAGCCAGATCATCACTGGGGTAGTCCGCCATCGAAGTGCCGTCTCAATAATGAGGATCTGTCACGTATACCGCCGCTGCTTGACGCGGTCCCACGGGTGTTGTTAGCATGCACGCTTGCAAGCCCGCATGCATAAGTGGAACACTTTTCGTCGGTCGTTGACACGGGACTGTCAACTTATCCACAGAAGTCACCACAGCAGAATTCTGCATTCATTCACAAAATTATTTGTTTAGGGTTTCGGCAAACAAACGTGGTCTTAATAATGAGTTCATGAGAGTGGCTTGTTGGGCTAGCTGGTACATGGTTATACTAGGAGAATGCCAGCAAACTTGAGAGTAGAAAAAAATCAAGAGGCAGACATAGACAACTAGAACTAGAACTAGAGGGACCCGGCCAGCCCAGGCCCTGCCGGGGCCGTCCAAAAATTGCTTTACGCTGCTCGGTTCATCCCGGAGGCCGGGCTGTGCCCGAACTGTGGTTTAGCGCTAAAGATGCACAAAAGTACAAACGCACAATTTCTGTGAGTTAGCGCTACCAACGCACGAAAAAAAAGAACGACAAATGAGACCGAATCTTCGTCCTTATCAGGTAACGCAAGCCTTCTTAGAGACCAGCAACAAAGCAGCTATCATATGTTCGTATCATATAATATCATATCATATGTTCGTATCATATCATATGTTTTGTTCTCTGTGCAATTAAGAAAAACTACCGCTAATTTTAATTATAGAATGCCCTTCCGAAGCAATTATTTTTGCCGCCTTCAAAAGTACATATGCGTGAAGTAATATCTATTGACAAACGTTGCTCCGGTTGATGGTAGAATAGCTAGAGCTGTGAACCAGTGAGAATAAAATGAACTACTCGCACAGTGTGGAGCACAGAGACAATTGTGCGACACATATACTGCATTTCTTTTAGACGGTACGCTAGCGTTTCCGCTTCACACTTTTGTGCACACAAGCTCACGTACAGAAAACATATTAAAATATCATGCATTAAATACGATCACACTGTACACTGTTACATTCGGAGGGATTTAAGGGCTCTTTTTCTCAATAGCGCGAGGTGAAAGGTGGTGCACGCTTTACAGGAGATAGAGGTGTAACGTTATCAATTCTGAACTGGTACAAATAATTTTATACTAGACGTTCCAAGATCCAGCATAAAGTTACGCTCTAGAATTCGAGACATGATTTATTTCTAATTTCCGCTGTGTTATGTCAGTAACCTGTAGTTATCGTACAATATCACGTCAAGTAACCCTCGAGGCCTCCATGATTCAGATTTCTGATAACATACGTCAGCGTAACAAGCAAGTCATGCCATCATTTTGTAGTGCATAAGTTTCTTTCCCAACAGTGGAAACTAGACATGCACATAACGAACAAGCGAGGTATGTGTGCACGATAGCAGATCGCAACCGGTCCAGTATATTTGGTAGGGAGTTCAGAGTTCAATAAAGAAACAAAAATTGACAACAATCCATACTTGTGGCGTTATTTTGCACACAGGCAAACAAGCAGAGGCAGACGAAGGAACCGACGGATAGTAAAAGATACAGAGAGCAAGATGGTGTTTTAATGCGCATGAATGCTACTACTATATACAAATCAGTTCTTGGGACGAATCACCGAAAAAAAAGAGTATTTATGTTAACGTCCAGCTTTCTTAAAAGCCTTATGTGCGAGGGTGTGGCGTTAGCAGTTAACACATAATGGCGATTTGGCGTCACATGGTGACGGACACAGGGTAACTTATACGTGATGTCAGTAGCACAGAAGAAAGTAGCAGTCACATGGCAAGAGCGGTGGAAAAAGTGGTGCTCATAGATTGAATTGGAGGCCGCGATGGTGCAAAACTGCTAATTCCCGAGCTTAAGCAAAATGTATTTACCAACGCCTGCAAAGAGCATGTTTAACATTTCTACCACAATGCAGAACAATGTCTCAGAAGTGCGTGTTTGACTTCAGCTCCTGGAGTAGTACCTAACATGTATCCTTATCTGTTTCACGCATCTAAGGATTCTTTCCGCAGCCATATAAGTGTGAGCAACCATTATGTGTCAGGAATTACGCAGCTTTCTATACGAATGCGCTGCAAATTTTCATGTTGCTAATTTTGGTAGCTAGATTCATGGTTAAGAAGACATACAGATACATAATATTACAGAACTCATCAAGACAAAGCGAGGGCAAAGGCGTTTTTTTTATTTACTTATAATGAATGTCTTCCTTGTGAAAGATGCCGCTTACATTTTGCCTGCGAAATGTTAGTATAGAAGAAGAAAAATATCCCACAGTCCAGATTTCTTTGATCGTAAAAGAAGCTTTTGCTTGTACTAGCAGACACTAAGATCAAATAAGGGCGCGTGCTAGAAGGAACACTTACTTCGAAGGATAGAGGTGACTCACCATTTACTTTAAATATTGGCCCTTGTTGCAACAATATTTGCTAAAGAAAAGCTGGCTGCCTTTGATGTCTCTGATATTTGTTGAGATGCCCTCTCATGATAATGTCTGTTTTATGTTGTGGTTGCCCACAGTTACAATTATAATACGTTAAATGAAAAAGGTAAGCTTAGAGTGAAGTGGCTTGAAGAGTGAAGCGAGAAGTTTCGCAAAAGTGCAAAAGAAAGAGCAACCAGAAACGTTTCATGATTGTATTTATTTTTCAGGGAACCGCTAACCTGTGCGATCGATCTAGGACTTAATAAGGTAAAGCTATTCCAACGTACTCTTATTACGTTTCCGTGATTCGCCCTGCCCTATTG
The DNA here is from genome assembly GCF_050947875.1 of Dermacentor variabilis. Lineage (NCBI taxonomy): Eukaryota > Metazoa > Arthropoda > Arachnida > Ixodida > Ixodidae > Dermacentor > Dermacentor variabilis. The sequence goes on from NC_134571.1 coordinate 104,736,685, forward strand.
GTCGAAAATTTTCATTGCGTGTTAACTTCGCGTGCTCCACACTTCCAAGTGACGGGTACCCAATAAAGGTTCATTATTGTACCGAACAAACTTAATTGTGTTTTTGAATAGCAGGAGACTACCCCATTTCGGAAGGAATAAAAAATATGGCTGGCCTCCTAATGCTCGGGTGCATACTTCTAGAAGTGGCTTGCGATAATGGTTTTCTTTGCGTGCGATAAAAATTTTGCGTGGCAGTATAACGTCATCGAGTCCTTTTGACGCTCATACGCCACCTCTCTGCCAAGTAATGTTCACTCAGGATGCAGCTTAGTGGTATTTATAACGCCCAGTTGATGACCACCACGATCATGGACGAGCCATCGCTAGATAAACAAGGGGAAGTGGACCCAACTGGAGATGCCGGTACCACTCTCCTCACTCACTGATCTAGTTTTACCGGACTAATTTGTTGTCAGAAACTCTTTTGCCACTTCTGCGTGTCCCTCGGCACCCTGCACCCAGTTACATAACGAAAAGCTGTCACGGTATGCAATACAATTCGCTTCGAAACCTAACAAAAGGCACCTCCTAGAAAGGAGGAGACTCTTTGATTGGCCTATTCAAGCCACGTTGCGTGTCCCTGCCATGCTTGAGTCAGCGTTTATGGGAATTCATGTCAGGTGATTGGAATAGCATTTTAATAGAACAGTTTTAGACTATAGAACCTTAGGATAATTTGGCATGTTTGTGATTTTGTCCGTGTGTCCTGTTAACCTTTCTTGTTCCACGTTTTCTGGTTTTCAGAGACTGCTGGCGAATTTGACATGCTAAACATGTTACTTTCTTGACCCTTCCTTTTTTACCTCTCGCTCTCACTCTGTACTGGGGCCCCCACTTTGTCCGCTACTTGACCGCCTCAGGCTCAAAATATTCCCCTCTCAGCAATATGCCCTCTCTTACAAAGCAGTATACCGGTCTCACCTTCTTTGCTTCATTGTACAGTTATAGGGCATAAAAGGGGACTTTAATTTACCTGCTATTAATTGGACTACTGACCCACCAAGCCTTGCGGCAAAGTCAAGGGAATGTTTGTCATTTTTAAATATTTGTCTGAATTTCAACCTTAGGCAACTTGTCCTTCAGCCTACCCGTTGTTCACCTCATTCTCCTTATGTACTAGATTTGTTGCTTACGACAACTCCAGAACTCGTTTCACCACTAGTTTTATTTCTTGGCCTAAGCAATCATTGCTTTATTACCTGCACTATTGAGGTCTGCACGCCTCACTAGAAGCAGGTCAACTTTATTAAAAATGATAGAAATGCGAATTTATCTGCCATAAATAATGAACTTGTAGAATTCATCACCGACTGTATGCAGAGCTTCTACAGCTACACCGTTCGCAAAAATTGGCCTCTCTTTAAAGAAAAAGTTGCCTATTTGATCGCTGGCTACATTCCTAAAAACGCGTTGTTTCTTCTTACCAAGCTCCTTGGTTTAACCCCCATCTGAAGCGTTTGCAAAGCAAAAGGAAAAAGATATTCCGCCGAGTAAAAGCGGCGATGACGCCCGGACGATGGCAAGTATACAACTGCGCTGATCGCGAGTACAGAAATGGCGCTGCGCAGGCGAAAGATGTGTTTCGCAATTGTACCTTGCCCACTCTGCTTAAAGATAACCCTCAGCAGTTTTGGAATGTAGCTCATGGCAGTAAATCTAACACGATTCATTTGCTCGACAGCAATAGTGATCCTGTTCCTAATGGTGACTGCTGCAATGTCCTAGAAGATGGTATTGTTTCTTGCTTTTCTAGCTTAACAGCCTTTACTATGCCAACAATCGCCGACTCTGGTTTTGTTCTAATGAATTTATTCTCCGTAGATTCTGCTGGGGTGTTACGTTTGATAGAAAATTTAATGCTGTCGAGCTCTGCAAGTAATGACAACATAAATTCAAAGTTCTTGAAGAAAGAAAAGTGTACTGTTCTGTTATACTTGCGGAACTCTATTCACTGTCGTTACAGACTGCTATTTAGCCAGACGATTGGAAGTTGGGTAAGATGGTTCCACTTCACAAATCAGGTAATACCCATTCTCCCCTAAAGTACAGGTCAATATTCCTGTACCCTGTAAACTTCTCGAATCCATCATTTATTCAACCTTGGTATCTTGCCTTGAATCAAATAACCTTTTTCTCCTTGTCAACACGGTTTCGGGACGCACTTCTCTTGGGAAACGCAGGTACTCTCTTTTACCAACGACCTTTTTGGATCTTTTGACAAAAATTTGATAACCGATTGCATCTGTTTAGATTACGCTAAAGCCTTCGGCACTGCATCACAGAAACTCCTCTTCCTAAAAATGAGCAAGCTCAATATAGATCCTAATATCGTAGACTGGATTCAACGCTTCCTGACTAACCGCTTACAGTACGTTCACGCTAATGATTATGACTCTCCTACTGTTTTGCTACTTCAGGCGCACCACAAGGATCGTTTTCTGGCCCATTACTATTACTTATTTATATTAATGACTTAACTTTCAGTATTAACTCTAGCATTAAATTTTTTGCTGATTATAGTGCGCTTTGTCACGTAAATAATAAACAACAGGACGTTTCTATTTTGGAATTCGACATTGACGCTATTTCTACCTGGTGTGACGAGTGGCTTATGAAGCTAAATAGTTCAAAATATAAGGGCATGAGAGTAATGCACCACAATAAAGTTAATGACAACTTTGCCTCTCAAGGAATGTACACGTTGAACATGTAATTAACAACTCAAATCGCATACTTGGATTTCTAGGCCGAAATGTTTCCTTCGTTTCCTCCGATTTAAACATTAACTTGTACGCAGCTCTAGTTAGATCAAAATTAGAATATGCTTACTCTATTCGGGATCAAGCTAGCTCCGCATTAATCACCGCCTTGAATCTGTTAAGAACCGCGCTGCCCGATATGTGTTTTCTGATTACTCTCACTACGCCAGCGTTCCTTCAATGAAAGTTAATTTAAGTCTACCGACACTTCAGTCATGCCGCCAGTGCTTCCGCTTAAACCTTTATCACAAAATTTTTCCACGAACCCAACACTTAAGCACCATCTTTTCCTCCCTCCAGATTACGTGTCCACACGGATAAATCATAAACTCATGGTAAAAATTCCTTTATGTCGCTCTAACACTTGCCATGCCTTTTTTTGCCACAAACAACAGTGATTGGAACCACCTTCCCGCCTCTGTCGCTGCAATCAAAGACCCTGCCACTTTTAAAGCTGCGATTCCCAATTGCTTATTAGAACACTCCTCTGTGTAATACCCTCGGGTCCTGAGAGTATGAAAATAAATAAATAAATAAATAGTCAAAAGTAAGGAAACCTCGCTTCGATAGCAACGACATAGGACTCCGTAGCTGCATTACCGAGACCTTAGAGTGCGGCGTGGCCAACAGAAGGAAATATCACGACGTCTCCAAAATCCAACGAGGCATTCGCCGCACTGTTGTCTGCAACAACCTTTTGGCTTGGCGCGTTGTGCTACGTTTCATGTGCCGCTAGACAATGGTGAAAAAAATGGACCGTACGCCCAGGAGAGATGACCGACAGCCATGGTGCCTTTACGCGTAGATCGCAATGGGCAAGCCAATTGAAATTTACGTCCGGCCTTAAAGTCACTGCTTCTTTTGTAACCAGTCGCATTTCTCCGAACAAAAAAAGTCGCAAATAGGTAATTGAACCTGCTTTCAATCGATCCGCACATTTTGTTTGCAAAATTTTTGTTCAGTATGTCCTTATCAGCACGGCTTCCGTTGTTGTCCGTTTCAGCTGCGCGGCCAATTTTGCACTGCTATAACTGCCACTGAAGAGGCAGCTATGAGCTTTTCATTATTGGGTAGATACCAGATGTCAGATTCTAGTAGGCCGGGACGGAATGAGGGGCTAGCAACACACTCCGTGTCATCGGATTATCGAACAATATCGAATTGCTTTGTAATGAGAGGGAATCTGGAGCATTTGGCAACCGATACTGTTCTCCAGCACTCATCTGCCCTCATCCTCATTCCGTTGGCTCCCTTTTCCTGTAAGCACTCAATGCCTAGAGCAGAAGTGCTGCAAGGCGGCCGTCTATTCCTCCTATATTTGCTAGTCGGCTCTGTCTCACTTCTCGTTCAATATAAGTGTGTTTTCGTCTCTCATAGATAGTGTCTGTGGAAATAGGCTTCGATGCGTGCGCGCGTGCATGTGCGTGTGTGTGTGTGTGTGTGCGTGCGCGTGTGCGTGAGCGTGTCTGCGTGTGTGAGTTGAGTTGAGTTGTTGTAGGCTACTGGTGGGATTAGCCTTGCAGTTGCTGCCGGCAATTGCTCCACCGTAGCGACACTTAAAATAAATAAATCACATAATCAGACACAGACCTCCCAATTACAAATGGTCACTCCTCAGTTCACCATGTGGAAGCCAAATCCGTGTCCTCTAGGTACTTTAACAGAAGGCGAGAGACCTCCTTCCTACACAATCGGTTCCCGCGCGGGAAAAGAATGTCCTGAAGAGAGCTGTGAGGAAGTCCTGTGTTCTTGAGGGACCCGAATAACACCCTCCTTTCCGCGTTATACACAATACAGCACATTAGGTAATGTTCTATGTCACCGCACACACCACACGTTGAACATAATGGTGATAACGCCAGGATAGTCTTATACATCCACGCAGGGGTACGAGCAGAGCGCGTGCGAATGCGGTGCAGTAAGGTGGCTTGGTTTCTATTGAGACCCTTGATCACACATGGCTTGTGAGGTGAGCTCCACAAAGAACTGAAGTGGCACGACACCGCTTCTCTGAAGAGTCTCTTGTCTTCTTGATGCACTTTTCTGAAAGGATTCCCAGACAGCGCTCTATGGGCGAGGCTGTCCGCCATCTCGTTGCCTATGATACCTATGTGTGATGGCACCCATTGGAATCGTATGGAGAAGCCTTTGACACGGAGATTTTGCACCGAACGTAGGGAGCTTAGAGATAAGGCGTCAGTAGGGAACCCGTGCTCTAACCTTTGAAGGGCGGATTTCGAATCTGTGAGAATGACAACAGGTTGAGGCGTACAAAACCGTAGCTTTTTGAGAGCTGCCTCAATGGCAACGCTTTCTGCCGTTGTGGAGGACACGACTGCAGTGAAGCGAACGGACCAATCATACTTCAAAGAGGGAATGTGAAAAGCAGCTGCACTAGATCCTCTGACCTTGTCCACAGAGCCATCAGTAAAAATTTGAAGATGACGTGCATATTCAGTTTCAAGATGTTCCAGTACGAGCGAACGCGTTGCCGCCAAAGGAGAACTCCGCTTAGCACGAACGTGAGGAACTGCCAACGAACAATCAAGGCTCGCAAAAGACCAAGGTGGTTTCAACCTCTTAGTTCGACCTCTAGCGTCAAGACCCAGGTAACCAAGAGTATTAAGGGCCAAGTACGCTCGGGACTCGGATCTCTTTCGAAGGCGCTGTAGAAGGGTTCGGCCGGCTGCCGTCTATTTGAGGCGGCCAATTTGCACCAATAACCTTTGTGAAGCGACTTTGGTAAGAGGTCTCGATAGAGATTCATAAAGTACTGCATTGTTAGGAACAGTCTGCGGAACGCCAAGAGCCCTTCTTAGGCCCTTTCTGTGCATTACATCAAGTCGTTCCAGCTGTGATATCGATGGGGAAATTAAAGGGAGCTGATACATTATTCGACTCGTCACTAGTGCATCGTGCAACCTGATCATAGAAGAATGGTGGTTTCCCCATTGCTCACTTGCAACTCTACGGATCACATTGAGACGCGAAGATATCGATGTCACAACCGAGTCCACAGCTCCTCGCCACTGTAGGCGGTAGTCAATAATGACGCCCAAAAAGCGCTTGTGTTTCAATTGTCGAAGAGAAGATTGATTAAGGTCAATCTTCAGCCGCGCATACCTTCTTCCTCTACCTGGAAACATGATGAAGCCAGATTTTTCTACCGAGAGAGTCAACCCAACACCTTGAAGGTAATTTTGAACTGAAAGTAATGCTTGTCGAGCTATCATAGCTAAACGCTTGTGTTGATATCCGGTTAACCAAAAACAAATGTCGTCCGCGTATATCGACATATGGACATGCCTGCTATGTTTTTGCACTTCAGCGGGAAGACCAGCCATTGCAACGTTAAAGAGCGTTGGGGAAAGAACACTTTGTTGAAGTTGTGAGGCAGTGTGTACAGCAAAATAAGGAGCTCAAAAATCAGGGCCTGTCCGACCTTCTGCGAGTTTTGTTTTAAGTCCTGCGTTCATATGTTCAAGCGATGGAGACTGGAACCCTGAAGAACTTTCTTCAGCTCGTTCTTTGCTTTGAGCCCATGATTACCACCTTCGCAGCGACCTTTACCTTATAATATAGCTAGTCTTCTTCAACCTCGTGCAACAAAAAATCACCGAAAAGTGCCGTTTATTATGCAATGGAACTGCGCTGGGATTATAAGTCGATTAGCAGAACTCAAATTATTTCTGAAAGATACGTGTGCTCATGTATTGGCCCTCTCGGAGGCTGGCGTACCAAGCGGGAGATCGTTGACTGGATATGTCGCCCATAGGAATTGCAGCATAAAGTCATTTCCCGCGGGAAGTGCCGCCCTTTACATACGAAGAGAGATTCCTCATGTGGCGTTGAACGTCACCGATCTTTGCACCGATAGTATTGAGGTAGCGGCTGTGAGGATACGGCTTGGCTTCCGAACTCTTTCTGTTGCCTCCGTATACGTGTCTCCGCGGAAGAAGGTAGCAATGGACTTGTTTCTCCAGCAGCTTTGTGACCATTGCCCAGCGCCCCGAATTATCTGCGGGGATTTCAACGCCCATCACTCTGTCTGGGGTGACAGGAACACAGATTCCCGCGGACGCAAACTTGTAGAAATTATCGACAGTTTGGACCTGTGCGTGGCCAATGACGGAAGTCCGACTTTCTTCCGGCCTCCAGCCTCAGCCACATCCATAGACCTAACCTTGCATTCATCTGACGTCCGCGTGAAGTAGTCAACTGCACCTGACCGCATGGGAAGTGATCACTATCCAATTTTAGTGTTTACTGCCGACTTCCATATGCGCGGCTCCAAAATTAGCCATGTCGTTAATTGGGACAAATACAGGGAACAACTTGCATGTGTTTCTGGTGATGTCATAAACAAAATGATTTCTGGTAAGATGGCTGCTACCACAGCGGTCAAGTTGCCTAATCATTTTCCGACTCCGGATTTAAAACTCAGGAACCTTTGCGCAGCGCGCAGAAGGGCGGAGCGACAACTGATGCGGAAGAAGGACGACAGATCCTTGAAGACGACCTTCAATAGGCTTAACTCTGCCATTTGACGCCATACGAACAAGCTCTGTAGGTCGCAGTGGGCGTCCTTCTGCGCTAGCTTGACGGTTTTTTTACCGATGACGAGAATTTGGCGAGTCATTGGCAGTCTTGCTGGAGATTCTCGTCCTAGTAAACCTTTCGAAGTGCTTGCACTGCGCAAGCAGAAACCTCTCGTGTGCTTGGCAGAGGAATTTGCAGATGCATTTGTAAGTGTAAGTTCAGGAATTCATCCCTGCGCTCTGCCTGCAACATCTACGTCTATGATGGACGCCCCGTTTACACTTCGAGAGCTACAGACAGTACTCAGCAGCCTACGGCGTCGATGTGCACCAGGACCTGACGGCATCACCAACCAGATGATGCAGAACCTACCTCTGGAACACCGAAAGATGCTCCTAAGCTATCTCAATCGAGTGTGGGAGACTGGCGACGTTCCTCCTTCATGGGAGGTGGCTCACGTTGTCCCAGTGCTGAAGCCCGGCAAAGAAATGACAGACTTGGCCTCGTATCGTCCTGTATCACTGACGTCGTGCGTGGCTAAGCTCATGGAGAAGCTGGCAAGTAAGCGTTTATCTTGGAGGCTCGAAGATAGAAGGGTTCTGCCAACATGCATGACTGGATTCCGAACAGGCTTAAGCGCGCAAGATAGCGTCTTGGACTTGATAAGCCATATTGAACATCATAGAGCTTTCGGCCTTTCTACACTAGTTATTTTCCTAGACGTATCAAAGGCTTATGATAACGTCCTTCAGAGCTCAATACTAAATAGTTTGCAGGCCATGGGCGTACAGGGCTATCTTCTGCGTTTCATTCACTCATTTATCAGTCATCCGAAAATTTAAGTGCGATTAGGAAGTACCACGAGCACCGAAAGGGCGGTATCGCGAGGTGTACCTCAGGGAAGTGTGTGTGTGTGATTCAGCAATACCGCTTAGTTGCTTTTCGTGCTGTTCGCTACACTGTCACGCCACGCTGGTGTTTTCTGTGTCCGTGTAATTAAATTACATTTGTTTCACGAACCTCGCTTCTGCGGAAGCATCGGCTTTCGTACCTTATTTTTATTTCACTTGGCGGCGGAACAGAGACACTCAGCCAAATGCTCATTAATGGCGGGAAGATGCCAGTGCGCGTCGGTACGCAATGAGTGTATTCAGATGTTCGTGACAATGGGTCATGAACCTTATTAGAAGGAAATGTGGCAGATAAGAACCAGCGGTCGGCGCTCTTTTATTAAGCGAATAAAACTCGACATAGTACATGTTTATTCTCGCTAAATTAACGGAATACCCAAACTCGTTCTCTTTCTTCACTACGAAATTGATCCTCGTTTCCTGACGTGTTTTTGTTCAGTTATGGAAAAAAAAAACTTTTCCTTGCCATCTTCCTTCGTTTTGAATGCCTCATTTCTTCATTCTCCTTTCTCGTATAATTACGTACGTGTACGTTACAACCCCCTCCTCTTGTATATCCCACCGACATTTCGGTCACGAGAATAACGCACCAAAAGCGCACCCAAATTTCACGACGCAAAAGGAACTATTTCGAGCTGACGTGTACCTACGGTTAAGATATTTTAATTTTTGGCGAACTGAAATTTTGATGCGTTTACACCCATTCTGATGGGTACTAGGTTTGGTTCACAATCTGTATGTACCAGGTCTCACAGGTATTTGTTCTCTTTCCTAAGTAAACTCTGATAATGACTGTATATGAAGAATATCCCAATATCCAGTGAAACACAAGCGGCATGCTTTCACAAGACGCTTTCACATTACCGACCTTCACCAACCAGAGTGCTTTGTTCAGACAAGAAAATGAAAATATATTAGAGCCATACACAGCACATTCCAGGTCGTAGGTATAAGCAGTGTAGCCATGAACACTAATACGCACGTCATGTGGTACGAATGCGATACGTGTGTTAAGAGGAAAGAACTAGCGCTGAAACGAATGTTTCTTTACTGGTACATTTATGGACACAGAGCTTGTTCTGCTGCATGTGTGCTTTTCATAAAATTAGAAACGTGATGTTCGATGAAACAGTGTCGGAGGTTCCGTGACCTTACATCTGACATCGTTTTTCGCGTCCTCTTTTTCCTTTATCATGTAAATCAACCTGTTATTATTCCGGTCCTTTGCTGTCGCATAGATACTTATCAAACCGTGATTAATTACGGTTCCTTGCAGTCTTCCTGCATCTTCTTATCCCGAGGCATTCGTTTCTGTTCCAACGATAACCCGCGCATCACTTCGCAACAAACGAAACTATACACCGATATACATAGTAGTAACTATATATCCGTTGGTGAACAAGTTCGCCAGACTTGGCCGCCTGTGTGAAAATCATCATAGGCGGGAAAAACAGACAAATGTTGGTGTTATGTATTTTCGTTTTCTCTTCTACCTGAAAAGATGAATATTCTTTTGTGCTTTCTCAATCGTAGGAATAGCTAACTATTATGTGAGGACGTCTGCATGATGATGACCGGGTACTGAGTCTAATATTCGATCAACTAGGATTAAGGACCTGCAACTTTTCACGTCGCATTCCATGGCACGTGTAAATCCAATTTCTCAGCATAATAATTATGGAGTTTTACGTGACAAAACCACTTTCTGATTGTGAGGCACGCCGTCGTGGAGGACTCCGGAAATTTCGACCACCTTGGGATCTTTAACGTGCACCTAAATCTAAGTACACGGGTGTTTTCGCATTTCGCCCCCATCGAAATGCGGCCGCCGTGACCGGGATTCGATCCCGCGACTTCGTGCTCAGCAGCCCAACACCATAGCCACTTAGCAACCACGGCGTGTTTTCTCAGTATGGGAGAAGGCCCCAAAATGACCTGTCCGAATTGTGAACTAGAAAGGCGAGTATAGCAAGCAGGGTAGCGGGACGAATTGGTTGACATATTGCTTACAGCCTAGAAAGAAACCAACAATGTGCGGTTAGGATTCCGGCACACATTATTGCGGGTTTATCACACCGAGATTGAGAGACAATTTTATGTATATGTGCATGTGCAATTCAATATATCAGTCTCTTCTCTTCGATAAAAGAAATAAGGTGTTTCAAATATGCTGGTCCTGCAATTATAGCTAGACGTTCGCTTTCATTTGACCACTCCTGCGCCTGCACTCATATTTACGGCCTAAGTAATACGTGTATTGTATATAAGTTTCATAGTGCATACGTGTTTTCGACTCAAAGTTGCCAGCAGTTATAGGCAACGGCTTCTTAGGTATTTAATTATCAAACGCTCGCACAATTCAGAAGCCTATCGAGCAAAAGAATATAAGTTAAAAGGTAAGTGATCTGGAATATAGGCTACAGACGAAATGTCGCCAAACGGTTTATTGTGTATCTGAAGTCTAATATAGTGAGCGGTAGCAGCTCGGGCAATTAATATTCACGTCTACGTAAAAACGAATAACTAGTTCGAGTAAAAAACAAACTCAGGCGAAATGTACGAATATGCTAAGATGTATTGTGTACCCGGTGGAAAGTACCGGTAAACAGACGTTAACAAAACCGTAGAAATGAACAAATGTGACTTTGCTCATGTCTAGGTATTGTACGTGTCTAAATTCTTCGCGCCAGCTAACAATGGAACGTGGCTGTAATACAAATAACGCATCGAGAGGCAGTAAGCTCAAGTGTATATTGTACTGACAATAATTGAAATACTCTGCAGTTCAGAAGAACTTTTCTCATTTTTTTCTAAGGCAGAAAAGTCATATCACTGATTTCTTTTGCTTCTTCACAGCAAACAACAACAGCAAAAAACTTCCTTCTGCGGGTGCACATCTGTTGAAGAAATGGTGAGCCAATGTGCAGTCGATTTTGAATACATTTTGAACATTGAAATTTATCGTCATACTCACAGGTTCTGCGCATTTGCCCCAACCAATGCTGCATAGCGAGAAATAGGCGTTTCTGTGAAGTGCCTGGTGGAGAAGGTTCCACGTGCATGCACCTTGCATGTTCGGCAAAAATGCCCCAACTGCGAGCATTTTTTAGACCGTTTCATTACGAACCGCAGGAACGGGCATTAACCCTTTCGGCCCTGGTGTCCTATAAAAAGGACACGAAGAAGAACGGCTACAAGTCATGATTTAACTGCTCAAGAATCTGAAACAAGAACTGAGCTGACTCCGAAGACATCCCCATAAGCATAGACATCACTTTCTCCTTCGTCTTCCTCTTCGTAAGGCCGACAGTAAACAAACAAAATGGCGGAAGGCGGAAACGGCGGCTGCAGTGGTAAGCGCAATCTTTTTTAATTTTTTACTCCATACATACGAGCGTGTTCGTGATTAGAATTTTGTAGGTGTTTTCTAAGACACTAAAGGCTTCAATAGCTGAACAAAGTTTTCTCTCTGGCTAGTACATTTGCCACAGCACGCCGTGATGTGTGTGTCCTATATATAGGACACCAGGCCTCAGTGGTTGTAAACCATCGGCGCGTGTTGCATGCAAAGGCAGAACTTTTTTTTGGTAATGCCTATTTTCTTCACGTTTTTTATTGCAGAGGCCACAATTCCGACCGGATTGTTTTATTGAACGGCAAAGCGAACTCGATTAAGACATCTACGTCTCGAGGATCCAGATGTCATGTTTGCTGCACTAAAGGATGGTGACATGTCCGAGGTCGAAGACGCAGAGGATGACGTGGATGACATGGTTGAGGCTCTTGAAGACGTTTGTGACAATGAGTGTGATGCACTAGAGGAGCTCTCGGCTGCCTCCAGCGATGAAGAAGTTGACAAAAATACACCGGAGGACAGGTCGTGGTCCAGGAGAGCTTTCAATAAGCTAGCAGCCACGTATCAACCTCAATCATCTGGTGACGAGAATAAGAATAATCTTGATGGTCTACCAACCCCGTATGAGTATTTTTCTCGGTACGTGCCGAAGAGTGTGTTTGTTGATCTTGCCGAGAAAACAAACATGTATTCTGTTTCTCAAGAGGGAAAATCCGTTGAAACAAATAAAGAAGAAGTCAGAAAGCTGGTTTCACTGCATCTAGCGATGGGTGTCTTTCGTTACCCACGGCTGCGCATGTACTGGAAGCCGTCACTCAAAACTGAGCTTTTCTCAACTGCGAACATGTCACGAAACCGATTCGAGAAGCTCAGAAACTGCTTACACATTGTTGATGTGAACGGAGACCACAACAGCAATGATCGTCTCTGGAAGGTCAGGACACTTTTGGACGCATTTCGTGAAAGATGTCTAAACCTGACTTTAGAGGAGCATCTTTGCATCGACGAGCAAATTATCCCGTTCAAAGGACAGCTAGACATAAAACAATACATCAAAGGGAAACCAAATCCGTGGGGAGTGAAAGTTTTCATGTTGTGCGGTGCCTCGGGAATTATCTACGACTTCCTCGTTTATCAAGGCTCAACCACTGAACTTGTTCCAGCAGACAAAAAGGACTTCGGAGTGACCGGAGCATTCGTCCTCCATCTTGCGAGGCGAATACCGGATAGTACTGGCCACAAGCTTTTTTTTGACAATTATTTTACGTCCTTGCCAGTTTTGCGGGTGCTTCGTGACAAAACTATATATGCTGCTGGAACAATCCGATCAAACCGGACCGAGAAATGTCCGTTGAAGCCAGAAGGCCAAATGAAGAAGGAGGGAAGGGGGTCCTCTGACTGCCTGGTAAGCAGCGATGAGAAAATCATCATCACGAGATGGCTTGACAACACAGCGGTGACCTTAGCCTCAAATTTCCTCGGCATTGATGAAGAGGATGAGGTGTCACGATGGAGCAAAGCAGACGGGAAATATGTAAACGTGAAACGTCCCGCAGTTGTCCACGAGTACAACCGAAGTATGGGAGGCGTAGACAAGACAGACTTTCTGATAAGCCTCTACCGAACATTCATTCGAAGCCGAAAATGGACACTGCGAGTTATCACGCATTTTATGAACCTGTCCGTGACTAACTCCTGGCTCGAGTACAGGCGTGACGCTGAAGTTCAAGGGCTAAGGAAGAAGATGGATTTGCTCGAATTTACTCTAAGTGTCGTGGAAAGTCTAGCAAAAGCTGGTTCTCCTGATCTGCCACGCAAACGTGGAAGGCCATCCTCCTCTCCCCTGCAGCCACTCAAAAGGCAAAATTGCATAGCCCAGCGACCAGTGTACGACGTGAGATATGATCAAGTCGTGCACTGGCCGCCCATGGCCGAAGACCAACAGCGATGCAAATTGGAAGGATGCAAAGGAAAGCCAAAAACCAAGTGTGAAAAGTGCTAAGTCCACTTGTGCATATCAAGCACAAAGAACTGTTTCAAAACGTTTCACATGCACTAATAAACGTCCAGTATTAGAGGCACCTCAAGGCAAGCAGCATGTTTGTTTTCAATATTTGAATATTTGTGAAAGCTTGAAAATAAACAGTAACACCAAACATTGCTTTTTCCTTTTCTTGCAACCACTAAGCCCTGGTGTCCTATATATAGGACGCGGCGCCATCTTTAAAACTAAGGGAGTCCTAGAGAAATTTTTTGTGTTAGTGTGTTCCTTGGGTGGCAGTGAAGCAAAATATCACTACAGAAAAATTCCCAAACAGGTAAAATAAATTCAGGGCTGAAAGGGTTAAGAAGAATAATTTGTGTTGAGGAGCTTGTTATCTTTCAAACTTCGCTGTAAAAATTTGGCGGACCCTTAAAATTCGCTTTCAGGATTGAAGCGTGATAGCACTCAAAGATCGGTGACTGCTTCTGACGCTTCCCCGCAACTGCAGCTTATGTAACCGTAATGTTTTCCTGGAAACCCTGGCGGCGAACACCATGCGCAAAGCCTAGCTTTCTGAAGCGCACCACTCCTACTAAGGCAGAGCTCAAAAGGAAGCTGAAGAAGAGGTTTGTGCGTAAATTTCCACTTAACAGAATTATGTTGTCTCGTATATTCAAACTACAATAGGACGCTATCATGTATGGATGTTGTGTGCAAGTCGTGTGTTACGAATAGTCTGGTGCATTTTGCTTTCTCTTTAGAAATTCGATTATTTCAGTGATGCCTATGCGCCACGTGGAGGGCCTGTCTGGATCGGGATGCGAGGGTCGGGATGATCTTTTATCGTACGGACAACGTCACAGCCGCTGGATTTCCTGCAACATGGGGCCCTTAACGCTTTCGCGTTAAAGGGCATCCATAAAGCGCTCTCACGTGAATGAATTGTTTTAACGGGCATGCACAGTGAAAGACACATAGAGGAGGAAGTTCTGCTGGCTGCACTGCATTGGCGGACAGGCGAGGTAACACAAAGAAGCACCTAAACAACGAAAAAGATTAGGTCAAGTTAGATTATACAACTGGGCAAGGAAGGAAGAATGTTATTTTGGCGGGTATGTGCCACGAAGTTTCGACCGAAAAGGTCCTTTGTTTGACGAATTTCGTCAAGATAATTTGGCGCTCCCACACATTAGCTAGACCCCTTCTGCGCGTATTCTTTTGTTAAGTAAATGGTGAGCCTTGCGTAATGAATTTAGATTGTGAACGTGTAAATGTACCGTCATAATCAAAGGTTTCACTCATTTGCACCAGCCGATGCAGGTAGAAGCACACACACACACACACACACACACACACACACACACACACACACACACACACACACACACACACACACACACACACACACACACACACACACACACACACACATATATATATATATATATATATATATATATATATATCCGCTGGTGCGCATGTGCTATACGACGGCCTATGGTAACGATCGTTCTTCATCAGGAAAAAAGTTGTAGGCCAATGCTTGCACTGAACTCCACAGAGAGCTATATTTGAAAAGCAGATGTTATGAAGCAATCTCTGTTCGTTTTTCTGCACCTTTATCCTCCCTCCATCTATTTATATCCTTCCCTCTACGGTGGTTATAGCTAACTATAACTGCGTGTAATTATACTTCCTGCTTTTTTTTCTATACATCTCGTCTGGCGCATTCCATGGCTATAACTAAGATCATCGGCCATGGAGATGCATGATTTCTGAAACACAGA
Organism: Dermacentor variabilis; assembly: GCF_050947875.1. Taxonomy (NCBI): domain Eukaryota; kingdom Metazoa; phylum Arthropoda; class Arachnida; order Ixodida; family Ixodidae; genus Dermacentor; species Dermacentor variabilis. Next base: position 104,752,062 of record NC_134571.1, read on the forward strand.
CATCGACTTCCCCATTAAATGGAAGGGTGACAGTGGACATGTAGCCTGATTACTTGCGAAGCACGGGACATGCTGATGCTTATGGCATACACGAAGTCTTTGTGCATGCCTTAGCCTCAAGTTATTTATTGATCTCGCGGCCTCATTATACGCCAACTGCGCTGCTTTGATTTGCCAGTCATATGTTGCGAGCACATCGTTCCTGATAACGCCGCTGGTGATCCGTAAAGACCCATCCGCCGCAGACCTTCCTACTTCATCGCCGTTTTTAGTCGCTGCTGCTTTCCTGTGCTGTCATTCGCGCCAAGTGCGCCAATCATGATTTGCCACTTGGTGTACGTCTTCACCAACTTGTTTTTCTTCCCGTCCCTAATGCAACCGTGGTCGGTTTGGATGTATTCTAAGCCGGTTGTTCCACGTTTGCGAAAATGAGTAGCATTTCGCTCCGAAAGTTCAAACGGCCCAGGACAGCAACCTGAACCAATCGTCCAGGAGTGGGCAAAGGAGCCGGCAAGGATTGAAGCCACATAGGCACCTCCCTTTCCGCAAGCCCTCCCGACCTCATTTTTCGGCTTCCAGGGTTAAGTACGTGACGACATCTGCACCTCTGAGGCACGTTGCTAAAGACGAGTCGCACAAAGGCCCCAAGGGTGGCATGGATGGAGCCATGCGTCGGGCTTGGCCGCCGAATGGCGCCCGCTAATCTTTTGAAAGCACTGCTTGCTGCGGATCAAGTTAGTGGAGCCTTCGGACAGCCGTAAGCCTCACATTCAGCGCATTTAGAGCTGCAAAGTTGTGAGCGCCGCTTTGTACAAAACGAGGACGGCGGCAATCGTTAAAGATCAATTTACGATTCTTTCAAAGGAAAAGTTGTTTACGAAGCTCAGCGAACCCTTGACTTGAAGACCGATGTGGCATTGCCACTCTCCTTATGATGCGAAATCTTTGGTTTTAGTTGCCAAGCGTTATGCGTGGTAAATCTCCTTATTAAACGCTACAAAATTTGCTCGCGATTGGTGAACGATCATGACAGCACGTAGGAAGACCCTTCAAAACGTCTCTCGCACAATACAATGTAAGAGCACTGCTGCTTTTGCTCAAATATTTCATCACTTTTCGCCAGCTTATACCGTAATACGAGTATGGCTCGTCTGCTAATGCGTGAAGGTAGCAAGCAATCTGTTTATTAGCGAAGCCAGCGCAAATGATATTACACAGACAAAATAATCTCCATGTGCACAATAAATGAAAATTTAGAAAAAAGGAGTAGTTTAAGCACTTACAGGCGCCGAAATCATTGCATACATGCATGAATGCGTACTCAAGGACACACTTAACATTTTTGCCATTACAAGTACCCGATAAATTCTTCCCACACCTTAGATATAGTAGTAATATTACTCTTAATTGTTGCATATAAAGGTTCGCACAACTTAACGTATGTAGTACGCCCGGGGTCGAGGAATTCACCTCTGTGGTCGACAGATTACGTCTGGAAGGGCAAACTATTTTTGTTTCTCTCTCATTTTTTGTAACACCCGCACTAAGGTATTAGCAGTTTCACGACGTATAACACATCTCATTCATGGATGGAACGTGACAGCAAGGTGTCCTCTGCGGTAGATAGGTAACCATCTCTCTTGGAAGAGGCATGGGAATGTGGACGCTCAGACGTTAAGCGTGAACGACACTCTAAGAGTCTCAGGCTCATCTAAATAGTGTGACTGCAGCTAAACTTTCTTCGCATGTTCAGTACACAGTATAGTACAACGCGATTTCTAAACATTATTTTTTTAATATTGCCGTATTTCCACATCTCCCGCCCTTTCTCCGGGAAGCTAGATTTCACTATGTTACGTTGTTCGTGAAGTTTTTTTCGAAACATCTTTGGGCACAATTTCTCCATGTCAAGTATCCATGCAACGCTTCCGCAACTACCGGTTTTACCCAATCATCTGATTAGCAACGAGTGCGTGCTGAGCCGCATACTTTTTATTTGCTCCAAGAACAAGAAAAAAATGTGAAGGTGTTGGAGCGCAACAGGGAACGCTGTTGTTAGGTAATACGGCAGTTTAAGTGCTCAGCTAGATTCAATGAACTTACGGTCCAATTAATAGTTGACCTTACCTCTGTTGGGCATCGATAACTGATAAAGCACTTAAAAACCGTTTTTTATGCTAAAAAACAGCGTCAAGAAAAAGTGTAATGCGTATTAAACATCTGCAGCAGTGGTTCTTTGGCACTTTTGCAGTTCCTCAACGTCCTATAACACGGTTGGCACTGACAGACTGATTCTGCAATTTTCCTGCAACATCGCTTCTAGTGGTTGGTTTGCTGGATGGCTTTCCTTGCAGTATTTTTGTAATGAATTGCGCTTCTAATAAGATTACAATTTTGAATGGAACTAGGCTCCGCCACTCTCGTGCCTTCAATAAAAGATAATCAAAAATACGCTGTGTTTGTAATTATTACTGGGTTAATACAAAAAATTCACTAACGATTATGATATTCCCTTATGCTAAATTTGAGCACAGCTCTATACGTGTTTTGATTTCGCGATATATTGGCTGTCGTGGACAATGTCTCGTGCGGCATGTTGCTAACGGAGCGAAGTGTGGCTTGACTGCCTCACTAATCGGGTGTGTGGGTGACGCATGGGCGCGAAACACAGCAGCGGCCACAGACCTCCGCTCATGCAGCGCTTTGTTTCCATACATGATATCGGTGGACACGCTCACCGTATGCCTTATCGATCAGTGAACAGATGAGGGCGCGCTACCCTGGCGCCATCTGGTAAGGTGGTTCTCGGTTGAAATTGTTCTCTGCGGCGATGTTGGAGGCACAAGAAGTGGTAATGGCCGGATAATGCAAGGGCCAGCCTTAATGGTTTTGTCTGAGGCTAAGCTTTCGTGTAAGGCTACTGTTACCTAATATAGAATAACGCTGTTTGTCACCAGGACTTCACCAATTTATCTAAGGCGTGTACTTTACAGAAAAACACTTACTTATGCCTGTATCGTATTAGAACATCAGCACAAAAGCAAAAAGACGTGGAACATATTGGCAAAACGCTAGCAAATAATTATGCCTCTCTTCATTATCCTCACTGAAATGTTTACAACACTGCATCTAACAGAGCCTTTTTAAATAAAAGCAATGAAATGCAGAAGGATACGCTCGACGTAAAAAGTTCACGAAAAAGCCAACGCGTGTATATTGCAGCTGAGTTCAAATTAGGGCTGACTAGTTGAGTAGGGTTAGTCGTGTTCTTACCAGAGCATACAACAAGCGCTCTTTTGAATCACTAATTCATGGACGCCCATAAAGAAGCAATCACATCGTGGTGGGCAGAAAATAACTTGGGTTGATGAAACAAGAAATAATAAAATTCAAGATGGAGGTAGTAACCAGAAACACCTGAAAGCAGTTTTCGCCTTCACGTGGACTCAAATAAACCAACGATTGAAATTATAGCGCTTAGTACGAATAATACATTGAAGCAAAATTTATAACAAGGAGTTCCAGCACATTCGTTGCACTCTCTGCCACCACAGTAAATAAAGTGCGGCTTCACGGTATGAATTATTACTTCAGAACAAACCAGAGCGAGAATAGCGCGGGTCAGAAGAAAATTATTCAATGCAAAACACTGCACTCCGTTTTTCTAACCTTTTCTTCGTCTGTTACCGCGAGTGTGAATAGGTACGCTGATTGTTTCAAAGATAAATCTGTTATCAATTCGACACTTCTGCTGTAGAATTATTTCTTCGGTCCTTGTGTTTTCTTTTCTTCTTTGTACACTTTCGAGCGGTTTTGTTTTCAAGTACCATTGACGCACTTTCACGAAAGGAACGATTTCCTTCAACGGCATCCTGCCTGTATGAGATGACACTTCTCCTAGTTGGTGACGACACAAGGGAAAGAAATTTGGCCACACATGGGTAAAGAAAATGCACTCACCCTCGCTGCTAACAAAAAGGCACACACCGGCGTTAGTTTCCACGAGTTGTTTGCCCGAGTGAAGTTGGACTTTGCCAGCGCGCTCTCCTTCCTCTAGCATTCAATAACGTTCCCACGCTGATGATCTTTTCGTATTATCGTGGGGTACTGCACATTTCCTGCAAGATTCCGTCGCCATTGTTTGTTTCTGTATGCCACAGAAGGTTGTGGCTCACCCACTTTGTTATTATATGCCATGGACACATCGGTGAACATTTTTTTTTCTTTCTCAGTTTTGTTATATAGTCTTAAAGACTTTAGCAAGCTCATCACGCCTCCCATTAATTATTTTTAACGCGTTATTTTCAATATATTGAAGTAAATCGAACAAGGAACAACGGTGAATAACTTGTTGCTCTGGAGCTTTGTTGCCCAAGATATTGAATTTCCAGAGCAGTGGGCAATTTGGAAGCAAATAAAGCCCTCGGTGGCGTGGCACTACTGTCCTTGATCAGCTGGAACGGAAAGGAAGGGACATGGGAGATTATAATGAGGATAAACGATGTGGCAAGTAGGCGCAACAGAAAGTGATGTGACATCTTCGCCAGCAGATGATATGTTGCGTTTCTACACGTCAACAGGACATATCTACGGGTCGGCAAAAGCGGCTGCGCTTTTGATGTCTGTGTGCGTGCGAGGTTCTGACGCATTGCACGCGACACGCCTCCCATTAGACGGAGAAGTATTGCTGACACGAATGAGAGACGAAGTGAGCGCTTGTCGCTGACACAAGCCGGGATATATCATACTCGCTGACGCAGAGCAGCGGGTATACGATGAGCCGACATCGTTGCTGACGCTGCATCACTCAGCCTGGCGTCATCTGCCAGCTACACCAGCAGGTCACTTTGCACGCTACCTTTCATTTTATTTCTGCACTTCTCCGCCTTGGTTCCACGTTACTTCTCGCATATATTAAAAATGTTTTTTTTTCTTACGTTCTACGTGCACATTCGTTATATCTCTGTTAGCCTGCTCTCGGCGCATACTTTACCGTGCGTCTCCTCCGCGAGGGTCCTTTGAATAATTTCTGCACTAATGCTATGAGCGTATTAAATTAATCTCCCGCTTCGATTTCCTTCCTTTCGAGGTTTTTGTGAGAGCATGTTTCCGAGTGGCCGCGTCACTTAGAGACGACGAACAGAAAATGCATCCCCAACTTGTTACGCCAGCTCGCTCTCTTACCGACTTTCGCGGACGAAGTACAAGAGCACCTATCTGGCTTGAGATGTCAAGAGGTATCATACCTTGACGTCGAACCTTGCTGTTGGATGTCGCGTGCCTGCATGTGCAGCAAAATGGCACGTGGATATGCTCTGGCAGTTTTGGTTATCGTGCTATATTGTGCCGTATTTCCGGCCTCGCTGTTTCGTTCTTCCGCGTGACATCCTAACCACGTCGGGTTTATCGCCTGTTGCTTATCAAGGCGTCGGCATGAAACTAGACCAAGCCTTATCGCTCTGTAAGCAAAAAGGTAACGAGGGATGTTTGATGAGCCCTAAAGACATGCTGCCTGAGTATGAAGTTGTTGTGCACAACGCTATATTCCGTGAATGTCTTCTGCGTATTCGGCCTATTCAAGGGTTGACAGAGACTCCTGTCTGTTTAGCTTTTTCCTTGCGATTTTTAGCACTACCACCAAAATTGTTATGTGAGGATGAGTAATTAAGTGCCAAATTTTTTCTGAGCGCTTTTGTCGTCTTTCCTTTCTTAGTCCCCGTATTTTTACACAGTTATTATAAATCCGTACCAACGCACCCAGCTGTCGGTAATTCTGTATTCGTAATTATTGCCTTTTAAAGATGAATCTTAGTAGTCAGTAAAAGATTCTCTATAATTTTTGTTCCCTCGCGCATTTCTCCCGCACAAGCAGAAAGACACCTGCTTGTCCTTTCTTTTTAATAAATGTTTCTCCTCCTCCTCCTTTCACCTGATTGTGGAAAAAATGAGCATCAGAACTAAAAATTTTCGGCTTGCACAGCTTTCCATAGTGGCAACGTATCTCAGACAAGCTTCTCTTTTTTTTTCTCTTTAGGAAACGTTCGAAAGAAGAGACCGGTACTGCGTAAACTCAAAATGTTAAGAAATGAATCTACTTTACACAGTGTGTGCTTTCCAATTTCATTTTCTTCTCAGCAGATCACGCCTGCATCACAGTGTGATGGATAAGTCGTCTGTGAAGAAGCTTGCTATTTGTTTCGCTTTCTTTCTTTCTTTCCTTCTTTCTTTCTTTCTTTCTTTCTTTCTTTCTTTCTTTCTTTCTTTCTTTCTTTCTTTCTTTCTTTCTTTCTTTGCGGTGCCGTGCATCAAGAGGAATATTCCATCCAATTGCATCAGGGCTCACCTTACACGACACTTTCCAGTTCAAACGTGCGCGGATATCAAACACTTTGAAGGGTGGTTCCTGTTATCGCCCTGATTATATTTTAGTAGTCACCTTAGTGAATCAAAATGTTGCTTCTTTAGAAATTTCAAAAACTGCTTCAGATCTCGCACTCCGCGGCGTGCACAGTGCCAAATTTCTTTAAATATCAAGACTTGTTCCATTGCAGCCTACCCAAATAAAACGCACCTCTCTTCGTGTATCTCTTCGTATTATTCTAAATGCTTTCCACATCCAACAACACACTGCAACGAAATGCTGCATAAGCACAAATCGAGGCTTCTGAAATTCGGGGGCTTCTGATTACCTCTCGCCTTTAGAATGCGGAGAAGAAGAAAAAAAGAAAGAAAGTAAGGTTGAACAATCGCAACGTCCACAATACCATTCAGGAGCAAGGTACACTTATCAACACGCCATTCCCGTTGCTGGCCGTCAGAGTGAGTTTTTTAAAGTATTCTAGCCATGAAAGAAGCAGGAAAAAAGGGGGAGGACGAATACTTCTCGCCGCAAGCGACGAAAAACATGCGAACGGGAAAAGGGACGCTTTCTTAAATGCTGAACCACCAAGTTATCCCCTTTCCCCCGCACGCATTTCTCTCTCTATTTACCGACACGCTTCAATGGCTGAGCGCATGGGGCCCTCGGAGCGCGCACTGCACCAAGGAGAACTACAGCACACCCGGTAATGCCTCGATTTCAACCAGCAAACGCGCGTCGCTTTAACGAGGTTGAGTCACGCAGCGGGACCGTTCGATGTGCGGGTTGTTTTGTCAATGCGTTGGAGGAGCCAACGCGCACAAACGGAGAAGAGCAGAGTTCTGAAAGCGCGCTGTCTGGCGCTGTACAATTTGCTGGTGCTGCACTTGGTCACGTGTGTTGGGCTCGCTGGCCACCTGCTCTTTCAGCGCAGTCAGGCACCAGCTACTTTCACAAGAAAAGATTGAGGGGAAATTGAATGCAAACCGCCTGGAGTGTTGAATCCCCCTTCTGAATGTATTTCCTTCTTCTGAAGGCAAGATACTCATTTCGCGAGCGAGTTTTTCTTATTGAAGTGCTCCTTTTATGCTTAGAGGTACATGCGTGCCTAAATAAAGTTGTTGCAGCCATTTTAGCGCCGATGTTCAAAAAATGGTGCGGCAGCAGAGGAAAGTCACAGGACTCTTTTTCTTAGTTTTTCTGTAGCTTCAGGCAAAATCACGACGCGAAGACGAATTATTCAGCACAGAAGAGAGTCCAGTTTGTTTTTCACCAACACCAGTCTTGGTTTAAAGACCGGTTTAAGGTTACGATCTTTCCCCAAAACTGCGCTTAAACGAACATTCAAAATGACCTAAAAATGTTTTATCAGTACTGAGAGCTGGACGAGGTGATGTGGTTCCATCTTAACGAAAAAATGCACGAGAAAGACGGAGCCGAGATTGAGCGACGACAAACATGGATGATAATCGCAACTCGGATACACATGGCCACTGCAAAGCTCGCTGACCAAGAACTGATTCGCACACACTCGCGAATGAATGACATTTCTAGCTGTGACAAAACTATCGAAGGTTGACTGATGCATCTGTCACCCACCAGAAACAATTAAAAGGCTTCCCTTGTTTCTCTTATTTTTGCGCTCTGTGCCGGCACAAAATCTCAGTTTTATAAAGAACGCCTTTACACAATCTTAAGCGGCAGTGAACCGTCAAATGTGAAATAGTGCCATTCTCTACAATCAGCGCATGTTCCTGGATCCTTATATGTGATATGATCCTGATACAAAACTAATCGATGTTTAAATATATTCTCAATAAATTCTTAAATTTTCAAACAAAAGAACCCATTTTAGCAGACGTATGAAAGTTGAAAAGTACAGTAAGTTGAAATTTCAATTGTTCAAGCATCCGCTGGTTATCTGCACAATTACGTTCAAACCAGGCAGGTGCTAAGGACCTCCTGGACATTTGCCTTAACATTACCACAACATAATTGGTAACTAAACCACCAAGCCTTAAACAGGCTACTGTGAACATTTCGGATCTTATACTAATCACTCATCCCGAAAGCTTCGCAACCATAGCCTACCTCCATGAAATTAATGGTCAGAAAGTAATCCATGCCACCTTCACCTTTACTCCCAGTTTGCGCCCTTGATCATCGTATGTCATCCGCCTCTACGACAAAAGCAACTACTAATAGAGAAGCCGACACAAACTTTCTCAGTTTTGAGAGTAGCTCATGAATGTCTGCTTTTAAAACTTTCACAGTTGAATATTCAATGTAAAGTTCTAAGGTGAATATAATATTTTCTATCTAAGCGCTCACAGTTAACATAATCCACAATAACAATGCTTCTAATCAGCTTCCCGTTACATCAGGCGTTCCACAGGGTTCTGTGCTAGGACCCTATCCGTTATTAATATTTATTAATGATCTACCACATCCCCGTATTTGCTGACAATTGCATTGTCTACCGTGCCATAACTAACATCAGTGAACAAATCTTGCTTAAGAGCAACCTAAACAATACAAAACCTAAACAACAAAACTGAACAAGTGCATTAGTGGCGTAGAAGTAGAACACCCGCCTCGCGTGCCAGAGATCCGTGGTTCGAATCCCGGTGCTACGCAATTTTCCACCGGATTTTAAAAAAATCCGCATGATGATAAAATTGCATAAACAGGCCAAGAGTGTGGCCTGATCCCGGTGACCAGAACCGGTAACGCACTCCCTCACCAGAGCAGGATTGGCCCCCCTGGTGCAGTACTAGGCCACAACCTCCTATATGAAAACAACAATGAAACCCCGGCGCTCAGTCCCCAGCAGCTGCGAAGCAACTGACCACGGCGGCGGTCAGACCTGCTGCGACGCAGCAGAGGGTGCTAACAATCCCTGGCTCCGGGCCGCCAGGGGAATATGAACCCGGCAACGTTTAACGCTAGAACGTTATCTAGTGAGGCACATCTAGCAGCGCTATTGGAGGAATTCATCATCACCCTGGTTACGCGCACTGCAGGGCAAAGGCCTCTCCCATACTTCTCCAACTACCCCGTCATGTACTAATTGTGGCCATGTTGTCCCTGCAAACTTCTTAATGTCATCCGCCCACCTATCTTTCTGCTGCCCTCTGCTACGCTTCCCTTCCCTTGGAGTCCATTCCCTAACTCTAAATGACCATCGGTTATCTTCCCTCCTCATTACGTGTCCTGCCCATGCCCATTTTTTTTCTTGATTTTAACTAAGATATCATTAACTCGCGTTTGTTCCCTCACCCAATATGCTGTTTTCTTATCCTGTAACGTTACACCTATCATTCTCCTTTCCATAGCTCCTTACGTCGTCCTCAATTTAAGTAGAACGCTTTTCGTAAGCCTCCAGGTTTCTGCCCCGTACGTGAGTACTGTTAGGACGCAGCTGTTATAAACTTTTCTCTTAAGGGATAATGGAAACCTGCTCTTCATGATCTGAGAATGCCTGCCAAACGCACCCCAGCCCATTCTTATTTTTCTGATTATTTCAGCATCATGATCCGGATCCGCAGTCACTACCTGTCCTAAGTAAATGTATTCCTTTACCACTTCCAATGCCTCACTACCTATCGTAAACTGCTGTTCTCTTCCGAGTCTGTTAAACATTGCTTTAGTTTTCTGTATATTAATTTTTTAGATCCACCCTTCGGCTTTGTCTCTCCTGGTCAGTGAGCATGCATTGCAGTTGTTCCCCTGAGTTACTAAGCAAGGCAATATCATCAGCGAATCAGAAGTTACGAAGGCATTCATCATTAACATTTATCCCCAATTCTTCCCAATCCAGGTCTTGAATACCTCCTGTAAACACGCAGTGAATAGCATTGGAGAGATCGCACCTCCCTGCCTGACGCCTTTCCTTATTGGAATTTTGTTGTTTTCTTTATGGAGGACTACGGTGGCTGTATCTTTCATTATCTATCTTTCAGTATTTCAGTATATATCTTTCAGTATTTTTACATGCGGCTCGTCTACACCCTGATTCCGTAATGCCTCCGTGACTGCTGAGGTTTCGACTAAATCAAACACTTTCTAGTAATGAATGAACACTATATATAACTGTTGGTTAAATTCCGCACATTTTTTATCACCTGATAGATAGTGTGAATATGTTCTATTGTTGAGTAGCCTTTACGGAATCCTGCCTGGTCCTTTGGTTGACAGAAGTCTAAAGTGTTCCTGATTCTATTTGCTATTACCTTAGTAAATAGTTTGTAGGCAACGGACAGTAAGCTGATCGGTCTATAATTTTTCAAGTCTTTGGCGTCCCCTTTCTTATGAATTAGTATTATGTTAGCGTATTTCCAAGATTCCGGTACCCTCGAAGTCATGAGGCATTGCGTATTAAAGTAATTAGAGGACAGTAATTGGGATTTATTAGGGCTCAGTGAAGTTAGGAGGCCAAAAGAAGCATATACAGTGCTAAAAAGCGGGCACGTCCTGTGCTTCCGGGGCTGCGCGGAGAGACGAGAACTAGGAGTCGGATTCCTGATTAATAAGGATATAGCTTGTAAAATACAGGAATTCTATAGCATTGCAATTCTATAGCATTGCAATTCTATAGCATAGCATTTGAAGGTAGTGCAAGTCTACGCCTCTACATTCAGTCATGATGACCAGAAAGTCGAAAGCTTCTGTGAAGACGAGGAATCAGCGATGGGATAGAGTAAAAACAAAATGCACTATACTGATGGGCGACTTCAATGCCAAGGTAGGCAA